>NC_086329.1:26417579-27017579 GCF_036172605.1 Pelobates fuscus | reverse complement strand
GATATGCATACATCGGAACAGTGATGGACTAAGTCAAATAATCTAACATTCCATGAGATTGCAATCTAATGCTGATATAGGTGTACACATTTTAACCAAACATGACAAAATGGAAACAATGTCTGCCTTAAATAAGGACAAGTTCTATATACAAAGTATAGCACAACGTCACCGAAAAAATGTAAATAAACAAGCTGGTGTTTAATAGACTTGTGCATTTGGTTAGTCACAAATTGGAATTCATCTGACTATGGGCAATTGGCAAGTTATCCGAATTCCATAACTCTGAAGCGCCATATGACCAAGTTCTGAATAAACTGAACCAGACAACGGATAAGCTGGTTCGGTTTATTTGTGATTCAGAGTTGTGCCTGTGGCAGCAAAGAAAGACATGATTAATGGTTAGGGGACTGCCACTAATTAAATAAATTAGGGTTCCGCTGGACTGGATTCTTAAATTCTGAATGCTGAATGCTCACAAGTAAGAAAACACACAATTGAGTGAATGTTGACTGAATGTGAATCAAGTAAGAATGGTAAACTACCATTTTAATCAGTCAAAATTCAATTGGGATTTGGTCGACCAAATTTTGATTGGAATTATCTTCAGGAAATAATAATTGTTTTATGTATATATATTATATTGCCAATGCTTGGACTCCTGTTGTGAGGGAAAAAAATCCCTGTGCTTATCAGCAATCATATATAGAATAGATGATGTAAAGATAGCACTCCAGGGTCTTAAAAGTATGGTGAAAAAAAAACGTATCTTTTATTCAGGCATCTGCCGTAGTGAATCAACGTTTCAGTTCTCAAGTGGAACTTTCGTCAGGGTCAGTCCACTGATTGGCCAGTTTTTGACGATTTTCTTATGTTCCGAAAATTTGCATTGACAAAATTCTGGCAATCTGAACAGGACGCATGGACAATATTAGATCGACTGAACAAAATGCCCCCCACCCGCACCCTGACTGGACGAACCAATTTTTTTGTTTTTGTGCCATGCACAATTCTTGTCATTAGTGAATTTGTGTTTAAAGGAGAACTGTATGTTAATAAATGCACCTTTTTAAAGGATTATATATAATGCATTATTATGCATTATATGAATTTATTTTATATATTTAAAAAGGCTCTCCGAAGTCCAAAATATTTAATACTGATGTTGATCCTCCATTTTGCTGCAGAGAAGCACTGGATGGCAATCAAAACAGAGTGAAATGAGCAGGGGACAAAAAGGTATGGGGGTGAGGATCGGGTTGTGTCATAGGCAGCCTACAGTAGCAGGTACACTCACAGTGCAGTTGCTACGATTGAAAAGTTGTGTATTCAGCATTTTTATCAGCAAAAAAAGATTTTGGAGTCTGTGTTATTGGACATTAGGTACGATAAAACAGCTATTATGATTTATTTTGGGCTTTCCTCCTATGTTGTTACCTGTGCCCTGCTACCTGAATGCAAGACATAGCAACGCTTGCAGTTCCACAAACCTATACAGTGTTATTACCAGCAACCTGATCTCATTGATGGGGGAAGAAAATCACTGATAATTACTTAAGCCTCTGACAGATCAATGGCATATCTCATTAACAAGCTTTTTACCTAAACCTAATCCTATATAGCTGAAAAACTAATGGATGTCTTCAGTTGTTCTAAAGTGGTAAAAATACTTGCTTGCTGTATTAACTACCTAACCCTACCTGCATAATTGAATGTAGTATAACAAGTTAAAGTTTTCAATGCAGAAAAGCATCTCTAACCTGTGACACAATCACTTAAATAAACAGATTTTTTAAAAATTGAATGAGATTCCCAGGACCAGCATAAGAAAACCAGGAGAACCACACACGACCCCATCTTATTATCCTTGCTGCTTGTTGGACAAATAAACTAAGCAGGATCACAAGGACCACATTTGACCCACTCATTAACATATTGTGTGTTGAGTTGGAAGAATAAAAAACAAATATTGTTCTCCATGATTTTATGGTAAACCACAGTGGTTTTAGTAAATGCTCTGTTTTCCACACGAGTGTTTAGACTTAAATATATACTAAGCAGAGGCAGTGCTTAACTCTTGCCCTATCATTAAATGTTGTGGTGTTTTTGGAATGGGGTTAATAATATAATGGATAGTACAGGGGTTGCCTTTAGTACATTGACATTGACACCTCTTTCTCATTATCTACATGTTCTCCAAACCAAGGTCTTGAAGGAAATCCCACCTTCCAGCTCCATTTATATCATAAAGAAGTATCCAATTATTTGACCTGTATTATAATAAAATAACCTGCCAGCCATTATCCCAATAAAAATTAAATATTTATAGTGACATAACTCTTTTGTCAGCCCTGGTCCCCTAACCTCTGCTCTACTTACTCCACTGTAATTAGCTTAATTTAGATACATCCATTTACTGTGCATGAGACTGCTAATTGGATAATGAAGACATTAAGCTGTTGCTTTAAGATGTATTACTCATTTGTTTGTGGCTGGCTTCATTCAACCTCTTCAAGGCTAATGATGAGCAAGACTGCTAGCATATAGGGTAATCTACTAATGTCCTAGTTATTAAGGGACTCCACTTTATTTTTCTTATGGAGACTATTCATTGAGCAGAAAATTAGGAGCTCAGGGCTTTATGGAAAGGGCAGAATTACGGAAGATCTCTATCACCTTTCTAATAAGGAAACATAATGGAGTAATGTAAGAATTAAGATTTGAGAACTGGAATAGAGAGGACCATTTTATTATTATAATGTAGGTAAGATGTGAATGGGATACTGTGAAGCAAAAGACAATATAGATTGGCAGGTGACAATTAAAACCAGGGAATCGAGCCATACCCTGATATTGTTGGAGTACATATTTTAAAACCAGGGAACAATCTTTTATGGAATGATAAGATAGGGCGTCAAAAAAGAAGCAGTATGTAAGAATTGGCTTTTATGATGCTGTGAGAACGACCTGGTATTGCTATGTACATATCAAGATCCACCCATGTTAATATGCCAGTCCCCTTATACTTTGTAACCACAGTCTTTCCAATTTTTTTCCCCTTGTTCTTATAACCAGTCCTGCCAGTAACTGACTTTAATGATTATTTTATCATTGGATGTTGGGACTCAGGTTTTCATTAACAGAAATAGGTAATATTAATGCATGGTTGTAGTTGTCCCATTAAAATCACTAGAACTATTTCTCTATACAAAAAATATTTGTCTGTTGTGTAATAACAACCTTACATATATACTGTGTACTTTAGTCAGGTGTGGGAATTGATACTTCATATGCAGTAAAAGAAAAATATGTTTTCAGTTAGGTCTGTGAAATATGCAACTCATATAGGCTGATTTCTCAAATTCTTTTGATATCATGATAGGCTATTTACCTTTCTATCAGACATACATGCATGGTTGGTCAATACATGTCTGACAGTGAAGTATTTTTATGGTTGCTGGGGCAGGGCATGACCTAATGTCATATATGTTTAAATTGTTGCATTACTCCGGGTCAACAAATGCCAGTTCTTGTAAAGGTTCAACTTGATATACCGGTATGTGCCTTTTTCAGTCTAACTAAAGCTGTAACTTTGCTTGCTGATCTTGTAGCATATTACACTCTTTTGTGTGTGCTGTAGTGGCGTATGATATTGTACGTCAACATTGTAGGTAAATGATATGTTATCATTTAGTCCTGATAACTTTTGAACTCTTACCTGTGTGTAGAAAGAAGGAGATTTGTAAAGTTATACTGTTCCGCACTGTGACCAAATAGGGCCATTTTCAATCACACGTTGGAGTCAACGTTCTACATACTTATTTGGTATCCATTTATAAAACATCCACTAGCATTTATATTTAGACATTTTTGTGGTGTATTCCTAGGTAAGATAAGATGATGATTAACTCAGTGAAGGCTTTTGAAAAACACATGTTTCTGCTAAAATTCTCAGAATAACAGCCAGATCTAGAATCTCTTATGTTTTATAAATAAAGAAACAAAAATACATTCCAATGTAATGGGATACATGCCTAATATGACTTGAGGGTGCTCAACAGTTATATAATAATAATGATAATAAACAAAACATTAAAGAAAGCTAGAACAAAATAAGATTGAATCAGAGCCGGATTATCTGTTAAGTGGACCAACACCCTGCCTAGGGCCTTGTGCAACCTTAATCCGGCTCTGGTTGTAACAAGAGATGATGAATATCCCAAACACGGTCTATAGGAAACTATTTATCATAATAAACTATTATCATATCCCCAACCCCTATTTAGGAGGTATCACCCTTATTTTTTGCTAATTCCCTTAGTCCCTCTTTTCTAGAAGTACAGAAGTTTTGCATTGTATGTGTATGGAGTGCAATGTGTCCTGAACTGGGGAATAACTGGGCAGTGATGTTCATTCCATAATTATGGAACGACACCTAGATATGTCTTGTACAACATATTTGGACCTGAAAATGAGTGCTGAGGACAATCAAAGTGTGCCCATTAGCTTTGTAGAGAAGCAGAGTATTGACACAATCGTTAGAGTTATACCATGCTAGGAAAGAGTCAATCTCTTAAATTGCACACCTTTTTATTGACAGTTTCTCTTGATATTGACTCGGGGACATTCTTAATCACGTACATGATATTCCATGTGACTTAGTGTCTCTTTGCCCTATGGATAACATGAAGAATCAGAACATTAATTTTTGACATTTCCACAACTAAGGTTGCATTTTCCTCAGTCAAAGAGAAGCAACGCTGCATGACAGATTGCCCGATGACCATGTTCAGAAGATATAGACTGTTCGGGAAGGACTATGGTATCTTCAGGACCTGTTACTCCAAAACTCATTTAGAGACGTGCATGACAATCTCACTCTCACATGTTCAGTAATTCCTCCCATGGGATTCATTCATGCATGTTCATTGCAATGTTGAGCAGCTTTCCATTCATTTGATAAAAAATTTATGAATGGAAAACACGGCAATTCTTCTGCTTGAGTGGATGTAGGAATGATGTATGAGGTAACCTTCTTTAACTCTAAAAGTAACCACTGTCAAACGGTATAGTGCTATTTCAAATCAGTCTCTTTACAAAGCTTAGACTAACATTCATAATAGGATTTCAGATGCAGGATAATATTCGAGATACATAAAGTGGGAGAAATAGCACTCTCTAAATTCCAGTGCGTGCAGGTTATACATAACACTTCTACTTATATTGCTCTGTGAGATTACTATTTTTGGCCCTATTTGATTTAGGAATGCAAAAAGGGTGTAAAAATACACAACAGAACTAGACATGTTCACGGCGAGAAAATTTGCCTCAAAGGAACCATTTTTTCTGAAAATAGAACATTTTTTTCAAGACACCCAAATATTAGCAAAATGTCTGTTCAGCTCAGCAGAATTTTGGTATCAGAAACACAGTTCAAGAACCAAATCAGACAAACCAAAGGGGCACAAAAGTGGTCCAATCCGTGCAAAATATATATATAATATAATGTTAGGTATATATTTTGTAGTACACTGATAGGAGCACTTCCTTGTCATTTGATTCACAGATCAAGTGTGAAAAAGTAATCATAGAGAGGTAAACAGGAGTAGCAGTTAAGTATATAAAATATAATCAGATTATTTTCTGCTCCTTTTTTCCCCCTCTATTATCACTTGATTTGTGAATAAAAATCTTCGTATAGTGACTATCTCCTAGACATCTTTTTTTTTTTTTCCTTTCAATCCTCGTGGCTTTTGTTTTGTGCCACAGGTGGAATTTAGACTCACAAACCGAAAAGGACATGCTTGGTCATCTGCGCCTTTTAGTTAGTTAATTTTTGTCTCTGAGTTCAGTCATTTGACCAATGGACCCGATCAGTCCGAATAAAAATGAGTTGCCATTCGTATTGACTGAAATGAATTTTAAAGTTTAAACACAACTGACCCTGCACTCACATATTTATTGCCATTTTTTACCCTTGCGATGGGCACCATTCCAGAGATCTTGGAATATCATGCTACGAAAAGTCCATGTGTGGGAAAACTAAAATTCTAGGTTAATGCTCTTTCTTTAATTCCATGTGTTACTGCTTGCTTTTGTTTTTTTTACATTAGAATATAAATATATTAATCTATGAAATATTAAAGTACATTAAGTGACAATTGAATTACTGTTTGTCTGTCTTTACTTCTTTCAGTGGATGATGTGCAAGTTTCCTGTTATCGAATCCTGTGCAGTCTCTACTCCCTTGGGACAGGAAAGAACATCTATGTTGAAAGGTACTAATTGTAAATTACATGATCCAAATTTAGAAATATTACTTAAATTATTTGAATCCCTGAGTGGACCTAATCACCTCCTCCCCTTTTTCTCTTCTACGTTTTTAGTTGCATTTCATCAATATAGTTTTTAATAAGGGCCAGCTTAGGCAAAATCATACTTACTTTTTATATCTTCATTATCTTGCAAGTATGTAATATTTTGGTCAACATCAGACCCAGCCTGGCCTTAATACCTGTTACAGTTTGTTCTGTGATCAGAGTTTCCCAACCTAGTCCTCAAGTTAGATAGTCCAGGATTGACACATTTCACAATTCTATTATACTGGGAATATTAACAATATCTGGATGGTTCATGCCCTTCAGGGACAGGGTTAGAAAATACTCACATTTGAGCAAGTAATACAAATTAGTTTGAGTTCTGTAGAGTTTCTATATTACTTTTTTTCATTAAAATGTTTGATTGGCCTACATATGGGGTTCTGGCCAAACTGCACACATGGGATTGTGGCTATTGTTTGTCACTTCCAGCCCTTTCTAGTCCTGCTATATATTGCAACTCATGTTAGACCTCCCAAAATAATAATCCAGACATTCAGGTTCCATCCATTTGCTAAACTCTTACAATGGAGCTCTTCTCGATCTGTAATTCCCACTGTAGAAAGTGTTGCACTTTCTTTTTTTTTGCACCATAAGTCCTTTAAAATATATTAAATGAGGTTTTTTTTTAATGTGCTAGTACATGCTTATGGCATCTTCCTGATATCCTACCTGGTCTTGCTTCAGCCTCTGGACTATACCCAGCCCATGTAGGTAGATGTTAATTACAACTTGCCCTTATCATGCTAACTGGTTGCACCAATCAATCAACAGTGTTCCAGTGGCCTCAGTATCACAAGGGTTCAGCCTGTGGGTAACAATATATATGAAGGTTAACATTCCATTGGTGTGTAAGAAGAGAATATAGCAGGTCATCTTCTATAACCTAGGACCAACCAAATTCATTACCACAAAGGTGCCCGCAGAGGTGGTCTTTATCGTGTATTGGTTCCTGTCCAAAGATGCTGATGACTTAAAGATAAGAGACAAGAGAAGTTCTTTAAAAAAAAATGTGGTGTGAATTTAACTTCCTCAATTTAAATGGCTGAAATATGCTAGAAAAGCTTCAAACAATAAAAATACATATTTTATTTTAAGGCATTTGTGTATATTGCTAGAGGAAAGGCTAAAAAAAACCTCTGCAAGGCAGGTTTCAAATAATAATACAACATTTTATTTTCCTTTGTGTCATCTATTATTATGGCATGAATAGAGGTTGAATTGGTATGAGTTGTATTCTTTAGGATAGGGATAGATGATAAATAGAGTTTTAAACACATTCCAGAGATACAAAAGCTCTACGTGAGACAGTGCGCACAGGAAATATTTTCAATTTACATGTCTTCTCAACGATTTAATACCCAGACAAATAAATAGCAGACTATCACAATAAGGGGAGTATTCTTTATTCTCCTTTATTGTTAAATATGTAAATATTAGTGCAATGAACTGTTACGTGTTCCAGCAACACTGACTGCATATAGTATATTTCTTCTGACTATGTAGGAAATACTTAAAATGTTTGAGATATCATATCTTACCGGTGCTTACTAGGGTGCAGAATACCTGCTATGTCCAGCAGTGATCCAATCTCTATTCACAACCTTTACAGTGACATCCTTAAAGATGCCTGTCAACATCCCACCTGATTCCAGGATAGACTTTACTCAGAGCATTATTCATTTATGCTTTAACCATTTTCTCCATTCAACGTCCTTGCATAAATGCTATTTCAATACAGGGATGTTTCTTGTTTCCTACTCTGGCGCAGCCTGTGTCGCTGGCAAACAAAATTCTCTCTGGATAAATTGCTTGTCTTTAGAAATGTCTGTTGTCTGAATATTTTTTTTTTATTCCCTTTTTTATTGAGGCTGACATGTAGCAACTAAATTGCCTGTCAAAAAGAACAGACAGCACACTGTGAGATAGCCAATCAATGCAATGTTCCAGCCGTTTAATTCAGGCAACTTGGAAGAAAGCCAGCGGGAACAGTACATAAATAAATACCTCGAGCTGATTAATTGGGCTCTCTATCTCTGTATCTTTCCAGCCACATGGACAAGATCAAAGATTTTACTTCAGTGTAGCTTATGATGGAATGAGTTAACCATAAGTACCAGCATCCAGAGTGTAATCAATTAAGGTGTCAACTGTAGACTTGTAGAGACAGTATATAGAATAATTTTCCTTATTTGCTGCATGTATGTATCTGTGGGAGCTTCTGCAGAATGATGTAGGTGGTATACTATCAATATATTGGTAGCCAGACAGCAAAGCAAGTGAATTGTGATGATTTAAGTTAATATTGTGTTAGATTCCAGCACACGTTTTACAGTAACAGACCTTAAGTGTGTGAATAATATGTAAACCACTGAATTCCAGTCTATGGATATCCGGCTGCAGTGAACTTTAATCCTCCTAATAATATGCCATGTTTTGTGGTGGCTAAGACTTATAGGGGTCAAGGCCCAAAGCAGCATGTTTACCCTCTAATACGGTTTGATCATATGTGTTTGCCTTTTTAATTCACTGGGACAGTCACTAGATTAAAAATTGTTTGGAATTGACCAGAGAAATGAAAATGTTATGACAAAATAGACAGATTGGGGGGGGGTGGACCCAAGTTCAGCTATTTTACCGCAATATTTGCAATTCCTCGTTAGATGACCTTCGGAGAGGCTTAAAAATCCATAACCATCCAAATACCTGCAAGATGCTTAATATTAAATAATAATGAGAAATGTATGTACATAGGGTTTCTTGATAGATAAAACCCAATTCTCAACTTAGATTTGTCTTTCTCAGCCTACATTAGCATGTAACTATATCCTACACAACCACAACAACATGTTGCAAAATAGTCATATTTATGGATACTTGAATTTGAGTGGTTTCTGACTCCCATTGTATAGGCTGTAAAACAAAACATGTTCAGTATACTATTAAAATCTATTAACCCTGTAATATTTGATTTCCCACAGGCAGCGACCGGCTCTGGGAGAGTGTTTGGCAGCTCTGGCTGGGGCAATTCCAGTAGCTTTTCTTGAACCCTCTCTAAACCATAACAACCCACTTTCGGTTTTCAACACCAAGTCTCCCCGAGAGCGTGCTAGTACGTATCCTTCCCTCTATCAGGCACACAGGATGTTACAGAAGTACTGAGTGCGTTCCAATGCCTCTTTGTCAGCAATTTGTAGGAGATTATAAATTAATTTCATACAAGCCAAAGATATCCACAGCAGCTAGGAGAGGTTGGACCACTCAGTTCAACCCTTCTGCTCTTCGTAGATGCTTGAAATATTATTAAATGTTTGCACATATTAGAGTTGTTTGTACAGTTTACACCAGTGGTTCTCAACCTCTAGAATCTTCTCCCAAAACTGTGTCTCTGTGCTGTTTGAGTGGGTCCCCAGTGGACTGGACAAACGCATCATGTTAGTCAAGCCCAAGTCAACTACCCACTATAAATTTACTGAGGCACCAACACATGCTTTTCATAGTACAAGGTAGATAAATTTGTCACTGAGTGGAGAGTAACAAATATGGTTTTTTTTTTTATTTATTTACTTTTTTATATATTATATTAAAACTTAAAATCATGGCACTGAGCTAGTTTTGCAATAAAGGAATGGGTTGACAAACTATTGGAGATTCTGTTTATGCATCTTTTGTACTACCTCTGGTGTTAGATACCTATTCCTAGGTTGGAGAGAGTACTAGAATTGTTCACTTCTGTCTTTGGCTGTGTGACTTGATGTACTGGGTGTGGATATAATTTTTTCCTGATATATACAAAGAACTGATTTTGTGACTGTTTTTTTTATTTTTGGTTTAGTTTATTTATTTATTTTTTTTTACATTATCTAGAAGATATTTAAGTATATTAAGTAAGATGTTCAAGTTTGTGCCGATTATCTATGTGCAGTGGTATTTGTGCGTTGTTTTATATTTTCTATGTAGAAATACCCATTTGGTGCACTTTTTTGCACATTTTATTTTTTACGCTTGAGTTTGGTTTTTCTATTTGCCAACTCAATACCATATTAAACTTGGCATCCACTGGTCTAGAAATTAGTTCTGATAAACCAAAAAACAAAAAACAAACAATGTTAGGTATAATTCTAGTGCACCTAGAATCTTTGTAAGTATATGGATCATTAAATAATTTTATATTATGCCTCAAACATTGGCAATAAATGGCCTTTTAGCCAACTTGCCTATGAAGCTACCTTAGATATTTAAATCTTCTACTCTGCAACCCAATTTGAAGTTACTGAATTAAACGTGTACTGCTATTCAGTACACATGTAGCAATTATTACTTAATAACCAGTGTGTCTCTGCCAGTTAAGGGATATATATAGTCCTATGGCATGCTAAGTACCAATCATGCACTGGTGTTAATACAGATCATGGTATGCTTATTAATACACAGTGTTCATCAGTAACCCACCAGCATAACTATTAATAGCAACATTAGTATACAAAGATAATTGATTTCAGAATGTTTTTCATTATATATATATATAGATATATATATTGGTATTATATATGCTAGTTCTTTCTCATAGGTCTTTTTGCTTGATGAGTTTATTCAGTAAATTGTGTGGATAATTAAAAGCTGACCACGTTGGGAAAAAGTCTGAATCAGAAAATGTGACTACAGTACAGTAAACACATATATTTTATTAATTATTATATAATACATATATAATACATTAGAATACATTAGAAAACCAAATGCTGGCTTGTATTCTTACTTTACGCAACTATTACTTCTCAGGGATTTCCATGTTTTGTTTATTTATTCCCTATATTTTTATACTTATCCTATCTGACAGCTTCAAGAGTTCTAGGCTGCTAATGTTCTTCCTGTGCATAAAAGGTGTCACTTGTCAGCACACATAGCATGCTGGCAACAAAAGACCTATGGCGGCACTAACTCCTTACTAAGCCCGGCCTTCGGTAGGTCCCTCCCCCTGCAACAAGGGGGAGTGACGTCAGCAAAGAATGATCAGTCTGCAGGGGGAACTTGGCCTTGGTATGGGATCGTATGTTTTTTGTTTTGTTTGTTTGTTTGTTTTTAAAGAGGGGAGACCATGCCAGCAAGAGTTACTATAACCAAACACAATATTTCTACATCTCTAGCCAGCCTGGGACATGCTTGCTCGAGAATTGAACACCAAGACTGCACATAGATTATGGAATGTAAGTTGACCAGAATCAGTGCAAACTTCTTAGGTGAGCCCTACATTAAAAGACATCAGTGACAAGGCAACATCTTAGAGATTGATGTAGATGTCTTATAAAACCTACAAATATATCTTAACCCCTTAAGGACCAAACTTCTGGAATAAAAGGGAATCATGACGTTTCAGACACGTCATGTGTCCTTAAGGGGTTAAAGTTCTTGCCATTATTTATAACCTATATATGATATTACTTATGTATGTATGTAGGGAGAGATGGTTTAGGTACTGTTCCGGGCAAATAAGAATGATTATGCCTGCTTACACTTCTATCCCTTTCAAGTCTGTGCTAATGGAGTGTTAAGTCATCTAACTTGCAACCCTGGGTCCATGACAATTATGTAATGTGTTTTTCATGGGTAATCATGTTGAATTTCTCTGTTGCAGTTCTTGGAATGCCAGACACGGTAGAAGAAATGTGTTCAGATATGCCACACTTGGAAGGATTGATGAAAGAGATTAATGAACTGGCAGAGTCTGGAGCTAGGTACAATGACATGCCACATGTTATCGAGGTCATTTTGCCCATGCTGTGCAATTATCTGTCCTACTGGTGGGAGAGGGGTACAGAAAATGTGCCGGAAAATGCCAGGCCATGCTGTACACAAGTTACATCAGAACACCTAAGTGTCATCCTTGGTAACATTCTTAAGATCATCAACAACAACCTGGGAATAGACGAGGCTTCGTGGATGAAGAGAATTGCAGGTTAGCCAGCTTATGCACGTGTTAATTTTATTTAGCCACTTGTCTTATAGGTCCGTTATTACCTAGAAAGATACTCTGGAAATCTTTCTTAGATTGCATTAGAGGGAGCTGGACACAGAGGCAGTGGACTTTGCTGGCATCCATCATGCAACATATGGCTTTTATTATTTAGTCACAAACCTTATGATGGTGTTATCTTATAAAATTTACACATACTGATTCAGTGTAATTAAAGTTTATCCTGCTCCAGGTTAACTTTTCCAATTAAGACTGTTGGTTAAATTCGTGCTGGAGGTGCCAAATACACAAAAGCAATGTTTATGTTTTCAAAGACACTGCCCCTGAACGTTCCCCTGTAGGCTGCTACTATTGTTTCCTATAATTAGTCTTTATTATTGATGTACTGATGGTTTGTTTGCAGTTTATGCTCAACCAATTATCAGCAAGGCTCAGCCCGACCTCCTGAAAAGTCATTTCATTCCGACGCTGGAGAAACTGAAAAAGAAAGCGATAAAAATTGTGCAGGAGGAGGAACTGCTAAAAGCAGACAGCAAGTCGGACACTCAGGAGGCTGAACTTCTCATTCTCGATGAGTTTGCTGTGTTGTGTAGGGATCTCTATGCCTTCTATCCTATGCTGATCCGATATGTGGACAATAACAGGTATCCCAATGTTGAACCCCCCTTTCCCAGCCCTTTAAAAGCACTCTGTCCTATCTTTCAGTTCCAGATGACAATTCTCCCTTTTTTTTTCCAACATAGATCCAACTGGCTGAAAAAGCCAAACATTGAGTCTGATGAGCTCTTCCGAATGGTGGCCGAAGTCTTCATTCTGTGGTGCAAATCTCATGTAAGGAATTTTACTTTCATTTGCTTGCTCACATATCAATAGCAAGGCAATAAATATTTCCAGCCAAGAATTAAATGAGTTTCAATTTAAATAAAGAAATAGGTCTGGGTATTTAAGGAGCTGAGAGTGAGCAGTCTTTACTTCAAAGCAACGTTTCGGCTCTCTGCTGCATCCTTTATGAAACCAGCAGACTGCCAAAACGTTGCTTTGAATTAAAAGCTCTTTGAGTTCCTAGGCATAGTTTTTATTTAAATTAAAGCTTTACTTTTGGGTTTCACCAGCCAAGTCTAGAGTCACTGTACTCCTAAACGTGTGTGTTCACCTCCTGGATTTAGATACCAAAAATTAAACTGACACCCTTGATAATGGCAGCAGAAGTGTTGCCGAAACGTTGCAGGGATTGGTGACTCATGTTCTGTCCTATTAGGCTTGATTACTGGTGGTAATTATATTTGCACATGTGCCTTTTTTGGTTACTTTATGTATTGTTTGTTTGTTATTGTTTCTTTTTTGGTGTATTTAATAAAAGATTTATAAACATATTTTACTTGCTATACATGAGTTTGCATCCTTATCTTCTTAATTTTAACTGTGCATGTCATAATACTGTTGGATGTTACTGCAATAAAATACACATATTCGTATTCAGTTATGTCTCATAAGTGCAACAGTACCCCCCATATACAGGTTTTATAGGTTTTTAAAAGTTACAGGGTCAAATATAGGTATCTCCCCTTTTCTGTTTTTACACAATGAAATATGAAAGATTGGTTATGTTGCCTTTGAGACGGCATAGCAGCCCAGGAATGAAAATTACCCCCATAATGGCATGCCATTTGCAAAGTAGCCAACCCAAGGAATTCAAAATGGGGTATGTCCTTTCTTTTTTAGTAGATACTTAGTCACAGACCCTGGCCAAAGTTAGCGTTCATATTTGTTTTTTGCATTTTTCACGCACAAACTGCACTTTCACTGATGATATCATCATCATGATAATATGTTTTATTGTTTTGAAACATTCATATTTGTGTTCAGCGAAGTTTCCCGAGTAAAACAGTATCCCCATTTACAGGGTTTATGATGTCTTGGAAAGTTACAGGGTTAAATATAGTGCCAGCAAATAAAATTCTCTGGAATTTCTGTGTGGGTTGTAAGGCAGGTCCCTCAAATTGTAATTAGTGAAATTACTTAATTATGTAAAAAGATTATATAAATATACACGTAAAATGTATATATATATATATATATATATATATATATATATATATATAAAGATAAAGAGACCTTGCACTCCAACTTACATAATAGCAGACCCGGTGCTCGATTGCACTAAATAGACACAGCCAAAGGAAATCAGCACTCCCAGGATTTATTCAAAAAATCAAAAATAATTCTTTATTCCAACGGTCAACGTTTCAGTTCCGCTAGGGAACTTTCATCAGGACAGAATACAAACATATTTAAAAATCAGCATTGCTTAAATAAGGAAAGTAATCAAATAAACTCACAGTTCAGATGTGCAGGGGGCCGACCATCCTCCCTTCCGAGCGGGTGGGTGGGCACAGGGAGCATACGTCTCTCTGTTCGCGCGCTCAGGTTACTTCCTGAAAGCCCGCGTCCTCCATCTCCATGGAGACGTCGGGCGCATGCGTGTTTTACAAAACTGCTATCTCTGTATCCACCCCTCGCACGGGAGCAAGATCTCACTCACCATACTAAGGGAATACATTGTATCAATGCATTAAGCCTGCTATATAAATACACACTTGTCTGAATGGTCATACTCAGGCTCCCAGTAAACATGTACACCACTGTCATTACATACATAAAATTAACAATAAAAAAGCCTAATTAGTACATGATTCTAAATAATATAAGGTCATACTGTCTGACACATCTCTTAATTAACCCCTGTGAATACTTTCCTTGATATCCCAATAATCAAGTGCTCAAAGTGCATTTAATAATATAGTAACCTAATAAGATGCAAAATATAATCTGCAACCTCCCCTCTCTAATACTTCTCAAAGTGCATATTTCACTAAATTTAACAATAATAAAGTGCTAATAATATTCTAATATCAAAGGCTGTTTAAGCCCAAGAAATAATCATAGACCACATATGTGCAAAAAAACATTCTATAAACAAGAAAGTGCTGAGTGCATAATATTAAAGTGATACTGATCCTACATAATAGTCCACCTAAGTGATCCTATATAAACTGCTAAAGTCTACCATATATGTATTAAAAAATGTACGTATATAATTTTATATGTGACAAACCTACCTATACCTATAGAGACCTAAGTACTAATATTTCCTAAGAATAGGAATACATCATACTTTATATCTAAGAAATAAGAAAAGCATATGAGACTTCGCAGAACCATGGTTAAAAGATTACCATAATGATGTATATTTGAAACAACTTCATAAGGAAAAAAAAATTTTAAAATAAGAAAAAATAAAATAAAAATAGGCCTAACAACACAATTATAGACATATTTACATATTCTTATAATCATACTGAGCTATATTCTATTAGACCCCTCTCTGCCATATAACCCATTAGAGGAAAGAAGTGTATGTTAGTTAAGGATCCTCTGTCTGCGATGTCTCAGTGCTGATTTCCTTTGGCTGTATATATATATATATGAAACCAAGAGGGCTGCACTCACCTAAACATGTATACATTATAGGGTGCTGCTGGGGCCAAAATATACAAAATACAGAATCCAGCGCACTCGCTTATTAACTAAACAATGCTTTTTAAATCTTAGATATTGTAATAGTTTTATTTAAAAACACCTCACCTAGGCAAAAAATGATGGGGGTTTAGTTACATTATATGATCATACATTGCATAAGCCTGCCAACTACGTCAAAGTACCCCATATTCGGCAGGTCCTATCCTACTAGCAGCCTAATGCTTGCTCTTATGAGATTAATCCACTTACTTGGGAAATACTTCCTTACTGGGACTCTCTGCAAGTCAAGGCTAAATAGGGTCCTGGAATGAGGCACCTGTAACAGGGAGGGGTGCAAAACCAAGAGCAAGCATTAGGCTGCTATTAAGATAGGACCTGCCGAATATGGGGTACTTTGACGTAGTTGGCAGGCTTATGCAATGTATGATCATATAATGTAACTAAACCCCCATCATTTTTTGCCTAGGTGAGGTGTTTTTAAATAAAACTATTACAATATCTAAGATTTAAAAAGCATTGTTTAGTTAATAAGCGAGTGCGCTGGATTCTGTATTTTGTGTATATATATATATATATATATATAAATACAATTTAATTCTAAGTGTATTTTGATATCAATATATATATTAACATAGAATGTGACGGTAGATAGGAACCATTCGGCCCATCTAGTCTGCCCAGTTTTTTCCAATACTTTCATTAGTTCCTGGCCTTATCTTATAGTTAGGATAGCCTTATGCATATCCCACGCATGCTTAAACTCCTTTACTGTGTTAACCTCTACCACTTCAGCTGGAAGGCTATTCCATGCATCCCCTCTAATTTAAGACTATGTCCTCTTGTTGTGGTAGTTTTTCTTCTTTAATTAAAATCAAAATACAGTTAGAACGAAATACACACGCATATATATATATATATATATATATAAATATATATAATATACAGTGTGTATGTGTGTATCTAAAAGTACTTAGATTATATATATATTATCTAGGTTTTTTGTTTTTTTTAAATTAACAAACAGAATTCTATTCAAACATTAACATGCTGCAATTCATTATTTCTTTGTTTTTAAATATTCCTTTTACTCTAATATATTACCATTTTCAAAGATAACACAAACATGCAGATTAAATTTAAAAACTGGGTTTGGAGTGGCTTTAAATAGACTCTCTTAACACTTGTGTTACTTGTTCTAGAATTTTAAGAGAGAAGAACAGAATTTTGTGATTCAGAATGAGATCAATAATTTGGCATTTCTAACTGGAAACAACAAGAGCAAGATGTCAAAAGTAAGTCTATTTTAGGAGCTTTCTAAGCTTGTTTAGTCTTTTCAGAGAAGCAAATCAAATGGGAAAAACAAAACTTTCATATTTAACAAATTTAATTGCCAGATCGCAAGAAATTACAGCTGGATTATATTAGCTTTTTCTGTGTGCTCTTTGATTTAATTAACAGTGGACGTTTATCTGAGTTTTCTATAATATTTTATTAGACTATTATTTTAGTGCATGCATGGAAAAAAGGTGTAGATTAAACTATTTTAATACACCAGTATTGCTTATGGTTCATGTACTATTTGTCAGGTTTAAAAAAAAAAAAAAGAAAACGAAAAATAATATGCTCTGTTGTAACTTGGACGATTGTCCTCAATCACTGTTTCAACTTATTTTCACCTAATAATGAAAACTGTCAAATTGGAAAAAAAACTGAAAAAAACATGTATATTTTCTGTATTGAACAAGTTGAAATACACAAATAATGCACTTTTAACTGAAACTACTGTAAATCCAATGGACACTAAAAAATATAATTCAGGCTCAGTTTTATATGCCACAGGTTTCGTTGCAAAGCCAAGGTGCACCCAGTGTTGGGTTGAATGTTGAAATCGAGGGTTTTGGTCTGGCCAAGCCAAAATTCCCGTAATATTGAAACATAGAAGTTACACTGAAGAATACACTTATTACTAGTTACATATACTCTGTCAGAAAAGATAAAAAATAATACAAAACATGACATATATTTATATTAAGGCCCACCAAGGCAGAGATGCCTACATGCAAATGTATTGTTTGTACTAGTAATTGATAATGAGTAAGTTCCTGGAAACCTGTTACTTTATATATCAGTTTTTATTAGTAATTATAGGACAACATTCTTTTGTAACAGGACATACAGAAAATACATTTACTTTTGAAATATAATTTTAAATGGAATTTCTGCCATAGTAACCAGGGCAACGCATTTCGCCAAGCACTCATTATAAAAGGCCCGGTGTGACTATAGAGCTGTGAGGGTTTCACCATTGCTGTTTTTGTTCACTTAATTTCAAGCCACATCACAAATGAGTAAGGCATAAATGGTTCATTCTCCATCTGTTTTACTTACTTGTCTCCTGCATTTTTCTTTCACACAGCCCATACAAGTGAAGGTACAGCATGCATGACCTGTCTGTAATAGCTAGCCTGGCTCCATCCACTCATATGTTCCATCAGTCCTAGTAGTGGCGTCACTCAGGGTGTTTTGTATTATATATCCAGCAGGTGGACTTTACCATTAAAACTGCAAATTTCATTTTTTTTCTCATTTCACACCAGAATATGGAGTTCCCGTATGACCCTTTCATACATTATAATGACTGTGTCCTTGAGAGGATATTTCAGTTGCCTGTCACACAGTGTAGCAGAGGCCATTATTCTGAGGATTCTCATAACGTAACTTTGTCTAACATTTCAATAAACCGTATAAGAGAGTCCCAGAACCGGTCTTTAGACTAGTATAGGACAGTGCTAGAATTTTATAGCTCCAAATGCACCACTGTAGTATTGTGTTGGCAAATATACACAGTGAATAAAACATCATGCCAGTAATACAGACCGAAGTTCACATGCTTTTATTTCTATATACAAGTTAACCACTAGCAGCAACACAAGATAGGACACCAATGATGTGTGGTCCAGTACTGAGATCGAGGTCCTTTTTTTACACTTAGCTCTCAGTAAATTAATATCCCTTTACCAGTCTGATCTCTGAAGGAGTTATCTAAATCAGTGTTATTGTAGTAAGTAGATATACTTTGTTAGCTATCTAGTTCCCTGCTTTAGCATAGTGCTGAGGAAAGTAACTGAGAAATTTTACTTTATGTATATTTACTTGCACTGAATTATTCACTTATTCATTCATTTAACTTGGCCCAATCGTATACAAAAAGAAAAACCCCTGTGACGCCACTGATGTTTCTTGTAGTATTTGTTATCTGAGTAGAGGTACTGTTTGTGTCGCCCAAGTTTAGTGCGTTTCATAGATCAGTGTTGTAGAAAACTGTTAAAGGCACAATTGCAAGCAAAGCTTTGAAGCCCAGCAAGCTTATGATTCTGCTAGTCATAGATAATGATGGCCATGTATGAAATTCTAGAACAAGTATAGCCATGTCAGACAAGTCATTATTCATCAAAGAGGAAACCCACCCAAATGCAGATGGACACTCAGGAATCCTGTCTGAGGGAGCTCTTTTTAAACCAGCTTGATACTAGGAAAACCTGCCTGGAAAATACTTATTTTAGACTGTGACTCTAGAATCCACCTTATGCAAGGCAAGGCACCATAAAGCAGCCATGCTTATTTTAACCTTGAGATAGATAGTCCTGTCCAAAGCAGCTTGACATTAGATAGCCCTGTCCCAATGAGCTTGGCATTGAATAGCTCTGTCCAATAAGCTTGGCATTAAATAGCCCTGTCCAATAAGCTTGACATTGAATAGCCCTGTCCAATAAGCTTGGCATTGAATAGCCCTGTCCAATAAGCTTCACATTAAATAGCCCTGTCCAATAAGCTTGACATTGAATAGCCCTGTCCAATAAGCTTGGCATTGAATAGTCCTGTCCAATAAGCTTGGCATTGAATAGTCCTGTCCAATAAGCTTGGCATTGAATAGTCCTGTCCAATAAGCTTGACATTGAATAGTCCTGTCCAATAAGCTTGGCATTGAATAGCCCTGTCCAATAAGCTTGGCATTGAATAGCCCTGTCCAATAAGCTTGGCATTGAATAGTCCTGTCCAATAAGCTTGGCATTAAATAGCCCTGTCCAATAAGCTTGACATTGAATAGCCCTGTCCAATAAGCTTGGCATTGAATAGTCCTGTCCAATAAGCTTGACATTGAATAGTCCTGTCCAATAAGCTTGGCATTGAATAGCCCTGTCCAGTAAGCTTGACATTGAATAGCCCTGTCCAATAAGCTTGGCATTAAATAGCCCTGTCCAATAAGCTTGACATTGAATAGCCCTGTCCAATAAGCTTGGCATTGAATAGTCCTGTCCAATAAGCTTGGCATTGAATAGCCCTGTCCAATAAGCTTGGCATTGAATAGCCCTGTCCAATAAGCTTGGCATTGAATAGCCCTGTCAAATAAGCTTGGCATTGAATAGTCCTGTCCAATAAGCTTGGCATTGAATAGTCCTGTCCAATAAGCTTGGCATTGAATAGCCCTGTCCAATAAGCTTGGCATTAAATAGCCCTGTCCAATAAGCTTGACATTGAATAGCCCTGTCCAATAAGCTTGGCATTAAATAGCCCTGTCCAATAAGCTTGGCATTGAATAGTCCTGTCCAATAAGCTTGGCATTAAATAGCCCTGTCCAATAAGCCTGACATTGAATAGCCCTGTCCAATAAGCTTGGCATTGAATAGCCCTGTCCAATAAGCTTGACATTGAATAGCCCTGTCCAATAAGCTTGGCATTGAATAGCCCTGTCCAATAAGCTTGGCATTGAATAGTCCTGTCCAATAAGCTTGGCATTGAATAGTCCTGTCCAATAAGCTTGGCATTGAATAGCCCTGTCCAATAAGCTTGGCATTAAATAGCCCTGTCCAATAAGCTTGACATTGAATAGCCCTGTCCAATAAGCTTGGCATTGAATAGCCCTGTCCAATAAGCTTGGCATTGAATAGTCCTGTCCAATAAGCTTGACATTGAATAGCCCTGTCCAATAAGCTTGGCATTGAATAGCCCTGTCCAATAAGCTTGGCATTGAATAGTCCTGTCCAATAAGCTTGGCATTGAATAGCCCTGTCCAATAAGCTTGGCATTGAATAGCCCTGTCCAATAAGCTTGGCATTGAATAGCCCTGTCCAATAAGCTTGGCATTGAATAGTCCTGTCCAATAAGCTTGGCATTGAATAGTCCTGTCCAATAAGCTTGGCATTGAATAGCCCTGTCCAATAAGCTTGGCATTAAATAGCCCTGTCCAATAAGCTTGACATTGAATAGCCCTGTCCAATAAGCTTGGCATTAAATAGCCCTGTCCAATAAGCTTGGCATTGAATAGTCCTGTCCAATAAGCTTGGCATTAAATAGCCCTGTCCAATAAGCCTGACATTGAATAGCCCTGTCCAATAAGCTTGGCATTGAATAGCCCTGTCCAATAAGCTTGACATTGAATAGCCCTGTCCAATAAGCTTGGCATTGAATAGCCCTGTCCAATAAGCTTGGCATTGAATAGCCCTGTCCAATAAGCTTGGCATTGAATAGCCCTGTCCAATAAGCTTGGCATTGAATAGTCCTGTCCAATAAGCTTGGCATTGAATAGTCCTGTCCAATAAGCTTGGCATTAAATAGCCCTGTCCAATAAGCCTGACATTGAATAGCCCTGTCCAATAAGCTTGGCATTGAATAGCCCTGTCCAATAAGCTTGACATTGAATAGCCCTGTCCAATAAGCTTGGCATTGAATAGTCCTGTCCAATAAGCTTGGCATTGAATAGCCCTGTCCAATAAGCTTGGCATTAAATAGCCCTGTCCAATAAGCTTGGCATTGAATAGCCCTGTCCAATAAGCTTGGCATTGAATAGTCCTGTCCAATAAGCTTGGCATTGAATAGCCCTGTCCAATAAGCTTGGCATTGAATAGTCCTGTCCAATAAGCTTGACATTGAATAGCCCTGTCCAATAAGCTTGGCATTGAATAGTCCTGTCCAATAAGCTTGGCATTGAATAGCCCTGTCCAATAAGCTTGGCATTAAATAGCCCTGTCCAATAAGCTTGGCATTAAATAGCCCTGTCCAAAGCAGCTTAACATTGGATTGCCCTGGCTAAAGCTGCTTGACAGTGGATCACTTTGGTTAAAGCAGCTTGACACTGGATAGTCTTGACTAAAGCTGCTTGACAGTGGATAACTTTGGTTAAAGCAGCTTGACACTGCATAGACTTGACTAAAGCAGCTTGACACTGGATAGACTTGGCTAAAGCAGCTTAACACTGGGTAGTCTTGACTAAAGCAGCTTGACACTGGATAGACTTGACTAAAGCAGCTTGACACTGCATAGACTTGACTAAAGCAGCTTGACACTGGATAGACTTGGTTAAAGCAGCTTAACACTGGGTAGTCTTGACTAAAGCCGCTTGACACTGGATAGACTTGGCTAAAGCAGCTTGACACTGGATAACTTTGGTTAAAGCAGCTTGACACTGGATAGATTTGGTTAAAGCAGCTTAACACTGGATAGTCTTGACTAAAGCAGCTTGAAACTGGATAGCCTTGGTTAAAGCCGCTTGACACTGAATAGACTTGGCTAAAGCAGCTTGACATTGGAGACTAGGCAGGTCCACCTCCATGATCTGGAGACTAGGCAGGTCCACCTCCATGATCTGGAGACTAGGCAGGTCCACCTCCATGATCTGGGGACTAGGCAGGTCCACCTCCATGATCTGTAGACTTGGCAGGTCCACCTCCATGATCTGGAGACTAGGCAGGTCCGCCTCCATGATCTGGAGACTAGGCAGGTCCGCCTCCATGATCTGGAGACTAGGCAGGTCCGCCTCCATGATCTGGAGACTAGGCAGGTCCGCCACCATGATCTGGAGACTAGGCAGGTCCGCCACCATGATCTGGAGACTAGGCAGGTCCGCCTCCATGATCTGGAGACTAGGCAGGTCCGCCTCCATGATCTGGAGACTAGGCAGGTCCGCCTCCATGATCTGGAGACTAGGCAGGTCCGCCTCCATGATCTGGAGACTAGGCAGGTCCACCTCCATGATCTGGAGACTAGGCAGGTCCACCTCCTTGATCTGGAGACTAGGCATGTCCACCTCCATGATTTGGAGATTGGACCGGTCCACCTCCATAATCTGGAGACTAGGCAGGTCCACCTCCATGATCTGGAGATTGGGCCAGTCCACCTCCATGATCTGGAGACTAGGCAACTCCACCTCCATGATCTGGAGACTAGGCAACTCCACCTCCATGATCTGGAGACTAGGCAACTCCACCTCCATGATCTGGAGACTAGGCAGGTCCACCTCCATAATGTGGAGACTAGGCAGGTCCACCTCCATTTGTTGGAAACTAGACAACTTTTTATTAGTTATTTGCAGACATAGTAATTCTAGGAACAACTACAGTTTACTCTGATTCAGTGGGCTAGCTTAAAATAGACACTTCCTCTATGGAATTAAACAAAAGCTTTCTTCTCTACCCACAAAAAATGCTTGTGTAACTCAGAGCTTTGACTTGCTGTCTTAAAGCACCAGTGTCTTTGCCTTTTGTTTTACTGTATAGTATCTGATACATTCAATAGATAATTGCTTGTATTTTTGTGCAATCAGCAATGTGACATTTTCAGAGTGCGTATTTTATTCTGCAATGGAAAGGACCATGTTTTGTCTACCATTAACTCATCAAAAATCCTTTATTTCACAGCCTGCGCCTGTCCGCTTACTGTGTGGTTTCAAGGGAAAATTAGGACACAGAGAATTGCTTTTACTCAGGTTCTTGTTTCTGTGCTTTTTGGTATTACAAAGGTACTGGTGCTTTAAGTCTAAGATCAATTATCTGATGTGCCTTGTTTCATGAGTACTTGAAATGTAATATTTTTTTTCCACTTGGTGTCAAATCTGTAATCCCATCAAGTCTTTATTTTGTACTGACTGTCAATTGTGTATTAAGAGTGGTGATTTCGTGATCGCAGGCTTTTTTGGCTTTTGTTTATTTGTAAACTGGAACATTTGATAAACATGGGTTACATCATATTAAGTTTGTAAACAATGCACAGCTTTCAAGAAATTGTTCAAGTTTGATGCAGAACATATGAGGCATTCATTTTCAAGGCAAAATAGATTTTATAAAAAGGGACCTTCATGCATCAATCACTATGATATAAAGTGTAAATATGGGGGAAGAAGGTATATTGGGTTTTTACGCAGGTTCCACCAACTAGGCACCCTTTCCTGATTTACGGTAAGTAGCAAAGTGAAGTAGTCTGTCGTGTTATGTCATTCAAAATACAAGTTGTGTTCTCTAAATACCATATGGATTTAAATGTCTTGTTAGATATGCAAAGCTTTAGTTTCGGTCTGACGGTGTGGGGTGGTCATTATTTGTTTTTAGTTTGAGAGGAGGACACACCAGAATCTTATGCCTAGTACAAAGATGGATTTCCTTAAAGGGACACTCCAGGCACCCAGACCACTTCTGCCCATTGGAGTGGTCTGGGTGCCAACTCCCACTACCCTTAACCCTGCAACTGTAATTATTGCAGTTTTCATAAACTGCAGGGTTAACTCCTCCTCTAGTGGCTGTCTACTAGACAGTCACTAGAGGGCATTTCCGGGATTCTAGCACAGAAAACCTGTCGCAGGACATCCTTACGCTTTGTGAGGACCTCCAGCGTCGCTAAAATCCCCATAGGAAAGCATTGAAAAACATTTTCAATGCTTTCCTATGGAGAGGTCTAATGCGCGTGTACAGCATTGCCGCGCATGCGCATTAGGTCTCCCCCGCCGGTGGGCGTGATCAGTCTCCCCAGCCGGCTGACGTGATGAAGGGGAGGAGCGGCGGAGGAAGAAGCAGCGACAAGGGCATCGTCACTGCCTTTGGTAAGTGACTGAAGGGGTTTTCACCCCTTCAGCAACTGGGGATAGGAGGTGGGAGGGAGAGGGGACCTGCAGTGCCAGGACAACTGATTGTTTTCCTGGCACTGGAGAGTCCCTTTAAGTTTAATTGCAGTATGCTTTGATTATTGTAACTGTAGTTGAGGAAGAATGGTGGTCTTTGTAGTGAGTGTGAATATTGCTTGTAAATGTAGCATTAGCTTTTTCAAAAGTGACTTGCGTATCATTGTAAATAATTTTAAAGTGGCATGGTGCTTCTGCAGTTTATTCAATGCAGTTCCTAACTTTCACCCAGGATGTAGTTAACTGTTAGTTTTCCAGAAATGATCTAGAGTGGTGTTCTTGATTGCCTGTAGTAAGAAGAACAAGGTAATCTGTCATGCTCATTTAGGAGACATTGCACTAGAGCAGGTAAGAGATTAGTTGATGTCCTCTTTAGAACTTGTATTGTAAATGATAACCAAAGTGTTTCAGTGAGGTTTTGTAGATGCTTCACTTTAAAAAAATGTCATGAGAGCGTGTATATCTGTTTTTATACTTAGGCTGAGAAATAGAAGATGTTGGAACTGGAGGAGGTTGCTTTTGTAGGTCAGAAGATTGGTTGTTGGGAAGTGGTAGTAAACAGTTGTAACATCAGTTCCTTATATCTGAGCTTATTTGAATCAAGATGTAAGTGTACTGTGAGCAGAACATTTACATATTTGTATACAGAGCAATAATGAAAATGTACCACATCATTATTTGAATGCATAATATTATTACTCTGCAAATATAGATTTAGCAGTTTGTAGTAGTTTTCTCTCCTGTTTTCATTTGCTTTTTTTTCCCGCCCCCGGCGTCCTACATCATCCCGTCTGTACCATTTGCCTTTTTTTTTTTTTTTTATGTAAAGGAACTGAGGATTTTATGAGCTATCTACTCCTCCTTGTGATATTACATCAAACGTATAGAGCATTGCCTTCTCTATCCTAAAGAATTTGTTCCGTGTATAAACAAAGCACATAGCAAATCTCATTTTCTTGTTATGTCGGTCAGTTGACCCTAACCGTCTCATGATGATGTGACTCTTCCAGTCTGGTGGACAAGACCAAGAACGGAAAAGGACAAAGCGTCGGGGTGACCTTTATTCTATACAAACCTCCCTAATTGTGGCTGCCCTGAAAAAGATGCTGCCTATTGGACTGAACATGTGCACCCCAGGGGACCAAGAGCTGATCTCATTGGCAAAGAGCAGATACAGCCTGGTAAGTGTGACACATATACACCCGTACAGCATTACTTGTTTCAGGTTGCACCTGTTTCTCTCACAGTGAGTTGTCTTACGCATACTTAAAATCTCCCAGGCAGGAAAAAAAAAATAGAAATTGTGATCTTCATCATTACACGTTAATTTATACCATTATTTTTTTTGGTCCTGAATTGCTGTTCATTCAAATAAATGCTAATATAATTTGGGATGAGCATAGATTATAAATATCACATTAGCATGTATGTCATTGTGTGCAGATTAATCATCTTCACTGGTTAAAATCATTATTCATAAAAGAGATTCATTGCAGACATAGAATCAAAAAGTCACTATGTAGCTTCTGCAATAACCAAACATGAACAGCCAGTACTATTTTTGGGTCTGTAAGAAAATATTTTCAGATATCAAAGCATATTTAAGCTGTTGCAAATAAATAGCAAAAATAAAAAATAAAAACCTGTTTTTATAATACACTAATTGTCATCTTACTTACATATTACTTTAGGTATTTGTATTATGTTTATTATAAACTCTTGTTACACCTTGTAGCATGTCGTTATGTACACAAGCTTCTTAACTTTAGTAATTGTAGTTAAGAAGAAGTAGGTACCAACCAATATTCTAGTATGAGCATAATTAAACAGATAGTATATTTAGGATATTTTAGGGTCAGATTTTCAACTCTTCCAGTTACTACAAAAAATACTCTTAGCATAGTTAACACATTTTATGATGGCTAATATTCTCAATTTTGTTTTTGTTATACACACCTTTCTATTTTTACAGAAAGATACAGATGATGAAGTGAAAGAACATTTACGTAGCAACCTCCATCTGCAGGAAAGGGTAAGGTTTCAGCATAAACATCTAAAAATTCCACTATCGAACAAGGTCTGATCCAATCATTAGATGAAATGTGGTAGCCTTTATCATCCGCCATATTGGCATTTTACGAGCTAACATGAATTGTTTTTAGAGGATGTCAAGCAGGAGAAGTATCATAATGTTCCACCAAGAAAACCAGCATCCCACTGCCTAGCCTGGGATTGTTCTGTTTTTGTTTGGGAACAGAGACTTGATTTCCTATTAGGCAGAGCAGGCACCTGTCTACAGCTGCATATCTACTGGGGGACACCTGGTTTCAGCACATATACATTTGCCTTTTTAAAATGGAAGTGAACTGGTAAAGAGTTAATCACAAGAACCCTTGGCCAGTGTCCTCTGTGCCTAGTCAGCGCCCTATACTTGATAACAGAGCTACAGGAACAGTTAAGGGTGTAAAACTTAGTGCTGTCCCAGCTCTTCCAGTGTCTGAGTGTCCCGTATCTGTGGATGGGCAGTAAGTAGAAGATTTCTTTCCATCTGCACCTTAAGCCTCCCAAATAGAAAGTGCTTTGCAGGAGGGGCAAGGACAGCACTGAGTGATACACACTGTATAACAGCCACTGCAGTTTTTCTATCAATCATAGAAGGATACCTTGACTGCTGAAGATGTAGGAGGATGAGTATTGTGGAAATGTAACCTTAAAACTTCACATGTAGAAATGTTTAATTATATATATATATATATATTTTTATGAACATTTTTTCTGCCTGTAATGGCAGGTAACAAAATTATTAATCTCACTTTATCTGCTCTAGGGGCTGTTACGATATCTAGTGACCCAACACGCAGAGTAAATATATGATAATAGATTAGACAACATGTTTAGAATGGCCGGGTTATATGTTGTTAGAACAAGAATGGGAAGCAAAAAAACAATAGCCAAGTCAGGGAAAACAGAACTGAGATTAGTCAGGAGAAAGCCAAGATCAAAATACCAAAATAGATACAAAAAACAGAAACCACAACAGGGCAATGACTAGCACCCTAAATGTTCTTTATATAGTCTATGCCTTTAATTGGTAGCCATTTCAATTTGAACGTTTTGGGGACCTCCCCAGGCTGTGTATTAGCCTGGGCACCATAAGGTAATGTGACCGGGGCACACTAGAATTATGAATTGCGTGCCTACAGGTGTCCAACAAGTAAATCCGACCCTGTCGTGAAGTGTGTATTATGTCATAATTCAGCTGTCCAATTCACCAAGTTTCAAAGTGTTTTATTTACTAAACTGGGAAACATGGATCATTGACCAGGGAATTGCAAATATTAAACTAACCAGTGGGTTTTATTTTTTATTTATATATATATATATATAGTATATTTAGGATATTTTAGGGTCAGATTTTCAACTCTTCCAGTTACTACAAAAAATACTCTTAGCATAGTTAACACATTTTATGATGGCTAATATATATATTTAAGAATGGAGTATGCTCAACATTTACCATCTATAGCAGGCTTTATACCCTAAAACCTTTTTCGATTTTTCTTGTATCTCTCTCAATGATTGTCTAGTGCAGGCATAGGCAACCTTCGGCACTGCAGATGTTTTTGACTACACCTACCATGATGCTTTGCCAGCATTATGGGTGTAAGAGAATTATGGGGGATGTAGTCCACAACATCTGGAGTGCCGAAGGTTGCCTATCCCTGGTCTAGTGAATCACGCTTGTACCTTTACTATTAAGCTGCTGGACATTAGTCTGCATTATCACGTCTGGAAACATTTATTATGAGGTTCCACTTGAATGCGCTGAAGAGATGATTAGACACTTAATAATCATTCATTTACATGATTTCCTTATTTTCTAGTGACTCTGTGACCCATGTTGCATAGTGTTGAAGTGCTGCTCACTTTAGCAGCTCTGATTTTGCCTGTCTTTTTGACACACACCTGGGTCCAATTATTTTGCTGTTCCCTGCTTATGATGTACAAATTACCCTTGATTTCTTTCATTTAAAACTAATTGATGTTTGAGCAGTGTGTAGCTTAAGAATGGTCTTGAAGCATGTTAGAGTCGCCATTCATCCTCCACACTAGAGGCTCTGACCTTGTTGTTTCTCCCTGATTTTTTAGTCGGAAGACCCTGCGGTGAAGTGGCAGCTTAATCTTTACAAGGATATTCTGAGAAATGAAGAGCAGGATTCAGAAAAGACCGTAGAGCGTGTTCAGAAAATATCCGCAGCAGTCTTTCACCTTGAGCAGGTGGGAATCATTTTAACAGCTGTCTCTTCACTTGAATGGATCATGCAAATTGATTTAAAGGGATCCTTAATGTCCAATATGCAGTCTCCTAGAGTACGTCCTTTGCACCCTAAATGATGGTGCTCAAATTTCCCATGATGCGCAACCAACCTAAAAGCGGTTTCAACTTCATGGGTAAATCAGTTCTTTAACATGTAGAGAACCAAAGTTTCCTGTTAGTGCTATGCTACATCTTGGGAATTGTGGTCCAAGGAAACTTGAAAACCACAGATATTTTTTAAAACTACACTGATTCTTGTTCCACCAGAAGAAAATCAGAGATGCAAATTATAATTGTCATTTCTATCACACATCTGGAGCTGTAATGATTCTATTTCCCATAGCAACACCAAAGAAGGCTTAGTCATTTTTTAGATCAGTTTTTAACTTTCATTGACATTCATTTAAGATTCTCGATGGAATTGCCTATGATAATAAGTCTTACATCAATGAATTGTATCCCTGGTTTCTATTCATACCTGCAGGTGGAGCAGCCATTGAGATCTAAAAAAGCTGTTTGGCACAAGCTTTTGTCGAAGCAGAGGAAGCGAGCTGTGGTGGCTTGTTTCCGCATGGCTCCATTGTACAATCTTCCAAGGTTAGACTCCTGAGATGTGTCTTTGTTATTATTTCATTTTTATGCAGTCTGAAGTCAGTTTGTTGCTGAGAGTTGCCTTGTGTGAATGATCTGTGCTACAGTATAACCATGCAGCATTCTATTTTGTTACCTACGTAGCTTTTGATTGACATTGCAGTTTGCATTTTGCCATATAAGAAGCTATCTTTTCCCTAATAACCAAGAGATACACTGTGCTAAAATCCTGATTTGCCCATTGGTAAAACTCCAATCAGAAAGCTATTTATAAAATGTGATGACATTGCAAAGTTCTGAAAGTGGAGTATTTAATGTAATATACCATAAACAGGGGTATATTAAAAAAAAAACACAATCGAATTTGAGAAGAATTGACTGGGGAATTGCAAATTTTAAGCCAACGTAGCTAGGAAAATTGCTGGGCGATATACTTTTCCAGTTGACTGTTTTGTACAAAAATTAGCAATTGGTATCAATTCTCCACAATCCCCAATTTAATGAAAAACGGCCAAATGTCCTTGCTTAATTAATTGGTTTCTATCCCATAACTGTAGTATTTGCTGTTCAGCACCACTTCTTTATATCTCCTCCTGTGTCCTTTTAGCAATGAAATAAACTTTCCCTCAACCTATTGTTAGCTAACGGACTGAATAGGCTACCCTTACCAGCTAGATAGATTTGAGTGTTATGTGCTTTGGTATTTTGACAATAAACATAGTCTTAGTTTGTGTCTTTTTAATTTTAATTTGAAGTTTTATTAGTGATTTGTATAAATGGAAAAATGTAACTACATTAAAGTGTTTTTTGGTATTGCTATTAATCTTCTTTTTAGAGGAGTTCACTATAATGAGATAAAATTGCATTTTGTCTAACAATAGTTGAGCGTGATACATTTTAGTCACACAAATATTCTGCTCAAGTGAAGTCTTCTGCAACTAGGCTTCAAAAAGCAATGACAAAATGAAGCTCAGTAACACAGCTTGAGATGTTAGTGTGGGTTATTCACCTATTTGGCACTGGACCTGACCCATTATATAAAGCAATATCCAGATGCCAAGCAGTTTTGATGAGCTGCATTGCTTTCAAAATAACATTTTTGGGTTTATCCTCTAGACCACGTATTATGGAGAAGTGGCTAAGAAACTGCAATTGTTTATGGTGAAAAATGACAAATTGAAATGATGAAATTTGAGCTTCTAACTAATTCGGTTATTGTGGCGTAAAATGTACATTCCATGTTTGATGAACAGCAGTTTGAGAAATAAACCCCTTTGCATCTGTCCATTGAATGGGTAGTTAAGCAATATTATGCACAGTAACACATATGCAGGAAAATATTACAAGTTATCATCCCACCTTTACAAAATGTGCATGATTAAAGTGATCGGTATGCTTACGCCAACACGAGTAGCAACAGGCTGAGTTTATATCATGTGGCAATGACAAAGATTTTCTAAACGTATTATATGCATGAGTGTATACGTGTGCCATGCATAAATGTGTGCATGCATCATGTATACACATTCCCAGATCTGTGCACAAATAGCATTGCACGTGCATATAGAAGATAAGGTTTCATGAAGTATCAATTCATAAACTGTTTGTGTTTTCCAGAGTGATCTAAGCATACAATTTTTTATATCTCGAGATTGTCTGTGCTATATTGCAGAGTTCTGGCTACCTATGAGGACACATAATATAAAAATAGCACTTTATGCTATTTCATTTTAATGGACCGTTGATTGGAGTATGTATTTGATTGGACTTGTTATAGGATGTTTGCAGCACCTTGAGTGATATATTTGTCATTGTTTGTAGTGATAACAATCAATGGCCTTAATTTAATAAGCTTTCCGAATGGTTCAATATTGTAAGAAACATTTTCCAAATGATTTATCTCCAAAAATTCTCATAGACTTTAATGGTGACATCTGTAGATTAATCATTTGGAAAGTTTTTTCTAAAAGTCTTGAATCATTGGGAATGGTTATAAAGACAAGCCTATGTCCTTTCACCTTTCTTTAAAGAGCAGGGTACTGTGATATTAAAAACATTAGCTAAACAATATGCATTCGCTATGCACTTACATAGTTTCATAGGCTGAAAAGAGATACGTGACCATCAAGTTCAGCCTTTCTCGTAATCTATTTTTTTTGCTGTTTATCCAAAAGAAGACAAAAAACACAGTTTGAAGCACTTTCACATTTTGCAACAAACTTCCTTCTTCCTTTTGACCCCAAAATGGCAACTAGATTTGGATAAAGAAGCTATTACCCAACAATTTAAAAATTACCTCCCTGAATATTATGTTTTTGCAAGTATGCATCCAGTTGCTGTTTAAACTTCTGACAGACTTGGATAAAACCACTTCTTCGGGTAGTGAATTTCACATCCTTATTGTTCTCACTGTAAAAAAAAACAAAAAATAACCTTTCCTTTGCAGTGGAGTAAATCTCCTTTCTTCCAGTCTAAACATATGCGCTTGAGTCCTATGCATAGTCCTGCTTGTGCCAGATATTTTATAATCAAGGGCTGTTCACCAAACTGTGAATTCCTGGGAACTGAAAAGCAAATCCTGACAATTCACACCTTTGTGGATAACCCAATGTATGTTAAAATATAAATCTCTAAGGTACTACAGAATGTCTGCAAAAACACATGTAAACTCGAGCGTTACCACACTTTTACCAACAACAGTGAAAGGGTCAATTCTTTTGAATGCCAAAAGCTCTAGATGTGCATTGTATTCTCTGGCAATTGGTTAATCTGTAGCTGTTTCTGCTGTTGGTTAAAGTAAATGCTGTACAATATGAATGTGCAATTGCTATTAGACATTAAATGCATATGAGAGTGATAACCTTCTGTCTTTTCTTTTCTTTTTTCTTTATTCTTTTTTTCTTTGCATCAGCCTATTCTTATTCTTTGTATGTGCCAGGATAAGAATACAATGTGTTTTTGAGTCAAGTTCAATGCCAATACTTTCTATCCTTTTTTTTTTAACTTCTATTTGAAAATGATTTATTGTTGTGACGTTTTTGTTGATTTTTTTTTTTTGTGCTGCTGGTGCTTGAATAAAAACCTATATGTTTTTCTTCAGACACAAAATTAACAATTTCTTCCTGAGCTCCTACCAACGCATTTGGCTGGAAAAAGTACATGAGAACTCAGACTATGACAGTCTAATACTCGTGTTAACGGTAATGTAACTTGTGGCTAAACCTGTCCTTGTGCACACAAGTACTCCACCCCAGCCATGATGTGGTGTATTCATTGGCTTGTACAATTTTTCTAAGAGATTCTGATTGGTCAGAAATTAGCATATTTCAAAACCTTGGGTACTTCCAATGGAAATCCTGTTACTATTGTTTGTAGACATCACGTAATATTAAGTATGTTCAGAGAACATTTTAGAAGATCAAAAATTAGAGGTCTTAAAATTTAATTGACTCCTTTTACGATCCATCAAAAGGTTAGGCCTCCGTGGAAATTCTTCACTGATTTGTTTGTATTTGGTACAAGTTTCTAACCAGCAGTTGCGGATCACTTCAAAGTGTTATCAGCATAACACAGTGTATTTGCCTTTGTAGCAATGCCTGCATTTTTAAATACTTGTTCTCTGTTTCATTGAACCACGTAGGTTTATATCCTCATCAGACATGAAAAACCTTCTTGATGTTCCGTGAAATGATTTCACACTTTGGTGCTGGTGGGAAAATGCTTGCAATAATTGCTATTCTATTTCATTATCAGTCTCACCCTAACGAAAAAAATATATATTTCTCATTGACTAAATACACTGATGATGTGGAGTGTTTGGACTGCCATGATATGGGAAACATTGTGCTTAATTTTGTACTGACCAATCAAGATATCCAAATTGTACAAGATTCCAAATCCAAACTAATCATGAGTCACCTGAACTTTTTTTTTTTTTAATGTTCTTTTGTACCCCTCTTGATCCCACTTTCACCTCCTGCCAGGCACCGTTCTATTAACCTCTTCCTCCATGGTTATCTGAAACTCTGGATAGAAACAGAGGAAAATTCCTTTGAGGAGAAACTAATTCAGGATTTGGCTGTAAGTACGGGATTAGCTGGAGTTTGGCACAGATCGCAAATAAATAATTACTACAGCTTATGTACTGCTTCTAAAGAGACATCTAAAAATGAGCAATGCTTCTTACACAGCTTTTAAACATGGCCCAAATTTCCCTTTAATTACAAATGGTTCAAATGTGTCCTGGCAACAGAATGACCATCGACGGTGATTAATTGAAACAATTAGTTTAGTGCAGAGTATTATGTGGTTAAGAGAGCCAAGTTTTGAAATCATAGTCATTTTATTAGGTTCCTTCGACAGATTTATTAATTAAGCTGATTGTGTTCTAAATGTTAAAGTAGCTAATTGGTTTATTTAGGATGTAAAGTTAATAAGCCAATTCTGAGAATCCTCTACACATCTTGACTGGTTACATGGCTTAGAAGCTGCAGATCATGAACTTAGGAACCCTCTAAAACATGAAATTTGAAGTAATATTCTAAATGCCAATGGAACACTGCTGGTATTTTGTGTAATTGCTTGTACCAGGTGCGTCATTACAGATATTTCGTTTTTCTTCTTTTCCAAGTTCGATTCTTAAAAAGAAATGATGGCCTAAAAGACTAGTGTATTTAAGCAACCTGACATTTCCTTCTTAGTGTATTCAAATACATGTTAAAAAAAACAAAAAAAAAAAAACAGTTCCTTACTGAAGAAAATGTTTCAAAATTATATAACACAAATTCAATTATTTGATTACATTTATTTTGGGTAACACGGATTTGGAGGAAGAATAACTTTTGGCATTTATGATAGACAATAAAAGGAACAGATTGTAAGTTCTGAAGGACACTAAACACATAATAAATATGATGTTCTAAAGGGCTATTTGAATATTTTGCCAACATCTATTTTCTGTTGTTTTCCTGTTCATGACACAGATTAAGGCCTGGACGGTAATATAATTTGGTAATTATAAAATAAACGCAATAATTTTCTACGTGGAAAAAAAAACAAAACTGCTTAGGAGAAAATGTGATTCATCCAATACAGAGAGCTAAAAAAATAGAAAAATCTAACAAAGTAATTGCAGTCGAATTCTACAGCTTATTAAGGCACTATAAGCTGTACGTTGGACTGTTTGTTCCAGCTGAATTTGACTTCGCTCCATATGATTCATGTTAACCTCCATTTGCCTCTATTCTGACTATGGGCCTGCTCTCGGCTAAACGTTGTTTGGCTGGTGGGACATGCATTTACGTGTGAGTGAAAACGCTAGCAACATTATAGTTGTTGGCATACTCCATACAAAACAAATCACACCTGCTACTATACTGCATTCAAGCACATTTTAAGTCTTGCCAGGTTTCTCCCGGAACAGCAAATGTTTAGCATTCATGTCTCCGTTATGGCAAGGCTAAAAATGTGATTTTAAACAGTTTCCACCACTTCATTGACACTGATTCAAGGGGATTTACATACTGCAAATGTCCCCTAAACTCATCTTGCCAGTCTGTATACTGAGAGCCTTGTTTACTTATTTAAGACACGTCGTGGCTAGGTTCAGAAATGCAGTTTATTACAAAGAAAATAGTGGTCACAAAACTTGCTTTTGAAACATATTAGAATGTTTCTAAGTTCCATTCTAGGAGGTCCTGGATACCAGCTAGTGGTAAGCGAGTGTGAAGGGGATAAGTGCCTCTAATTACACCAATCTCTCTTCTTCTACTCCCTCATTCATAAATGCTATTCATTATTAAAAATCCATGCCGTAACATCAAATACCAAGGATAACCAAAAGGAACCGCACCTAATTTCACGTAAACACCGATTGTTCTAAAGGACCACCAAATCCAAAGTGATATAGCAGCAAACAAGAAGATCTTTAAGGCACTAGCATTGTTCAAGCCATGGGCAGGTTTATTGGATCAAAGTGGTACAGCAACGTTTCGACTTACTGTGCGGTCTTTGTCAAGCTTGACAAAGACCTCACAATAGGTCAAAACGTTGCTCTGTCACTTTGATCCAATAAATATATATTTTTTTAAAGTATAAAATTCTCTCTCTAAATATATATTAGGATTTCAATTTTACGTTGCCACTGAATTCCCCCTCTCATGCTGCAATTACACAGTACAGAGTGATCACAAAGAAGTCTCTACTGTGTGAGTGGGGAGATCCCTCTATGGATCAGTATTGATGTCAGCAGAGGGAGTCCCTGTGAGGTGGGATTAGGAGCCGGGGTACGAGTTGGATTAAGGGTAGGATTATTCATAGAATAGTAAGTAGGATTATGGGTTGTATTAGGGCAAAAGGTATACATGTAGGGTAACATTGTACTTTACAACAGTTGCAGAACACAATTATGGGGTGTTTAAAATATTGTCTCTGTGAATTTCCCAGAAATAAAACAGAAAAAATGAAACATTTTGACTGAGGATTATTATAATGTGGCTAAATGATAAGTGTCCATATGCTCTTAGTTTCTTTACAAGTTAAATTGCTTATGTTTTGCTTTATTCAGCATTGTGTTTTGAATGCTCTTAGTCAAATAGGCTGGGAAATGTACTTTCTACAAATAGACACTTTTGTGTAGCAGTTTTGGATTATGTGGCTATTATAAAAGTTATAATCGCAGCATTCTAAATTTTGCTACATTTTAGCCTTAAAACTCTAATTTCCTCCTTGTTTCATAACTTCTAGAAATTAATTGAAATCATAGACATACTGGGCATTTAAAAAAAAAATAAAGGCAATTTAGTGTATCTATTGTTAATTGTTTTGGTTTTAGTTGCACTTTCTGTGAAAAAAGTGTTGCTTTTATGGCTGTCTCGTAAACCTCTAAGGTTGATCCCTGACTGAGATTTCAAAAGTAATGTTGTCCCCAAATCCTCCAAAAGCCTATGAAGATTTGCTGTGCAAGTCCAAATAGTTACACTTTAGTACGCAAATTAGCATAGTTTTTCTAGTTTCGTAGCAGACATTTTTTTTCTTAACCTATTCTTATCTACACATTTCTAGAATTGCAGTCGATTTCTAAAAATCTCCCTTAAACTTTGGGGATTTGAATAAAACATTTTTTGGAATTTTCATACACCAAAATTGGCTATATTTGTAGTATTTCAACATGCAATTTCAGAGGTTTTTAGTCTCACCTCTCATAAAAATCTATTTACTCCACTGGTATCTGATAAACAGAGTAGCCATAAATAGAGCTATAGCCACTTTCTATATATAGGTAGCTGATGTCAGATATTGCTCTAAAGTATCTTGTATCCTCGATAATGGTTTGTGCTTTTTACACTGCTATCAGTAGAAATTAGATAATGGGGTGGAAAAGCAGGATTGTTTAAGAGATGTGGTCTGGAAAGGTTAGCCAATGTCAGAGAGGATCACTGGTTAGTAACTTCGAGCAATCACACAAAAGGGAAGAGGTTACATCGATGAATGAGGAAAGAGATTTACATGAATGATTGATCATGCCCGTGTCACTAAATATTATTGTCAACAACTTCTCCTGAGATATATCATCTGTTAGGAATAGCTTCCCAGGATTAGATTGCATGGCATTTCAGGAATCAATGTATCAGTAGCTATTCCTAAAAGTCTGGCACTTTATGATGTAGGGGGGGCAATGGCCACCTCTGCCCAAAAGAACACCCTATGGCCAAAAACATATTTTCTTTAAAAAAAAATATATACACCCAATGAAGACATGCAGGCATTTATTTGGACTACATCTACAAACTAGTTGTAAAAGCTGGAGATCTGTTATCTGTCTTTACAAGCCCACCCCCCATTGATAAGCACACGCAATCACGTCTTTCTAAAGCTTATTAGTGAGCTGTAATAAACAGTGAACCTGCCTCTTCCGTTAACTCTGTAGAGCTAGCTCAAGTGGAAAAAATTCTCTCTGGCTTTCTGACTGACTGCCAGTGAGGTGTCTCTGCCCTAATTATAAAATGTTATAAATTGTCATAAATGTGACAGATTCAGGGCATTTAAAGTACTACAGCACGCTGATGCTTTATGTTTGTGGCGTGTTCCTGTGGATATAATTTCATGATAAACCTGAGTGATGATAAGTATAGTTTCTCAAGGGTCATGTGTCCTGGGAAGTATAATATTCTCCCAGGCTCTGTGTCCCACTAGGCATAGTTTTTCAAGGCATCAGGGTCCTAATGGGGACAGTTTATTGACATAGCTGTGTCTTAGTAAGCATACTTTTCTTCTCAGACACAAGTAGTGATAGGAAAAAGCATACTTCTTTTCACAGATGTACCACATACATTTAATCCTCCAGTTTTAAAATGCGTACTCCTTCACCAGTATTGGGGGCTGTGTTATGGGTCCCACAGGTCCACAAATGTAAGTAATTACCGTAACTCTACCATTATTAAAAGGTAACTCTAACATTATTAAAAGTAGATCCCGCAATGCTTTAACCTAAAGGAAGATTTAGTCAAAAATGTCAAGGTGCAGACTAGATTAACACAGATATTTATATGTATGTATCTGTGCATGTATGCGTTTTTTTTTTTCCCATCAGCCTATGTGTGTAATCATCAGAATATGTAAAGAAAGCTGTGAAGGTGTAAGACCATTTTATCAAATTTTTTAAAATATGTATAAAAAAAAAAAGCTAGATGAACGCTATAGCATTCTGAACTCTATGAACATTCTGTTGTTTGCAATGGGGCCATCACAATTGCTTTGTGGGTAAAAAAGCAAATAACTTGGGTAGAAGCATTAAAGGCTGTGTAAGTTGCATTTTTCTGCTATATTTAAAATTGCATAAAATCTGCATAAATACAAAATACTTATCTCCGATGCCATTTCTATCTTGGTTTTGCAGTTTAATATTATCCCTGACCCATCACCTTTCAATACTCTGTGAGTTTCTATACTGTACAAGGTTTAAAATGACCTTTGTCACTGGCAATCTCTCTATCTTCCAGTTGACTTGGTCTTTGCTTTGTCTTTTAAGCCTAAAAGGTCAAAACTGGATTCTCAGAGCTGAAGCCAACAGTAATCCTGATACTGTAACCATCCTGTCCTGTAACCCTAAGCTGAGACGACTACCATCCCCCCCAAACCGTGTCCTTCCTTCCCTTCCTCCTTTCCCACTCATTCATTCCCATTGACATAGATCATCCCTCCCAACTTCCCTATTGCATGTTGTTTGCATGTTCACAAAACATATCAATGATTTATGTGTTTTGATAATAAAAAATACAACCAGCAATCAGCAAGTAAGTGGTAATCCTAGTACGAACTTTTCATAAGATTTTGGTAAAAGCAATATGATAGTAAGAAACTGGTTGGGTTATTCTGGGCATTTTAACTTTCCCTTCAGCAACATTATCAGCATGTCCGACGCTATTGTACACTCCTCTAAAATTACAGAACAATAGAATTTTTAACTTTTTCAATTCCAGAAAATTGCAAAGGCATTTTCCACTGCAGGGGTTATCTAAAATTGTAGATTATGCTTAATCTTAATTTTATTAATGACAAGAGGCGAATATTTGCTTAAGTCTCTCTTTACTAGAACTCCACAGCAGCACAGAAAAACAACCAATCAGGAAAAAGTTAGGTACTATAAAACTCCCCTCCCTATGCATCATTTCCTCTTTCAAGCTGCGACAAAACAGAATAAAAGGCAGAGAACATCATGGGAAAGAAACGAAGTCCTAGATACGATGAATATAATGATGTCCACCATCCGAGAGTAACCGCAAACTAGATAGTGTTGATGGACTGTAAGCTGAAACGAGAGAAAAATAGAATCGCTGGTAAATCCATTGTAGATGGTGTTGCGACATGTTTCCTAGCAGTCGGGCCATGAGCTGGCAAGCTGACCTATCAGCCATATTCCCGTAGTTGTATAATATCGAAGATCAATTTCGGACTTAGGGTCGCGAGAAGAAACTGCCACCATGTCTCAACTCATGATCCGTAAGGCGGCTCCACCGATCGTGCCAGGGTCATTCGGCGATGTGGCCTTGCAGGTAGATCTCCAATCTCAAGGAATGCGTCTAAGTCCACCACCAAAATCACAAAAGAAACCGAGGAGGGTCTTTCGTTCCTTCCTGTCCTACCCGGTGAGATGTCTCATCTGAGAATAAATTCATAATGCAGGCAAGAGCGTGGCCAAACCAGCCATATTCTAAGTGATCCCAATATTCCAAATGGACTGTGTGACACAATAGAGAAAAGACTCCAAAGGACGTCCATTCAGGGTTCGGAACTGAACTTGTGTGGAGGAACGGTGGTCGACTATTCTGGGAATAGTGAATCCCAGAAATCTTCAAAGGAATGGCAAATGACACCTGCCCATCTCCATGTCACTGGTGGGCACTGGGTTTTCCTCAGTGATATTCCTTCAGGCCTGCGGCCAAAAGGGGTTCGGTACCAATAGTGCAGGCCCGTCAGTAGGGCACAGGCCCAGCAGGCCAAACGAATGGACACAGAATGGTTCGCCAAGCAAATAGTCACAGACATAGCAGGCCGTTTAATGGGTGCAAACATGGCAGGCCGTGTTAATGGGCACAGACATAGCAGGCCGATTTAATGGGCACATACATAGCAGGCCGATTTAATGGGCACAGACATAGCAGGCCGTTTTAGTGGGCACAGACATAGCAGGCCGATCTTATGGGCACAGACATAGCAGGCCGATCTTATGGGCACAGACATAGCAGGCCGATCTTATGGGCACAGACATAGCAGGCCAAACAATGGGGCACAGACATAGCAGGCCAATCAATGGGTTGTGTATTACCATTATATTATTATATCATGTATTTATATATAGCGCCTTCCGATTCCGTAGCGCTTAACAATGGGTATTGAATGAGTAACGGGGACCTCTGAGTTCGGATAGAGGTCCCTACAATTGTAGATCCTCAGAGCATCCTGCGACATAGGACCCATAGACATCAACCCTTTTAGACGGCGTAATGCCATGTGAATAACCTGCACCGGGACTGGCAGTCCCTAAAAGCCCAGCAGGCAAATACTTGCATACCAGCTGTACTGGGTAGAAGCGGAAGTTGTTCCAGTGCCAATCACGTCCATGAATGTAACATACACTGAGCGAAAGTCTCCTTAACCCCTTAAGGACCAAACTTCTGGAATAAAAGGGAATCATGACGTGTCAGACACGTCATGTGTCCTTAAGGGGTTAAACTGTGAATTGGCATGCACATGCTCACACAGATCTGTTTGAAATTTCTTATCGTTATTATAGATTACCAGCATCATACCGGCTGAAGGGTAAAGTAACCATGGACACTTCCAGGAGTAGGGCGAAATGATAGCCAACTCAAAGACTCTCCCCAAGAACCTAAGAAAATTGTATAGTATCAGCGTAGACTGGTCTCCCATATCAGTGTGAGTCAGAGCCAGGTCTGTTAGCTTATATATCTGCCATGGACAGAGAATCCATCCAGAGCAGTCTCATCTGAGATTACATCGCTGGACAGAAAAATATATACTGAGAAGCACATGAATCCTAGAGTTAACTTACCAATATACCTGTAACTCCCAGCAATCCGCGATATACACTGTCAGTAGAACTTGCAGTAAACTGTGATATACACTGTGAGCAAAACTCACAGCAATCTGAGTGACATAATAGGTCCTGGTGTACCATGTGATAATGGGCCAGACGCAGGCCTCTGACATAGAAGACCTGGTGCATACAGGGTACAGGCTCCCACTGGAAGTAAGCGTATGAAGTACGCCTACAGTGGCAAAACAAAGGTCTGTGTAACAGACAGAGCAGTACATGGAATACTGACAATAGGCTGTTCTCCAGCCCAGAAAAGTAAACCTATATATACACACACATCTCAACATCTATAGACACACACGCACACAAATCTACATACATATATATATATATACCAATACATACACCCACACATACATATACCAGGATATAGTAATCTCATAGGAACATTGCCATTATAATGTCCCCTTAACAGAAGGTGTAATCACATAGCTGCATGCAGCCACCTAAGGAAAAACAAACTGACATGCAGCCAGGAGAAGCTGAACTGGGTGGGGACAGACCTCCAACGAGTAATGCAATGTACCGACGGGGGAGGGGCCGTGAGCGGTCTCTCCCGGTCAGACTCTCCCCCGCCCGGTCAGACACACGCGGTCCGCGCACGGGGGCGGCCGCGGCGAGGCGGGCACGTGGGGAAGAAGATCCGGCCGCTGGGTACTTGGGCGCGCACGCGAGTACCCTCGCGACCGGCAAAGTTAATTGGACCGATGGAGATGAACTCCGCGGTCCCGGAGCTCGGGGTTGAAGGAGGCAGATGTAGTCAGCCTCCTGAAGCCCACGAGCGGCACACACACCGCCAGGCAAAGGGGGAAAAAAACGGGTACAACAAGAGAAGGAGAAAATGGACAGGGGGTGGGCATAAGTCCAAGGCAAAACAGCAACGACCCCAAAGACCCCCCACAAATATATATGAAAATACAGTGAGCCTGAAGTTACAGGGAACTAATAAAATCACACAAAGATAAATAACATCATTATTGGAACAAAATCCAACAAGGGCAGAAACAATACTGAATACATAAGAATAAAATCTCACAAGTCTAAAATAAATAAATTACTGAAGATAAATATAACTATGACTAAATTCCACAAGTGCAATCTACAAAATAGAATCTAAAATACTGAATATAAGCAATAAATCCCAAAACCACCCACTATAAGCAGGAGGCAGTGGTACTCTGACCTGTACTGTCTGCGGAGCAGCAAAGAAAGAGGAAATGATGCATGGGGAGGGGAGTTTTATAGTACCTAACTTTTTTCTGATTGGTTGTTTTTCTGTGCTGCTGTGGAGTTCTAGTAAAGAGAGACTTAAGCAAATACGAAGCCTCCTGTCATGTTATAAAATTATTACACTACATGAACAGTCTAGGGCAGCATTAATAAAATAGGAGTGTTTGTGCTTATTTGTGATAAATTCCTGCAGCCATATTAATAAAAGGAGCATTTTGATCCTGGTGCCCTGCTTATCGCCTCTAGACGTCTCATAGTTTCCGGCATTTACGCCTCACTTCCATTCTGTTTGCATTGTGCTTCAATGAGCAGATATGCACCATGCATCGTGGTTTTAAAACCTTACATAATTGTGACTTGCAAGCCTTCTCAGCATTTCATTATTAATGCTGAGAGCATTTCGAAGCAGCAGAGTAGCTCACACAAGCGATCAATCATGGCCCATGCAAGGGTTAGAGCCAGCTTGACGATACAGAATCAGGAGAAAAAATACTGAGATTTTAGAAATATGTATTTTAGGAATTATGGTCAACCTTTATAACAACTCAAGGACATTTAACAAAATGAGTGGAGCACATACTATAATGTAAAGCTTCCTTACAATTTCCATTTGTGTAATGTTAAATGGCACAGTTTTGATAAGGTTTGGTTTAGAAATTCATGATAGCCTGGAGCAGGCTGGTAATGTTGCGGAAGATTTTTTAAAAAGTTATTTTTTAAGGATCTCATTTATAAAAAGTCAAATGGAATTTGTGACCAGTTTCTGAGTTTCATGTTTGCCTTTACTTCTTAAACTACACAGTGAAATTGTTAAAGTATCATCCGGGTACAATGTATATTTCAGAAATCGTTGCTTTAAAGGCTTTTTTGGGTGGAGGGGGTTGGGAGGGTGGAGTTAAAGATAAAAAAGTTAACGACTTTTGTAGTTTGGCTTTGGATTTTATTTGAGTTTGTTTTCACTCAAGTAAAGGAATATAGAATATAAGATATGGGATATAGCATATGTATATCGGAGGCATTGTACATAGCTGTCAAACATAGTTGTTTCAAAATAAAACCTTTTTTTTTTTTTACCCTTTTTAACTGAATACCACTGATGGCAATATGTGGTACTTGAAATGCTAGTGAAATATATATTTTTTGCCACACTTAAGGTATAGTAAAGTGTAACACTGTGTTTTTAATGCATTATAAAGCTATGTGACATTCATATATATTACGTTAAAATTAAAGCAAAAATGTCACATGTATTATAAAGTATCCCTTGGTGGATCTTGTCTGCTGCATTTGTCCATGTGTCCCACATCTGGACAAGAGCAGTTTCAATAATTACATAAAGTCATTGTACCTGCTCAGTAAACAGATAGCAGTGAGCCATAGCATGGCTGCTACCAGTTCATACAATAGGGACAAAAACGATAATGGAAACCCTGGGCTAAGTGTTCCAAGTTCAAGCTGTCTTATAGGGACTGCAATTTTTACAAATTGCTACCTCAATAACCCAATCTCAGAAGTGAGAGTGGGCTCTGAATGCTCTAAGCTTCATGCAATTTGCAATAATATAATTAGGCTGACCTTTCTAAGTTAAGCTTAGCCATCCTTAGTACATGTTATTCAAGTAAAGAACCATTTTCTGTCTGAAAGGGTTCGAGAGCTTTATAAGATATAGTGTAACAATTAATCCTTAGAACTACAGCTCACCCTGTATCAGACAGACATTGGTAAACAACTCAAACTATCAATCATCTTCCTTGCTGAATGTGCTGTAAATAGTTCTTTTTTTGTTTCTTCGAAATGCATTGTAAAATCATGTTAATGTCTCCCAGAAACCCAAGAAAACCGACGAGGAAGAAGAAGAGGAGACGGAAAAGAAACCAGATCCCCTTCACCAGATAATTTTACACTTCAGCCGTAATGCCCTTACTGAGAGGAGGTACCACATTGAGAATGGGGGCAAGGGATTCAATATCATATTATACTTTTAGGCAGCAAAATGATACGGGACAGATTTAATAGCAGCCATAGAAAATCATGCAGCTTGATATAAAAAAATAATTATGATTGGCTCGGCTCTAGCATTTGGCAAAAAATTATGTGGACTGTACAATGACCTTACTCTAAATGTGCATTTCAAATGGGACAGTCTAAGCTCTTTATTTGTACTTAAGGTACAATGTCACTTTGGAAATAAAAAGCCGCCAAGGTCTGTGTATTATTTATCAATGTGTCAGAGCAAAGCTGAAATGACATCCATATAAATTATAGCACTGTTTGAGTACAGTGCTGGAGATCCCTAGATAATGGAGCCACATGACACAGTGCTAACTTGAGATCTATAAAAGATATAGCAAAGGATCTTATTGTTTATTGTGACCGTGAACTCATATATATATATATATATATATATATAAATATATATGATGAAAGTCAGCAATGGTGCACTACAATACAAGTTATAGCAATACAAGTTAGGTAAACGTTTCATAAATGTCCATCTTTATTATAAAGATTAAATAATGTCAGAAATAGGACATAAAAATGAAAGTCCATACCTGCACTCAAAACAACAGCATTTTATTAGGCGTGCCCCCGATAATATAGTTATTGACTATGCCATACCTAATTGACTTAATTAAATCATTTAGTCCCTATTCTCCCTTTGAGTGATTAGTATTAACTAAAGCTATTTGAGTATAAATGTTCATAAAATAAGTTCGTCTGGAGTTGTGAATTACAACTGTGAAGTTACCGTTGAAGAAGAATATTTTGAAAATATACTTTTATTATGAAGACATGAGTTTGGGCCAAGTAAAGATAGAATACATTGAGATCTTGTTACTGTGCACAGCTTAAAATAAATTCTGATAATATAAGGAAATTGGGCCAAAGAAAATACACGTGCAGCTGGAAGGGGACCCAATGCATGAAGTTGAAGCATTCGGATGATATATCTCTTGAGAGCCGGAGATCAGGTTACTGTGATAGAATATAGCCAATACAACATGAGACGAATAGCTTGAGATTAGTGACTATATACAGCCAAATAATAAAATACATAGAATATCTGAACATGCAAGAGGTAAGTTGTGATGGTATACAGCTATAGAGCAATAACTAGAATTTGTGGAGATATAGATACTGTAATTGACCAAAACAGGACAATGCATCCCTAATATACAGAGTTAAGATGATAGTGCTGGTATGCAACCTAAGAGGGATAGCTAGAATAAATGGAAATAATGGTTCTACCAAAATATATAGAGGTTAGGTGACATTGATGCTATAAAACAATATAGATTGTTCTATAATGATATACATAGAAGCAGTGTCATCTCAGCTAGAGGCAAATGCTAAAACTGTGTTACTATGCGGATCTTACAAGTTGGTATTGAATCTCTAACAATTATCTGATTCATCAGGCTGCAGTAACATTTCTTTCCTTACAGCAAATTGGAAGAGGATCCCCTCTATACAGCATATGCGGCCATGATGGCAAAGGTAGGTGGGCCAAAGAGCAACATATACATTTAAAGGGAAAATAAAGATTTTTAGATATATTTAGAGGCTGCAGATATGTGTGGGGAAATGTCACTGTTGGTAGAAAACCCCCCCACCAATAAACACAGGTTATCTGTTAAGTGCGCCTTTAAATGTCTAACATGTTCTTTGCTCATAATGCAATGTGATTGGCTATATATTGAGAGGGAGAGGAATGCTTCACAATATTAAGTTATAATTATTTTTTTACTAGTTAGAATTGCCCAATTAAATCCCAGATCCTGCAAATAGCATTGTACATTTGCGCAATATGAACATGGGAGACAGTTTCGAATGATGTGGGTTTCCTTGGCATTTACATCACTTGTTCATTTAGGATTTTTGGAAGTTAATGCAAAAGGCTACCTGCATTGTCTGTTTTGGTAGAGCGATGGACAAATGAGTCAGTTAAACTTTGTGCCTGTCTAGAGCACTACTGTGGAATGTGTGCAGAAGACAGTTGTGTCTGACTGAGTCCTTCTGCGGAATGCTGTGCTAGAATTCAGAAGTTTCAGATTAGATAATTCTTTATTTCAAAAGATGATGCTGAGTTGTGCCTAGTTTAAAGGTAATTGGGAACCGGGTTTTCAGCTGATTAGTCCCAAGTACTTAGAGGGACCAGCTGTAATACGCACTCCTATTGGGCCTAACATTAACCTCTACACAGGATCCATACATCAGAATGATCCTGCTAAGTTCAGCCCATAATGAACAGAATTGCTTCCAGTAAACACCTGAGATACAGGATTAGAGTTTATTCAGCATATAACTAAAGATAGAAACTTCTTTAAAATATATATATATATTTTTATTCACGATTTTCATTTCAAGGTCATTGGAGTTGCCTATAATTTGCCACACGTGGAATAATGTTCATTTCTGGTCAAGACTTGTGTGTAAGAGCTCAGATGCCACTAGTAAATCGTTTGGGTTGAAAATGTAATTTTTTTAAGCTACCCAATGTAAACCTCACAGCTTTTCTGTACCCAAAGGGAAAAGAAAATGGCAAACTCTGCTCCAGATTCTACTGAATGTATAATTTCATTGGAGGCTTGCACCTTCAAGATCATCAAAAGTAAGATACAGCCGCTTTTGGTAGTTTCTTACTAATCTTAACATAAAGCCCGGCTGATAATGCAGATGTAAACTAACTACATAGAATATATAAAAAATATGCCAGCTATGCATAGAAAAGGGAGTATTTACATTGCCCACTAGGGATACCTCCTGTGGCCACTCCTTAGATGGCCACTGGAGGTGCTTCCTGGGGCAGTACTGCTCCGTAGGCAGCACTGACGTTCAGCGTCTCCACTCTCTGCATTGAGATGCTGATTTGGCCAAAACGAAGTCCAGACACGTGCGGCGCTGGAAACAAAGTATGTTTTAACCCTTTATAAGGAGATTAAGGAGGGGGGAAGCCACCTAAGTGGTGGATTAAACACTATAGGGTCAGAAATACATGTACTTTTGCTGCTCCGAGAACCTTCAAACTGTATATATCTGTGTTAATTGTAAAAGGTTTGTGTTCTGCTTCAGAGTGTGTGTAAATATACAAAAGCATTTAAATGGAGGATCGTATATTTCCATAATGAACACAGTCAACTGAAGCTACAGGATCTGATACTGTGCAGTTTGTTGTTTAATGAGATTTACTAGATCACAAACTTGTTCAATGTCATCTGGTACATAAATACAACACTCTTCTCCTTTAAGATCACATGCTGTATCGTCTTTTAACTGTCATAATAACCAGTCTGTCCGATTCTGTATTGAGGAGAGAAACAATCTCAATGTGGAGTTATGGAATCTAGGTTACAGGGCGTAAAATTCATTAGCCACAACTACCACACACTGGCCACAATAAAAAATTAATGAAACCTAGCACCTGCAGATGGTATGCACGCTGAATGGTATTCTATAACTCGGGCATTTAGAAGACACTGAGCCTACATAACCTTGTTAACTATCTTAACTCTTATGAAGGTGGACTGGACAATCAAGGGAGATGGAGTTTTGATATTTAAAGTGGCCAAGTCTGAAGATTCTGATAGCAGAGTTGTAAGAAAAATAGAGGAACAGAGAATAAGGAAACGACTACTTAGAAGAGAAGTTTCTCTTTTGGTATACCTTGCAGGAGGGCGATACCGTAGTCATCAGGGCATAAATACTTCCTGGGTTTAATATGTTACTGTACATAGCGTTGAATTTAGAAGTCAGATATAAATTAGGCTCAGCATCCATCTCCTGTTTTTTTTATTATTATTCAGAACAAACAGTATGTTGTACAAATAGCTATGGAAGAATCATTGCAAATATGAAAATGTTGGCTGAAACATACTACATAGACAAAGATTGAGTCAAAGAATACTGCAGATATATTTGACAGTTTTTAAATGCAGCATGCAGCATTTCTTACAAATGTGCCATAGTATTTTTGTGAATTTTGTGATTGAACTTCAGGCTGGAAATATTAGGACCATCCTTCAAGAAAGACAGGCAGCAGAATCACAATATTTGCTGCATATTGTACTGAAATTAGATTTAGCACGTTCAATTTTTACTTCCTTTGTAGCATCACAATTCCAGAACTGTCCTAGTAAGAATTCACATGCAATTATACGCCAGAAAGGCATGAAATCAATAAAGACACCGAATATGTGTCTGTACGGATTTCTCTCTACAAAGAAAAATGTATTTTATGCAATTTACATGCAATTTCACTAGATCTTAGAGTATTGCATCTGTTTGATGGCTTTTAATGATGTCATCTCTGTCTTTTATTTAATCCACCCCCACCCCCCAGTAGATTTCTCACAGTAAAATAGTATCCCAGTTACCGTACTATGTTTAATCCGTACCAAATCCGTACACCCTGCACTAATACACACATATCTCTACACAGAACACTGAATTGGAGCGCATTTTAAATCAAATTGCACATTTAAACTTAAGCAAAACTAAGGTAGAGATTTGCAATTCAGTTTATAATTTTCTCCATTACAGTATTTAGAGAATAAACTCCAAAATAATTGTTACTCCTGAGAGGGAGGAATACCTGACCTAATGACTTTTTTTTTTTTTTTTACTGATACTTTTAGAAATAAGCTTTGGATATTATTAGCCACATGCGTCAGCTCGGAGCAGAGCTGTAATAAGGTCCCCTATGTGTATTGTTAATTCAGACCTCTGAGCCATGAACGTGCCTTCCAGTGCATAGTATTAGATAAAGGAATGACTCATCACCTTGAAAATATCATGAAATGATAACCACAAATCCCACTGTGCCACACCTTGAGAGACAGCCTTAGTGCTTGCATGCAGCAGGCTATAATGATGCAGATCACACACACATGGGGGATCATACGAGGCTGTACCATGTCATCATGTTGAAGACATTACCTATGAGACCTGTCAGCTGCCATCTCCGTTACATAGATGATATTGCGAGTCCTAAGCACAGAATGTCTGTCAGTGAATATAGCCAGGCTCACAGCTCTGAAGGCTTATTACAATTGGCATCCTTATCTGGAGGTAGTCTGAATAGGCTTAGAAGACTATAGAGGGAAGGTATGACAGGGAAGTCAGACAATAAAACCTGCCAGAGTAAGGCATTTACATACAATATAAGGTGGAGTATCTTCTTGTTTAAAACGAATTTAAAACAACCTGGAGATAAAGCAAAAAGAACACATAATAGTGCAATATTGTCTAAAATCTCCTATAAACGTCAGGGAAGTATATGGAAATAAACTCACAAGGCAGGAGCCTATAAAATAAGGCTCAATCTTCCAGCGTTGTGGGATTTAGGTTCCCACTCCCTTCTTTCTACTGCCCAGAGGTGATGAATAAGGTGATGTCCTTTCACAGGTGAGTTGAAATAGTAAAAAGTGCTTTATTGAATAAAAGTGCACAATAAGTATAAAAAACACAAGACCTTACGATTTAAGGGAAATCTTGTAGAGATTGTCTCTGTTAGCAAAGCGCGTTTCGCCTCCTATGGAGGCTTCCTCAGTTGCTCAGTAAGGCATTTGCTTATAGAACCTTGCTGCAAGTGTAACGGTGCCATAGAATGTCCAGGCAACACAGCTGAATGAGCACTGGACATATCTGTCCTATAGCTATTCCTTCTCAGTGCCCATAGTAACCATCTGGCTGCATAAAAACTGCTACATGACATTAATCACGAATGCCTGCAAGAAGCATCTGGTGGATTCAGTGTGAACAGATAAGAATGTGCATTTTACCCACACTTATTAAACAGCAGATAGTGTAAAGGGTATATTTAAATCACCATCATTTATTGAGCAGAAGATCCGTTGAATAGAACTTAAAGGGACACTCCGGACACGATAACAACTTAATCTAAATTAAATGATGGTGCCAGGAGGGCGCACTCTTGGGCGCACTCTTACCTTAATGGGCTAAACCAATCTGAAATGCTGATTGGCTTAGAGCTGTCATCTGAGGTTCTAAGCCAATCAGTAGCTCCCCATTGATTAAATGTATGTTTCCTTTTTTATCACTGTGGAGCTACTGATTGGCTCAGAGCATTAGTTGACCGCTCTAAGCCAATCAGCGGCGCTCCTGCCTGGCAGCACTCCGTGACTCCTGAAACTGATTTTCAGAAGCTGGATGCCACCTGGGGACCTGCAGATCTGCGCCGGAGGCATACCATTTGATAATGGTTTAAGCTCTTAAGGTGAGACTGCGCGCGGGGGCCTCCTGTCACCATAATAACTTCATTAAGATAAAGTTGTTATGGTGACCAGAGTGTCCCTTAAGACCTTGATTTAATAAGCTTTCAAAGGATTGAATACTGTTGACTCACCTCAGGTCCTCTTTCCTTGTTTCTGGACTGCTTTCAATTTCCTCTCACTAGGCAATGACATCCTCGTGATGGGTGCTCTTAAAGTAGATCCATTGGGTTTGGTGGTGATTGCATAACATTTATAGCATTGCCCTAGAACTGTTTATACATAGAGCCAAGGTTTTTCAGGCATTATTTAAATATGTAGTTTTGGAAGCAATATTACCCGTGTTTTACATGAATCATAAAGGTCTTGATTTAATAATCTTTACAAATGATTCAATACTGTTAGGAAAACCTTCCAAAATATGTAATGTGTATATATATATATATATTAAATCTACAATTTAGTAGATGTAGATATAGCCATGCATTTAACATTGTTTGCATAATTTGTTAGGGGTGTGAAAAAAACATCTTAGATTAGCTGCAGATCTAGTTTATGTAGTTACTGCTTAATAAATACACAAACTGTCCAGTAGAGACATACACTGCCCAATACACACACACACACACACTAATACACACACACAGAAAGACTGCCTAATATACACACACACTGCCTAATACACACACACAGAGCAAAATTCTTCCCTCAAATACTCAGGTGGGGGCTAGGGGCACTGGAACCAGCACAGTCAGTCAGTGTGGTACCTGTTCTGTGCCATGCTTCCAGTCTTTATGTGGTCCCTGCCACCAGGAACAGGACAGAGGAAGAAGAATGTGGAACCTTCTCCCTCCCACTACCCTCCTCTTCAAAGGACTTCTGGAGGCAAAGGCTTGGGAGGAGGCGGCAGAGACAGGCGGGACAGGGTTATGCTTTTTGTGGGTGGAGTTAGCTGCGGAAGGGGTGGGATTATTGGTTGGTGGGCAGGCAAAGGCGGTGTTACAATCGGAACGCTTATGTGCTGATGAAAGAAGTTTAGCTAGCAAAATTACAAGGAGGGGCTGCAGCAGTGGGGGGACGGCGCCGGCAGCTACATCACAGGTGGAGGCGTGGTCCATGTTCTTCATGAGTAAACACGGCCAGCATAACAGTCCCTGCGGGCGCCCCCTCTCACACAGAGCCCTAGGCCGCTGCCTAGTCTGCCTATAGGAAGCGCCGGCCCTGATTCAAAGACAAACACAGGAAAATAATATAGTGACAAAATGGCATAGTTTGTATGATAGCCGTAAATCACCCATAAATATTATTTTGTCCAAGGGATTTTGTCTAAATCTATTGCTTCATCAGAGAGAATAAAATAGCGGCTCTCGATTCTTAGAAAGTGATTTGCAACCACCTGCCGGTCACAGCTTCAGAACCTAATCTTAGATCTTTCCCTTATCTTCCCTCCACCATCTCACATAGGGATTTGCTGTTCGTTTTGAGTACTGGCTGGTATTTGAAGAAAATATTCAATTTCTTATGTCTCGCAGAGGTGGTAGGTTATTTCGATAAGAATAGTAACCATAGCACTTCAAGAAGTTTTCGTTGTGATCAAACTCCTGATGATGACCATTTGGCTTTGTGTTACAAAGTGTTTAAAGGGTATTACAGTGTCAGTGGAGGACATGCCATGGTTTCTGTTTAATTCTAAAAACATCTGCTCTTTGAATTTTGCATCTGTTAAATAACATGTTTTTAACCACAAAACTAAATGCAGACATTTTTGAGGTCGTTCGGCCTGGTTTTACGGTTCTTGTCTACATCTGATTGGATTACATCTGAACACCCGCGCTGCAGATAAGATAAGCTGCTTTAGGCTTTGCTTATTCCCGCTTGTAATGTGTCGTGGCCAGTGTATATTTACTATGGAGATTGTCAGTCTCATGATTATTGTGATTGAAAGAGAAAATGTTCCTTTACTGAGTAGTTTTTATCTTTTTAGCCGGTGCATTGTCTACTTTACAAAACTAATTTCCAAGAATGTGTATTACGGAAACATTGCTGTGTCTTTCCGGTAATTGAGAAAGAATGGTAGACAGATTTTATATTGCAGTAGTTGACATTCTGTTTAATTCTGTAGAGATAAAGAAACTTTCAGGTAAAACATAGCAGCTCCCAAGAGAGCCTGATTCTTCAAGACACTTTGCAGGGTGACATGTGAAATCTCTTATACTAGTGACTTTTTCCTGTTATTTGTAAAGGACTGCTGCTTTCTATGGGCTCTGATAACCACAAACCATGACAATCTATACTACCTCCTCTTTCAGGAAATTGATATTAAAATATTTAACGCACACTTAGCACAAATATATTTTGCCTGGAACATTAATTTTAAGAAATGGAAATAATGTATGGTTAATGGTAATATTTGGTACTGGGAAATGGATATCTGCATAGGAAATACCTACTTCATACCTCCCAGATGGGTTCACTGTAGATCAGGATAAGCTGACAGGTAGTGCGCCAGCAATTATGTAACAATATCTCCAACATATCTGACACTTTACTGTATTAAACGAGGTGTCGTTTTCACAAAAGCTGGAGAGGTACCTACTGGCCTCTCCTCAGGTCAGTCAGCTGCCAGACCTATTTATGCATTGATTCTAACTTTTACCATTCTGTCTGTGCCATAGAGCTGTCAAAATGAAGAAGAAGAAGATGAAGAAAAAGATAAAACATTTGAAGTGAGTATTTGGATTAATTATGAACGGGTGCTGTTCAGTTTGAAAGACTCTGAAAGGCTTCTCTGGAAATCCTCAGGGTAGTTGTCATAAATGAATCTACTAAGCTGTAAAGCTGGATTTTATAGTCTATAAGCATTATATATGCTACAAGATATTTAATATGATCATGTTTTTAGGAAAAAGAAATGGAAAAGCAGAAGACCTTGTACCAGCAAGCCCGTCTGCATGAGAGAGGGGCAGCTGAAATGGTATTACAGATGATCAGTGCAAGTAAAGGTAATAGTACTTAGAACAGAGAGACGTGTGTGGGGTCTGGCTGAAAATCGGGCCTCCAAGACTATAAGAACACTGAGCCTGCCTGAGATATCAAATACTTATTTCATTGAATATATACTTTTTATGCTGTGTACTTTTTAAAATGATCTTGGCAAATCACATGGGTGGTCTTCCATTCTGACTCTTGTATCTATGCTGCAAATCACAACATTCTGAATAATGATGAACACTGCATCTCTATGGCTTCTAATCTGCGTTTAAGTTATAATTTGTATTTCAAATCTAAGGTCCATTGTATCAATATGCCGCCTAGACTGTACTTTCTTAGAAAGTCCCGGGCACAATGTATCACAGTTGCAAGTTATAGACGTTTTCGCTGTCAAAGGTCTATATTTTATTTGTTTTAGGGATTCACAACAAACAATAACAAAATACTTCAGAAATTGTCTGAGATATTTTATCAATAAGGCCTCAGTGAGGAGAGATGAGACTTTAGTATTTCCGTTTTTGGCTATTCTGTGTCATTCCTTTGTCATCCAAATGTTTTAATTCTCTGTATTAAAGGGAGAGACTGGCTAGATGGCAATACTGAGAATTTCAAGGTGCTTTGAATTGCCCTTTGTTTTTATTAAACTCATTGAAATAAAATAAATTAAAATCAAATGCTTTTGTGGGAAAGTTCATGTAACCCCAAAGTTACCCAATCATGCTCGAATATTTAATTTTACTTGAACCAATCAATTACTGATTTCTGCACCCAACTATGAGAAGAAAAGTAATGTTTCATGTTCCATGTACGTCATCTAAGGCACAGCTGGGTATGTGGACTACTGTATCTCTACAGTATGCAACTTGTCGCTTAGGAATGACCATCGTAATATCACAGCCCGGCAGCCACGAGGACACAATACTTCAACACATAAATCTTGAGGGCTGTTCCCAGCTGTACTTCTCTTACAACTGAGGATTTGGACATTTTGCTAAATCCGTTTATATTAACATAAAAAAGAGCTTCAATTTAGATTTTATTCATTTTTATTTCATTCAGGTGAAATGAGTACCATGGTTGTGGAAACTCTGAAACTTGGAATTTCGATTCTGAATGGTGGTAACACTGTGGTGCAGCAGGTAAAATTACGCATGGCTCACTGTTGTCCTGCTAGGGGGGGAAGCAGGGAGATTGGCTTGATGTAGCTTTGTCAATGTTTTTCTTAGATTGTTAGAACTATGGGCATTTGCTTAGAATGGCGATTTCTTAAATGAAGATGACCTGTCTGTCACGTATTTGCAGCTAGTAGCAGAATTATGATTCTCACTTGCTTGTAATATGTATATATGTATACAATAGTTTGTGTTCCTGTGTACCTTCTAAAGATAGAGCATAAAATAAATGAAATGCAATTCCTGAGGATAGGATGCTATGTTTGAACTGTTAACTGTTTGAGATAGACAGACAGATATTTAGATAGCCAGCCATGAAGTCAGCATAATAGATTGTTATATTAACAACAACAAAAAAAGGTCTAGATATAGACCATAAAATTGAAATATACATATATATCACCCTGACAAGCAATCCAGTAACACATTCTAACTCTTTAACATGACACTGTTTTGTCATTCAGAAGTTCTGCACCCACAGTTTTACCCCCTGTCCTGTATAATTAACTCCAAATATGGTGCAATAAAGTGGCATTGTCCCAAACTCTGTTATTTAAGGTTTTACTTCTCTCTTCATGTTACAAAGGGCTTGGGTCTATTAATGAAATGGAGCCATCAGACTTTTAAAGATCCCACTTGGGATCCAGCTCAGGTCCCCCCCCCCCACCTCCCCCACCCTCCCCACCCTCCTCCACCCTCCTTACCCTCCTCCACCCTCCTTAACACACACACACTACCCCCTCCTTTTACAGATCATTTGTCAGGGAGTATTGAATACTGAGTATTGTTTTTATCAGTTTTGATTGTTACTCATCATAAATGACACGATTGTCTATCCATGATACCATGGCAATATTACTTCCCTTATTAGCATATAGGCAAATGTTCTTTTGAATAGATTTAACATTTGGGAGAGCTTGTATTTTTGAATATTCCTAATTAGCTGTTTGACTTGAAAAAGGTCTGTAAAATTTGAGATGTCACTCTTCTTGTCAAAGAGATCTCTTTTTTTTAATTAGTTGATTAAATGATTACAGTCAGAATCTCATGCTTCCATGAATTTAGACTAACATTAATGTATGTAGATAAATATCCAGAACAAGCTGTCATCATTGATTTAACATATATAATATCTTATTTACCATGTATAATATTTAATATTTACCATGTGTAATATAATATCTGTAGTGGATTGATACTTACATATGTTGATCTATGCCATCTTGCAAGAACATAATTCTCATAGTTGAGACGCTCCTAATTTCTCTTAGAAGAGGGTTAATTGGGTTGCATCACTTTGATTAGTGAGGTATACACCAGGACTTGATGACATTTTGAGATATTCTTGCACAGTCCTGATGCTCTTATTTGATCCGCAATACAAATATATACTTTTTATTCCCCAGAAAATGCTAGATTACCTTAAGGAGAAGAAAGATGCAGGATTTTTTCAGAGCTTGTCCGGCTTGATGCAGTCATGCAGGTGAGAGAATGAGGGTAACAAGATCCAGCGGCTAGTAAGCTGAATAAGTTCTCTATAAGAGAGTTTATCTTTGCTATGGCCTTGAAAGATTGTTGTGCTACATATTAACATCCACCAAGTAAAGCAATAATCAGCAAGCATTTCATCCCGATAGAAACACAATACTTAGCAAATCACTAAGAACTGCGTTATAAGCGTATACAATGCACCTAGTCCAATACTGACTTTCTTACCTTGACAAGGTCACCTAAAAAGGCACTCAACAAAACATGCTTTCAGTGGCCACATGTTCTTATTCAATGTTGCTCTTCTTCTCGTTGCCCAGTGTTCTCGATTTGAATGCATTCGAAAGACAGAATAAGGCAGAAGGCCTTGGGATGGTCACAGAGGAAGGCACACGTAAGTGTGTATCAAGTGGAATAATTTAGAACATGCCTTTAAAACGTTAATCTAGTATCATGAGTAGATGGGATTTGTTATCTGAAGTGATTGGGTTGACCTGCATATTTGCTGTGTTTTGATACATTAGATGTCTATTTCGTGATATAAGAAGTCACGTGTGAAATATAAAAGTGTGCCATGGCATTTTATAGCATTCTAAAGCTTCTACGTATCTCACAAATGGGGGAATTGTAGCAGCTGACAGTTGAAGTCATTAAATAAGCATTAAAGGGGTACTTGGATCACTCTCACAATTTACCTAATTTGCTTCCAAGTATTACATGTACCTAACCATAATGGTGTGCAGTTGTAAGTACTACTTCAGTTATCTAGTATTACCAACTATATGAGTGATTTGCGTTAGTGTTTGCTGAGAAATCTTGTTTGTGTATCCATGTCACTGTAAATAATCATTAATTAATTATGGTCTATTGTGCTAGTTATTGCTCAAGCGTACTAATAGTATAACTGGCATATTACGCAGTAGAAACTTACAGTATTTTCTTTCTTTGTTCCTTCCTACCTTTTGACATGCAGTCATTGTTCGGGAAAGAGGTAGGTGATGTTTTTTATACTCCGGAAGAATTCTTCCCTAATTACATTTTATTTCAAGCATTTGATATGGCTTGATGTCATGCTTCAGGCACTGTGCTTATATCTCTTGATAAACTGATGGAGAATGTATTGGGTTTGCAAAGCCCTGTAGACATTAATTAGCAATTAAATCTGCTCATCTGCAAATATTCTTGGATTTAATTTGTTTTCCTTTTGTTTTCATTATGTCTTTCTAAATATGCCAGCTCTGTAATTTTGAAACAAATAATATGACAGCAAAGGGAGGAATAAAGAATTGAAATTTCCCTAATTCTCCTTCTCTAACAGTAATGGTTAAACCTGGTACTACCGCCTCTGGCCTGTCTAAGAAGCATAAGAAATGTAATTCATATATATCTGTATTCATTGGCATTGGCATTTCTACTTCATTTTGGAAGGCATTGTTTCTAATATAAAGACCTACAGGCATAAGAGATGTTCACTATGGAATCTGTATCCAGAATTAAGTTACAACTTTGAAGCTAACATTTTTTGGTACCTATGACACCATTTTGATGACATGTGCATGTTCTTAGAATAACAGATAAGCCATATGAAGTGATTATAGTTATCGATAACATTATAATAATGGTTGTTTACCCAAGGAGAGAAGGTATTGCAGAATGATGAATTCACAAGAGACCTCTTCAGGTTCCTGCAACTTCTGTGTGAAGGCCATAACAATGGTAAGACACATATGTATTTATTATTTTCCTGCCATGACTTTCAATACATAATACATTTAGAAAATGTAAATATGTTTTATACTTTATGCTGTGCTTATCATGTCACTCATATATCCTAAAAAGGAGACATTACTTGTGGAATAAAGTAAAACGTGTTTGGTAAACCCACTGAATTTGAAGCATGCAATATCTAGTCCCTGCAGGTTTGTAAGCATTTACTGTTTCCGAGGTCAATTAAATGAATTAAGTAAGGCTACGTACTATAGTAACTTATATGAACCATCTGTAAATTTTGTTAAGACCCATAAGTATGAGGTAAAACAATTCTGAGTTCTGTTCAGTGGATAGTATATGGATATACACTGATGAGCCACAACATTAAAACCATCTGCCTAATATCATGTAAGTTCCCCTTGTGCTGCCAAAATAGCTCTGATGTGTCAAGGCATGGACTCCACAAGACCTCTGATTGTGTCCTGTGGTAATTGGCACCATGAGTTTAACAGCAGATGCTTTATGCCCTGCAAGTTTCGAGGTGGGGCTTCATTGGATTGTGGCCTGTTGATCCAGCACATCCCACAGATACTTAATTGGATTGAGATCTGGGGAATTTGCAGGCCAAGGCAACACCTTGAACTCTTTGTTATGTTCCTCAAACCATTCCTGAACAATTTTTGCAATGTGGCAGTGTGCATCATTCTGCATAAAAAGGCCATTGCAATTAAGGAACACCATTGCCATGGAGGGGTTTACGTGGTCTGCAATAATCTCTAGATAGGTGGTACATGTCCAAGTAACATCCACATCACTGCCAGGACACAAGGTTTCCCAGCACAACATTGCACAGATCATAACACTGCCTTCGCATGTCTGTCGTCTTCCAATAGTGCATCCTGCTGCCATCTCTTCCTCTGGTAAACGATGCATGGGCACATGGCCATTCACCTGATCTAAAAGACCAGGCAACCTTTTTCCATTGCTCAGTTCTGACACTCACATCCCCATTGAAGGTGCAAGTTACGAAGCACTGTGTGTTCTGACACCATTCTATCATGACCAGCATTACGTTTTTTTTAGAAATCCGAGGTGCAGTAGCTCTTCTGTGTTGTTCCCCACGTCCATCAATGGACCTTGGGTGCCTATTACCCTGCCACCAGTTCACCAGTTGTCCTTCTTTGTACCACTTTTGGTAGGTACTAACCACTGCATACCGGGAGCACTCCACAAGACTTGCTCTGACCCAGTCATCTAGCCATCACTATTTGGCCCTTGTCAAAGTCACTCAGATCTTTTTGTTTGTCCAATTTTCCTGCTTCAAACACAAGACAATCAAGAACTGTCCATTCATGTTCTTCTTAATATATCCCACAACTTGGCATCTGCCATTGTAACTATGTAATCATTAATATTCACTTTACCTGACGGTGGTGTCAATGTTTTAGCTGATCAGTGTATATTGATGGTGACTGTTCTTAAGGTGCAAGCTGATTTGAAAGTTTATTTGATATAATTTGATTATTAAAACCAGCAGTTTTCTTAGTCTGCTTACTACAGTGGTAGTTATCCACAGGTCGACACTCATGCTATTTGATTGAGTCCCAAAAGGTTGCAGCAGGTACCTCACATTCATCACACCCCCAGCAACATTATATAACTTAGTGACCTACTGATCAGCTGTGAAATGATTATACATGTATACATACATATATACATACCATTGCATACTGCAATACTCTGGTATTTTGGCATATTATATATATATATATATATATATATATATATATATATATATATATATATAAATACACAATAGGTCACTAAGTTAATTTTCAAATTGAAGAATATCTTGGCAAGGGAAGACCATGAACATAATTTGAATTACTGTTACAAAATAAATAAATAAAAATATGAACCACTTATCAAGCACAGAACCTAATGTAAGTAATTAAACAAAAGTACAGAGCCCACTCAATAAAACTATGCAGGAATTGAGTGATATTAAATCACCATATGTTGTACTAAATGTATTAAGAAGAATGCATAAAATGAATGCTTATTTAGAATGTTGTTGTGTTATATGACAAAGATGCTGGGTATTTATTCTAAATGTATCTTCTATCACTTAGATGAGTAAAAAAAAAAAAATAACCACAGGATTGTTCTCAGTATACTGCTTTTTGATAGATTTTACCAAGTTGTATTTTTGGTGTCTGTCTCCTTCCAGACTTTCAGAATTTCCTTCGAACTCAAATGGGAAACACAACTACTGTGAACATTATCATTAGCACAGTGGATTATCTGCTTCGCCTTCAGGTAATCAGATATTGTTATGCCACATTGTAAAATGTGGTCAATTATTCCATAAATTATTTATAGACTCAGACGTGTCCCATCCCTTAGTAGGTTTAGCAATTCAACTTAGCTGTTATGCAGCACTAAGACATTCTCCTCACTGCAGTCCAAAACGCATTAACACAGCACATGCGCAGCAACCACCATGATCTGCCAAAGCCATGTACGGTATCATCATGCTGTGTTTCTCAGAAATGGTAATGATTACATTGTCAGACAAAAGGTGCAGTGGTTTTAGTGCTAGGAGTGTCTTTAATATTAGACCTCCATAATATTTGTTTGAGCTCACTAGAGAGCTGAGGAAACATTAGATGTTAAAGATTTCCATCATACTGTAGGTTGAAGGCTTTTAAATTACAGTCACAGAGCAATCTTGCTGCATATGGAAAAACATATATTAGTTTCCTAGTAAGTTGCAGTGGGGATTTCTGCTTGAAAACAACTTAACCCCTTAATGACACAACTTCTGGAATAAAAGGGAATCATGACGGAATATATCCGTCGTCTGTTCTTAAGGGGTTAATAAGGCATTGTTTTAAGCCATGTTAGGGATTCTAGAAAGGTTGAAGAACTACTGTCATGCAGTATCTTATCACATCATATCCATGTGTCTTAAGGGAAGATTGTTTGTCAAGTCCTTGTGAAGCCCTTTTGATACAGTGAAAGTCTCACCATATTGTTAATATTGGTACTATGTAGCAAATAGTTTCTTACATTTGTGCTGATATTTTCCAAACACAACCATTCACTGTTTAGTAATTAAGGCTAATATTTGAGTTTGTTTGCACTTAAGTATTAAACGAACAAATATGTATTCCAAATGCTATTGTACCCCAGTTACCGTTTAGGTGACCAAGCCAGGGATAAAAAAAAAGATGGTTACCTTGTCTTTTTTTTCCTCACCGTGCGGGTCTCCTTGGCTCATTCGTTGCCTATTTAGCTGAGATCATCAAGGTTGATGATCTCAGCCAATCCAATCCTTTCCAAGAGTTTTACTCTGTTATTTTACTGAAGTGCCCATAGTGGCTGTTTTATTGAGAGGTTAACCCTGCAATGTAACCCTGTAGGAAAAGGAGGTGCGTATGGATGGCACCAGGATCACTGCCTATAGTGTTCCTTTAAGTTGGTCTATCACAGTAGACATCAAATTAATGTAATATGACATTAACACATATAGCATGGTCTGCATTACTATGTTACACTAATATATTGCACTGTATCTAAATTCCCCAAAACACTTTTTTTTTATTTTTATTTTTTTACTTTTTTGGGGTGAATATTTGGGTAAGCCATTTTGTAATTGTAATATAAACCAGTAAACATCTTCGTCAATTTGCATTATTTATGTTCTTTCATAAACACAAGCAAAATGGGAAAACTTTAAAAAAAAAAAAAAAAAAATCCGAACAGGGAGTGAAATCTCTGATAACACTGCACTATTTCAGCATGTGTAATCAACATGTATATTGTGGTTTGGCTCCTGCTCTTACAATGGGAATGTGATTCCTTGTATAATGCATGGGGATATTTTACATCTGCTACTGTTTAGCATTCGTAATCTGATATTGTTTCCAGTTAACTGTAGAAACACGTGCTTGATTTTGACATTCATGTTGAGGGTTTTTCAGCTGAGAAAAAAAAAATTGCCGCAAGGAATATTCAGTCTGTTGCTAAACCACAATTATCTACGGTATCTTTCAATTTAAGGATAAATTTGTAATTCGTGAACTGTAGCTGAGCTGCAGACAGGAATACTGGCAAAATGCTAAAGTGTTTATCCTATCACTACCAGGTTGTTTTTTTTTGTTTGTTTGTTTTTTAAACACAATTACATCTAATATATAACATGATCATTATATTATGTAAATATTTTGTAGAACACAGATAGGCCCATTTTATGGACTAATTGATTCCGCTGAACGAAATGTTTTTGCAGTTTACAAATCTACAAATAATCTGTTTAATGCACTCTGTGCGGAGTGTCCTTGTTCCCTTCTCCTTCTTCCTTGGCTTCTAAAATACAGCCAGATAGCCTACAAGGGGCTGTCATTTAAAGTTCCTCTGAGAGACGATGAGGTACATGATTGAGCCATGTATATGTTCTACATGAGAAAATTACCCTATCTCCTGCCTCTTAAATAGCCAAAAAAATTGCACTTTTGTTTTGTTACATGTAGCTAAGGCACATCATTTTAGGATCTGTTAGGTAATTCACGACCTATCTTTCTCTAACTTTTTTTTTTGTTTATTCTAATTACCTGTTGGCAGGTATTTTTAGCGTTGTTTTCTTTTGTTTTCCTTGTTTTTTTCCATCTCTCTATTTCTGCATAAAAAGGTCTAACCTCTAAGCACTCATTTCATGCTCAGAGAGCACTTTGTCAACAGCTCGGTGCAATGGAGCTGAGACAATGCTTTCTCTTAGTGTGACGTGCGTCCGGCAAGGCTTTTAATGCAAAATTTTGAATAAAAGTTGACAATTTTAAATACAGTAATCATGCAATATTGTCTCTATTGCCTGCTAAGCCACACTGGACTGGGAGTGCTTTGATAGTCCGGTCAAATTCTTTTCCATTTTATGTGAATATATAGACAGAGTCTCTGGTTTATACAGTTTACAATTAGATATATACAGAACTGAGTTTGAAACATGACTGAGCTCCAAATACATGAAATTTGGTGATGTTTGTTTATTTATATACTTTTTTTTAGGTGGGGGTGGGGGGTGATATTTGTGCAATTCGTTTTATTTTCTGACTGAGGGAGCCTTCAGCTAGCTTGTTTCCTCTTGGTAATTCAGATTAAATCCCTTTTTCCAACTCTGTTCCTGGCTGCCAAATGGCCATTCTGTGCAAAAATCACATCTGTTGCGTTTGCAACAGATGTAATGTGCTGAACGGGGAAACCTACGTGACTTCTCCCACACACCGTGCACTGCCTCCCTGCATTCATCGTAATATTTTTAATTGCCCCTCTCTCCTGTTCTCCCCTACCAACGCACGCATGCTCCTCTCTCCTGTTCGGCCTTACCAAATCACGCATGCGCTCTGAGCCGGTAGAACTGTCTAATCAAATAATTCTCTATGAAAAGCATTTAATTAGACAACAAGTGGTTAGCGGTGACTTTGAAACACGGTGTGGAAATTAGAGTGGGGTGAGGGGTGCAGGAGTCCAGGGAAGTTTATACTTTATTTACAGGTTTACAAGGGGAGGACCTAGTATATAATGCACTGTGAGGCAGTGCAAACTAAATTAAATTAAATATGTTTTAAAAATGGTTAGAGTAGCCCATTATATTTTATGTCATCAGGCAAACACAATACATATGTTCTGCTATTACAAAACCAAAAGTTTTTGACAGTAAATTGCATAATCCCAACATACTCAATGAGAGGGAAGTAAAAGTAATAAATTCATTGATTAGTGTGCCTGATGGAGGTGGCTGTATTGATGTGACTGTTATGCTTCATCTACAGGAATCCATCAGTGACTTCTACTGGTATTACTCTGGAAAAGAGGTTATCGATGAATCTGGCCAACACAACTTTTCAAAGTCTCTGGCTGTTACAAAACAAATTTTTAATTCACTAACAGAATATATTCAGGTAACACAACTCTGTAACATTTTGTGATTTCTGTACATTGTAAGCGTTGTTACATAATTTACCATTTTAAATGTATCTTTAAAGGTCTTTAGAGGTTTCTTTCAGTTTGAATGCAGAATATTTCTGGGTTTGTATACAGGTTTCCTTATTTTCTGGAAAGTATTCTACAGATGAAAGATTTCTGAACTGATTAGAGTCCCTGTCACTTGTAATGTACAAATATCTTTGTTAAGTAATGGTTGAATGAAAGTCGTTCCTGCGCATCTCTGAGTTGTAGGCAGCTGCTTTGTGTTTTATCTATAGCCAGGAGGCCTGGCGCACACACCACAGCAGAGTCTTTGCTGCCAGAAGTTTGCTTTCATGGAATTCTCAGACAAATCCGTTCTTGATGTGTACAATCTGCACAGGAGCAGTACTGCTGCCTGTGTTCTGAGGTTCATTGCACATCACAGTGACACCTCTATACAGCATAACCATCAACGCCTTTTCGAAATCGCTGAGCTAGGCTCTGCTTTAAAGGCATTATAATGGAAGCAAAATAGCAGTGCACACTGGTAACCCTTTTCAAGAATGTTTTACTGACAGCGTGATTTCAAAAGGCAAATAGTGATTATTTTATCGTTGCCTCGGCATTGTGTCAATTTCAATAATTTGATAATATTGGTATAGGGTTAACCTTTTGGCTCCCTTTGCTTAATTGAGGGATGTGGTTATAGTTTTCCAGTAGCGCTATGTATGCCCAATAAGGCAAACTCCACTTTAATAGGAAAGTGACCATGCTTATTAATGCCGCAGCTAGTAATGGGCTTGCTTCTAGGAAATATAGCCTTTAATGGCTCTTGTGGGGTTCATAATGTATTTATATAGAAAATTATCCTAAGGGGTACTCAGACCACCATGACCACTTCTGATTTTAGAAGTTGGCATGTTGCAAGCAATCTGTATGTGTAGAGTTTCAGCTTGAAACGCTGTCTATAGAACGATATTAGTGATTTTCTGTCTGGCACACATGACTTAGTAAATTCGGAACTCTGTTCCAGACTGACTAAACTTTGTAACATTGTAACTAATGTGAGTCTTTTGCACAATATGTGTCCATCATCAGCACCCATTACACACTGACAACAGACATAATCCAAGTCTCTTGAAGGCTGTGCTGTGAGTGCAGGGAGAAACCTATTCAGACTGTGTGCATGCCGCTTGCGCACACATAGTCCTAATAACGGCGCAATCTAGTATTTTACCTTCCTTCTTTTATGCCAGCCATTCTGATAAATTAATTATCAGGAAATAATTATTTCAGAATGGGGGAAACGGGATGGAAGAGATAGGGTTGGGGGACAGAATGCTGCAAAATATTTTCTTCTCTATTTTGCAAAAAAAAATGCACAAACTTTAACACAAAAACTCGGGCAGTTATATAGCCTGAACACTATGCAATAATGTTTTTTTTTTATTGTATGTGTGCATGGATTCCTTATCTAACTTATTTATTTATGCAACATGAGATTTTAGTGTATAACCCAACTGTAATATGTCTCTCAATATACAGGTTTTTTAATTCAAATATTATATGTAACTGTGATGCGATTTATACTAGTTACCAATGGCCAGATAACAGCCACATTTTGTTTACCCCATGGCTTCTATGATTGCTCGATGGATGAATAAGATGGTTGTGGAATGCAAGGAGAAAATGAAGTTTCACATAGGATGCTTTTACGAATGCAAACATTGAGCCTAAAAGACAGCTTTATTCCTGGTTTCACCTCTACTTTCATCTATAGCCATACAGATTAAACCTCACTGAAGAAGCTTGCAGAGCTTACTTATGAAATAACAAGGTCAATAAGGCACATTTGTTTGCTGTTCTCTGAATTGTCAGGATGACATGATTACTGCACATCGTAGAACTGGGATCAAGCTACAATGCAAACACAATAAGATTATGTATCGGCTGCTTGTGACACAGCAGGTGCCTTGTGCTCGGCAGTGCATCAGTCAAGCTTGGAGGATGTTGCACTGTAGAATAATTTGAGATTTGCCTGTTCTGTCAAACTCACAGTCACTTGTACTTGCAGGGTCCGTGCATTGGAAACCAGCAGAGCTTAGCGCACAGTCGACTTTGGGATGCAGTGGTTGGTTTCCTTCATGTCTTCGCCAACATGCAAATGAAGCTTTCACAGGTAACGAATATGTCCAGTTTCCTGGAGTGCAACGATCACTACAATGCAATTTGCCATATCACGACTTGTCAATCTCTGTTTGTCTGCTAGAAATTGGCCTTCTTACTAAAAAGTTGGAAAATGTTGACTTAAGCAAGATTTGTCAACATATTTGTCTTTGTTAACAAGATACGTCAATCATGACTGCAGACCAAGCACATGTAAAATTATAAGGCAGGTGCTATACCACTAAATTCCCTGATTACCCATACAGAACTTCAGTTATGCCCCATCTCCTGAAACCGTTCACAACAAAAAAATGAATTCACCTTTTGAATGAGCAGAGATTGTGTGTATTGTTTAGGGTGCATTGTTTTTATGTATATCCTTTGTCATAAACCTTGCGCAGCACCGTCTTTCCACGTACAATGCTGCTCTTTAATTACACAACATTATTTGTTCATAGAGAGACGTCTGAGGTTAATTACTAAATTGTGAATTCTAAGGAATTCAAAGTACATTTCAATTTTTTCAAAATTTCGAAATAACAAACAGGAAAAAATGTCTAAGTCAACAATGTATTCAGCTCTGCTAATTTGACCTATAATTTAAAATCTACTCTACGTTTCCTACACTTTACACAGTCTAGTTAAAAACACTCTAAGAAAGTTATATTAGTACTCTTGAGGATGTTTTAGTTATAACTACCCACCTTTAATAAACTATAAGAATAGGAGTGATCATGTTCCACAGGCACGGTGCTAGAACTTGCTCAGTCCCGCTCTGTCTGTTAGATGGTGCAATGTGTCAGAATTGGACCTGAGAGCAAATTCCCCCTGCAGTCCAAAATATTACTTAAAAAATGCTTTTCTTTTAAAAAAAAATTTCAATACAGTCGTAAAACATCTTTAGAAATTTCTATAGAAATAATAATTTCTAAGACTCAAATTGGAGGTTCGTTTTGACAAACCGATTTTGAAAAAAATGATGAAGTTCAGGATTTTCTCCAGCACAACATATCTTGTTTATTTTCCTGTGCACTGAGGACAATCTGTTAGATTTTACAGTATGAATTGTGTGTTGGATGTTTTTTTTTTTTTTTCCATCCTCTAACCTTTTGAAAATATTCAATACTTCGAGGAGTTCACTAATTGGGATCAGTAGCTGTGACTTGCTAATTAATTACAGCACTAGAGAAACCAACTCTCTGATAAGCATATTCTGAACTAACTGAAACGGTCCTTTTTACACGTCAGCTGAGCTAAAAGGCCTTCTCTGGGGAAAACGCACTCTTACTACACAATCTAGCTAAACATCTTCTCACTCACAATAGATTTCTGTTCTTGTGAAGTGGAAAATGATTTACCCATTATAATAAAAACCCTTACTGTGAATACATTTTATTATCTGAGGTCAATACTGTGTTAACGTGAATTTATCAAAACATGTTTTATCTAGTCTTCTACTGCTTTACCGTGAAATGTGGTTCCATGCCTCGTCACATTTTAGAGCCAGACTTGAGTTTTAAAATACTGTGGCTTATTTCATCACTATGAAAGTCATGATTGAATCTCGATATAATGAACCTGTTGGATTTTAACAAAAACAGACTAGAAGAAAATCATATTGCGGTATTCACTAAATCTCAGTGAAAAAAAACGCAGGTGTGTCTTGCAATTTTGGATCCTTGCAAAATCAGTTTGAAGCTAAAGAAGCAATGCCAAAAAAAATTCAGGACAGGGAGATTCTTTGAGTTTTCTTGGAGGTGAATCATTGTGTTAAGTTCCTTTGACATGAAATGCAAAGATACTTGGTGAATTTGCTTCATTTTACAAGTTTGTAGCTGTAGGTTTTTATAAATATGCCAGAATTTTTCCCAGAATACTCAAAATATGACTTTGTAGAGAGGTTTATTATCTGGGAAAGGCCTAATTATCTGGGTGTTAAAATCACTAACACTCAGGCCATCTCAGTTTTTTTCTAACTTCTCTTCAAACTCCACCGAAGAGCTGAACTGTGCACAAACTTGGCAGAGTCAAGTTCATTCTTATTTTTTTATAAGCTTAGTAATGAGAGAAAACTTAAAAGTACTTTACATTGTATTTGACATGGTTGAGGTTACAATGAAGCACAGTCCATTTGTCTTCATAGTTGTTGCTGACAGTGGTTTCCCAATACTTGGAGATACTGATTGTAAAAAGATCATCCTCTATCTGTTCACAAACCAGCTTAACTCTAAATTAACAGCTGCATATATTTTTTTTTTATTATTGGCATTTATATAGGGCCAACTTATTCTACAGTGCTTTACAATATTATAAAGAGGTAAATTTAAGATTAAGTGAGACAATCATAAAATGTTACAGGAACAATAGGTTGATGAGGACCCTGCTCAACCAAGCTTACAATTAAAAGACATTCCCAATACTGTTGGTCACTTTGTGCTACAAAGAACTAGGACTTAAATATTTGCCATTTCTTGCCATTTCATCTAATGCCATCAACAGTTTCCAGATAGTAATACAGCACAATAGTTTACAAATAATAATTTGTTCTGACAAATGGTAAGCTGCAATATTGTTATTGTACAGTAATGTCTAATATTGACTTCCTTCCTACAGTGCTGGTTAATTTACAGTGATATATATATCTATCTACAAACCAAAGAAGTTATGGTGGGGAAAAAAGTGATTGAAAACTCCTTCCACCTGAAGTCAGTGGATAGTCAATACATAGTTAAACACAGATCTGCACACACCAGTCAAGCCATAAGATGTGCTTTTTCCACAGAAAACTAGAATTTGCTGTGATGGTACTACCACAAGGGATTCTGTGTTGGCATATATTAATCTGCATATGCCAACCCAGAACCGCTTACGGTAGTAACATCACTGCAAATTTTACTTTTCTGTGGAAAAAGCACATCTTATGGTTGACTGGTGTGTGCAGATCTCTGTGGGAAAAGCAGGTCTATATATATATTAGTAATATATTTCAAAAACATAAATATATAGCCCCTTCTATAGCAATAAATCAAAAAATGACCTTACTAGAGCACTCAAAGTTAAACACAATTTATTGTAAAAATTCAATATAAAAGAAATCACTTGTGCATAAAAAATGTCCTGCCCGGACACAGAAAGCAACCACTTTCAAACACAATATAAAATAAAGCAATCGCTTATGCAGAAAAATGTCCTGTTCGGACTATTTGAATAAAAGCCATAAAAAGAGTCCAGACCTTATTCAGATGCTCGGCGTCCCGAGTCAGAATATATGATGTTGGAAAAGTCTTGAATAAAAGTCCTTTTGTAATCTGAGTTAAGGCTTGTAGTGATGGGAGTCAGACCTCTCCAGACGCGTTTCTCCGCTCCTGCGGCTTTATCAATGAATAAGGTCATTGTGGTAGTACCATCACAGCAAATTCTAGTTTTCTGTGGAAAAAGCACATCTTATGGCTTGACTGGTGTGTGCAGATCTGTGTTTAACTATGTATTGACTATCCACTGACTTCAGGTGGAAGGAGTTTTCAATCACTTTTTTCCCCACCATAACTTCTTTGGTTTGTAGATAGATATATATATCACTGTAAATTAACCAGCACTGTAGGAAGGAAGTCAATATTAGACATTACTGTACAATAACAATATTGCAGCTTACCATTTGTCAGAATAAATTATTATTTGTAAACTATTGTGCTGTATTACTATCTGGAAACTGTTGATGGCATTAGATGAAATGGCAAGAAATGGCAAATATTTAAGTCCTAGTTCTTTGTAGCACAAAGTGACCAACAGTATTGGGAATGTCTTTTAATTGTAAGCTTGTTTGAGCAGGGTCCTCATCAACCTATTGTTCCTGTAACATTTTATGATTGTCTCACTTAATCTTAAATTTATGTTTTTGAACTGTATTCTATAGGTAGTTAGGTACCCTATTTAGTTAACCCCTTGCACATTCATTTAATCAGCGCTCCACTTACTATATATTTTTCTATATTAGTAATATAATTGACTAGAACACTGAAGTAGAGTGATTCCCAATTTGGGAACACCAGGTGTTTGTGAATTGAATTCCCTTTGATGCACAGCTGTCCACTGGAATGCCGTTCAATGTTAGTAATCACTGCTGTGGTCCTATTCTCATCCCAAACATTTCATTTTTTCCCCTAGGATTCTAGTCAAATAGAGTTGCTGAAGGAAATGTTAGATCTTTTGCAGGATATGGTGGTGATGCTCCTTTCCCTTCTAGAAGGTAGGTTTCTAGCAGAATGAGTGTGCTTCATATGGATTATTGAAATGATAATATTTTAAATATCTTATGGAAAGTTGAGTTTGAGTGGCAGTCAAATGTACAGAAAAAGTATGCATAAGTATATCTGATCATAACTGTGAAAGTGTCCTCTTAAAGTAATAAAGGTTTAAATTAGCACTTAGAAATGGATAAGAATTTTGTACATCACACATTCCAAGGTGTGGCATGCAAGCGATATCAATTTAAAAATTATTAATAGTGGCACATTCATTTATCAAACTTATAAATCCATGATCACAAATTCCCACAGAGTCATTTGGTAGAGAATACAACAGTAACAGTAAGCCAAGGTCAAGTGACGTGACCTCTAAGCAGTTATACACCACCAGGAAACAGATCACACAGGCAGAACATAAAACATATGTTTAACCCGACTTAGCGGTAGGCAAGACCACAGCCAACTTTCTTTTGGTTGTAGGATTCAGGGATTTGATTAGCCTAGGTGGCACCAAAGGCCGCTCCATCTACATGCATTTTGGCAAGAATGTAAGAGACTTGATTTGGCTGGAGGCCTAAAGCTTGAATAATATCCAGCGTGTATCTAGTCGGCATATAGCATTGCTGGCCACTATGCAGGTCTGTAAGACCACAGTGTGGATCCCAATGATACTGAATATAATTTTTTTGTACCTTCTCTTTCAAAAAAAGCAAACCAAACAGACTTGTAGGGTAGATGTTGACACATTGTACACCAAAATGTCAAATTGGACAGAATTGCTAGGCTGCTGCGGCTGAGGTATTGTATCTCACGGGAAAACTCATGGTATAGTCATTCTTGTTTCTGGGTTTGTTCACCATCTACAAAGCTACATGACTGTAAAATAGAGTCTACACAATATCAGCTTTCATGGGCTTACACTCTAAGTGGCATCAACTTGATGATATGGACTTTCTATTGCATTGATATAGTCTCTATCAGGAGTTGAAATAGTTGAAATTGCAGGAGGTAGGGCTCCACTGTGGTCTCTAGGGAACACTGGTGGAGAAGTATGATCTTCTCAATTCTGAGTCTTATAGATATGTGCATCTCCTACCTTCATGACCATCAGATTTAAATTTAACGTGCTATGAAACATATAGACTCGATGTATAGACATCATATAAGAGACCGGGGATGATTTCCTTACTGGATAAACCATTTAAATCCTAACTAGGATCACTTAGTGCTTATTACATTATAGAGACATGTTTTAATGTTGCCAGATTAGCCAAAATGCCCCAACTTAGAGAGTCATAACATTTTGGGGTATGTGCAGAGAGGACTACATGCATGCCAGGGGCATTTTGGGTCACCATCCTAAAAACCTATAATCCTATAAAAATAGCCTCATTTTGGACTGTTCTGAAGTATCCAGTACCACATCTAGTGTGTTTATGGTTTTGTTAGAGTAGAAAGCCATATTACAGATAATGATCATACAGCTGGGTAACCTTGGCATCATAGGTATATATGATCTACATTCCCTACCATGCTCAGTCAGCCAACAGAATGAGCACTGATCATCATAGAAGATATATCTCATAAGGACCTTGAGCTCTAAAGATATCCATGACAAATATCTGGAATGCCACGGTTACGCATCACAAATATTTTGAGTGCCAAAGTCACGATCACGTTACCCATAACTGTAATGTGTGAAGTGCCAAGGTTACTCATCACAAACATCTGGAGTGGAAGAGTCACCATTCTAAGGTTATTCATAGCTGGTGTGTCAGTTGCAAACATATGGATTGTCAAGGCTACTGAGCCCTTCAGGCTGACTGTTCATTATGAGAAATATAGTTAACAAGCCTCAAGAGTCATTGCTGACCGAGTTGTAACAATTCCTGCAAGTGAGGGCTACTGAGTGGAAGGATATATTTACTTTGGAAAGTGGGAAATCATATAGCAACATAATAAGCTCCTTCCCCAGTGAGCTTACTGTGCAGTTCCCAATACTCAAGGTCACTCAGAGAGTGTTGACTTACTATCCTCCATTGATATTATCACTAGGACATCAGTATTCATAACTCAATGTCTTTCCTGCCACTAGAATATAAACTGCTGAGCCTAAAATTATATATTTATAACCAGATGTCCCTTCTGAGTAGGATAAATCAAATCCTTTCACATTAGCATTATAATAAACCTATTTACATGTATTTTGATTTTTTATTTCCTATTCACCCACTTGGTGATTCCCAATTCATTTAGTGGCTTACTTAAAAGCACTTATACAATATATATATATATATATATATATATATATATATATATATATATATATATATACACATTACTGGCTTGAATTGGCTGAATATTAAAGAATGAAAAAAGAAAAACTTGCTTTTAATGTTTTTATTTTAATTTGTTTTTATTTTTGCAGGGAATGTAGTAAATGGGACTATTGGAAAACAAATGGTAGACACACTTGTAGAGTCTTCAAGCAACGTAGAGATGATTTTGAAGTTCTTTGATATGTTTCTGAAGCTGAAAGATCTAACAAGTTCTGATACATTTAAAGAATATGATCCCGAAGGGAAAGGCATCATCTCCAAAAAGGAATTCCAGAAGGCAATGGAGGGACAGAAGCAATATGCTCAGTCTGAAATTGAATTCCTACTCTCCTGTGCAGAGGCAGACGAGAATGATATGTTTAATTATGTTGAATTTGTAGACCGATTTCATGAACCAGCAAAGGACATTGGGTTTAATGTTGCCGTATTGCTAACTAACCTCTCTGAACACATGCCAAATGATTCCAGACTGCAGTGTCTTTTAGATCCAGCAAACAGTGTACTTAGTTACTTTTCTCCATACCTTGGCCGTATTGAAATCATGGGTGGAGCAAAAAGAATAGAGAGAGTCTACTTTGAAATAAGCGAGTCAAGCCGAACACAGTGGGAAAAACCTCAGGTCAAAGAGTCCAAGAGGCAATTTATATTTGATGTGGTCAATGAGGGAGGAGAACAGGAGAAAATGGAATTGTTTGTGAACTTTTGTGAAGACACTATCTTTGAGATGCAATTGGCATCCCAAATTTCGGAGTCAGATACTACAGAGAGGCCAGAGGATGAGGAAGATGATGAACCTCACCATATAATTGAAGTTGGTGAAGAAAACAACGAATCGCAGTCTGCAGAATCTCCTTCAGCTTTTATTGCTGCTTTCACGGCATTTAAAAAGAATACCTCCAATTTCATTAAAATGCTTACCTTGAAAAATGTTGTTAAGCAATTTCGTAAGGTGAAAAAAATGACTCTTAAAGAATTGGTGAAAGTCTTCTTTTCATTTTTCTGGATGCTCTTTGTTGGCTTGTTTCAGTTTGTGTTTACTATAGTATGGGGAATATTTCAGATTCTTTGGACTACTGTATTTGGAGGGGGTTTAGTAGAAGGAGCTAAAAACATTAAAGTCACCAAAATTCTGGGGGATATGCCAGATCCCACACAATTTGGAATTCACGATGATGTCCTGGATGGTGAAAAAGCAGATGCACTTGAAAACACCATTTCTATAGACCTTCCACATCTTGCTAAAGGAGACAAAGGAGATGTTGATATGCCAGACATATTTAGCATGCAGGCTAAGAAGCATGGACAAGACATCGGACTTGGTGATTTCTCAGAGATTGCAAGTATAGATAGTGCAACCAGTTTGGAGAGCGCCGTCCATAAAAAGAAAAAAGCTCTTGTGAGTAATTAATTTTTTTTATACTTTTTATTTGTAGTATGTTATTAAATAGATTTAAATGTGATTTAAATAGAAACCATTAGCAATATATGTTTTTATAACATGACAGAACTTCACATATTTAAAATTGCTTCACATTGCATTGCTGTTTTGCATCAGTGAACAAATTCTCATCCAAACTGGAAGTTGTTGTAAGATACAATAAATTTGTATGGAATGGACAGCATATTCCTTTAGCCTATAACAAGTTGAGGTATTGTAGTGTTAATGTCAGCCCTCTAAAAAAAACCAAAAGTGTAGACCTTTAGTCTCTACTTATTTGAATACCTCAAACTAAAATCCAATTGGCAAAATCAGACTTAAATATGTGACCGTAGTTGACTTTTTTTCCTAGATCAGTTGTTTTTTTCCAACATGTTGCCATTCAGATTTCAATTTGCTGCAATTTGGCATTTAGTGGGTACCCCTTAGGTGCCTCTTAAGTACAGGTGCATCCACACTTGTGATTGGGAGATTAATTTGGTGATGGCTAGCCTCAGCATAGCACCCAGATATCACTGCACTAATTTATCTACTTTCATGGAAAACAATTTGATGACCGGTCACAAGGAACTCATTTAATATCCTTTGTGTTTTGCAGTCACTGTGCGGAGATTCCAGATGATATGATCCTTCCTTTAATAGTTCTATAATAGAGTTAATGAGGCAAACTTTACTTGTTAGTCATGCATGTTAGTCAGCAGATGCTTTACCATGAAGCCTACAGCTAACATTTACTGTTATTGTCATTCCTATAATGTACATTCCCGACATGTGAGCATTGCAGGACAAATGAGACACTATATATTTAGCTCCTTAGAATGATGTCCATGTGACAGAGAAAATTATTACTGGATCATGTTTTTGCTTTGCTTGTTTTTTTTGTTCCAAATCATTAAAACTGGCTTAACAATACAAGTACAAAAAGGACAGTGAAATTACCATCTTTTGGCTGCAGCCCAATATTTATTATTCTTTTGAAATTAATTGCTTTTGATGCCAAAGCTTTTTGGGAATCATTGCCACCCAAGTAATTCAATGACCATCACAACAAGTGACATGAAACTGGTACTAGCCTTCTGAATATAGCCCTGCGGTACAGTAAGCTGACATATATAGCCAGGTTCATTTCTGAAATACTGAAAGGAACAATTAATTCTAAGCAGTGCACGCTTTATAGAAATGACTGTCCTGCTTTTTAATCATCACACGATCCTTCTCTCTCTCTTATTTTACCCAAGAATTAACCTGTCCAATTTTATTGCTGTTATATTCTGTTGAAAATGCTTCTGGTAATAGGGTATTTTCTGATCTAATATTTTATAGTTGACTTTTAATGTGTATCATAAGCTCTTAAACTGATCTATTTCTCTTATTCTGGACAATATATGCGCCTATGTATTTAACTTGTTTGAGAATTCCCCTCACACTCCATAAGTTAACAGGTTGATTAGAATTTAAGTGGCTCTATTGTGGCAATATCACTTTCAAGTATTTAATAAAGAGAAAATTAATATTATGAAATACTTATGTTCACTGTGTTGGAATTTGCTTAAAATTTCAATGCAATCAAAGGAACTAATAAGACAACGTTCTACCCTCAAGTATTGTCAATTCCCAATGTTGTAGATCTCAGCAAACATATCTTCTTGCACAAGAGTTTTGGGCTGTGGAGAACATTGAAGAATCCTCCATAGACCTCGCTGTTGTACTCTCAGACACAAGTAAGAGTACAGCAGTGATGTGGGCTCCTATTAGATGAAGCTCCAGGAGGCTAAGTAAAGAAAATGAAGGCACTCGTGATTGAGAGCTTCATGTACGTTTATCGTCCCTCAACTTCACCTACCAGGCTGTCGAACACTGAGTGGGGATATTGAAACATGCAAAGACCCCAGAGGGTCAAAAGTTTCCTCCAACCGCTGTAACAACTTATGCTTTTTAGGTTACGGTGCAAGGAGGTCCATTGTCACTCTCTCATTGCACAAATTTGCTTATAACTGGTAATAAGCAAATTGTATCTATAGTTACTTCTCTGCATGTCTAAATATTTTACCTCAAAGTAAGGCTGTTCATCAGCAGTAGAAGGACATCAGTAGAAGGACATTTCTTAAGGGTCCAGAAAGAGTTAACGTCCAATTATGATTTGCCTGCAAGTGGATTTAATTGAGATATAAAAATATATTAAAGGTCAATGCAAAGATTGACCCGCGTGCACTAATTATGCCTCTGAGAAGGCAGCTGGGAGTGTGGTGTTTGCATGGCAACCTCTGTTCCCAGCCTGATTCCCAGAATGAATATTCCTGGTGACCTGGATTTTATATTATGAATTGTGCAAGAAAAAGGCAATGGTTTACAAAGGGACACTACTGGCTAGAAACGATCCATTACTTTTTTTAAAATGTATGCGGAAAGAAAAAAACATTAAATGAAAAATATGGAAGATACTCACATGTGAAGCTCCCGCGTTTGCTGCAAAGCAACTCCACAAACGATGCTTACTAAACTGTCAATAGCACTATGGAGCTTATCCCATAAGCAGCAGTTTATACGTAAAGAGCAGGTTTTTGAGAGTTGTAGTTCAAATATCAGCATTTAGAGTAGAATACTCTAAATCTGGACTACAACTCCCAGAATCAAGCAATGTACAGCAATAATTTTAGAGAAGAAAACTGCAGCGTTGTTAGGGTGGTGCAGAAAGGGTGGGTTTACTGACCAAAAGTAATTAGTTAAACTTGATGGGTTTCTTTTGAAAACTAACTGTGATCTTTTCTTGACCTATTCTTCAACTGCAATGTATAATGCAGCAAAATAAATTCTGCAAAACAACTTGGCAAGTGGCAAGACATGGTACAGGATTAACATGTTGAAGAGGTCTACATAGCAATGTAATATAAATTATACTTTTTGGGTCCTGACAAATATGATGAGCCACTCTCAGCCAACAGACACCCACAGAAATCAGTATTGGTGCTGACCCAGGAATAAATTGTACCAGTGGAACAGGGCCAGCTACTTGAGCCCCCTATTTGTTTGCACCCTGTGTTCAGTGCTAGCCGGCTGTCAGCATTGCAATGCAGCCAGAGAATGTTGGTGTAGATCATATAATACAATCTTGTGGATGGGGGTCCACTCAACTTTCTTATACGATGAAGTCCAACTCTGGGTGCACGTTGTGGCCCCTTTTAACCTATCACCACCATCCATCGCAGTCCGTTAAAAATTGGGAAGATCCAGTCCATTTATACAGACCGAAACCTTTTTGAATCAATCCCCGTCTCTTGGTTAGCAGCTGGAGTGGGGAATGGTTACATCTGCTGTTTTGTGAAGAAGAATGGTGAGGCTTCTTTGGGTCAAGTCTGTTTGAGTTCGTTATTTTGTTAGAAAGGCCTGGGCAGCATAGTTTTTTTTTTTTTTTTTAAATCATGCAGATGGCTCTGATGTAAGTATGATAAATGTGTTCACCGTGAGTCATTTAGGAAAGTGTTTCTCGTCAGATAAAGTGCACTAATCACACCCTAATCCCCTTGTGTATAAATGTATTCAGACTAGCCCTGCAGCCAAGGGAGCTAATTAGATTGTTACACTAGATGTTAATTAGCAGTTAGTTGAATTCTTGCTGCATCGCCAGAGATTCATTCATCAGCAGCTAAGGTCCAAGTTGGGAAATTCAGTGAAATTAGCATTACTCCAGTTGGAATACATTGAAGTGCCCTTGCTTGTTTTAATATTTAATTGTATAATTGCCAGTGATTAAAGTGGCAAGCAGAGTATAACAATCTCGGTCTCCTTTATGTAAACCTACACACTTATCTCTTTCTTCTCCAATTCTTCTCCAATTTTTGTTTAGCGGCACATCATGCATTCCTTCCTAAATCATCTATCCAATCTATCAAAACTATGCGCTACAAGAATAACTGTTGCAACTATGTATCACATAGCTCTATAAGAAAAACTAATAGTAATATGTCCAGCGAGTTAGATATTTGCCTTAGAATAATAGTGGTATAGGCAAAAATATAAACTCGCTGGACATTTTATTATTCGTTTTTCTTATAGAGCTATGTATTACATAGCTGCAACAGTTATTCCTGCAGCGCATAGTGGTATATTTGAGACTTGACTATCCACTACCTTAACCAAGAAATATCTGTACCTTCTTTTCCTCTATATGTTTGATACCTTCTGTATCCCAGATATTTGGATTTTTTTTTTTTAACAATTTTGCTTATATATTCTTTTGATTGATATATATATATATATATTTTTTTTTTATTTAATATTTAGACTATAGCTTTATACCCCTTTATAAGAGTTATAAATTAGAGTGCTCTCATCACACTAGATTTATTTTGGTTGTACAATTATAGGGCTCAAACCCCTTGATGAAGTGGTGAAGCTATTGTTCTCTGTTGTTGTTTTTTTTTATTTATTTTTTATATTTATTAATTTTGCAGTGCATAGTTGAACAAACACGCTTGTGCTGCCACAATAGCAGACGCAAGCGAAGAAATGTACACAGTATAAACATTTTGTGGCATGCAATATCGGCACTTTTTTTTGTTAGTAAAGTCACGCTGGGTACATATATTATAAACGGTATATACATTAGCTTTGATAGCGGGCAACTAGTGAGGAACAGTATGATATATCAACTAGGCGTATCTGTGTGAACAGAACATGTATGGTATACTGTATTAGGCTAAAATAAGTTACGCCTTTAGGCAGGTTAAGTTACGTGGCTGGTATGCAAGTGAGATAGTACAACGTTAACTAGAATGAAATAAACACGCTTTTCTGATTATAGGCTGAAGATAGTCACTGTGATCTGGGTTTTTCTCGAGTGTCTTGCTGCCCGTTACCTTCCATGTTCTTGCTTGTATTATGAAACACTGTTGTCAGGGACCTAAGGCAAGAAAAAAGGAGTATAATACTGGAACCACAGTTCATCAGACATGGCAATATGTGGCATCTTGATAGGGTGTCATGCACAGGAACACGGTGGAGAGAGTGCTCAGGGCATGAGAGTGTTCATGATTGATTGTCTCTCTCATCCAATTCCCTCTGTTGGTAGGCGTCTGTATCCCTCTGGTGAGTTGCGGGGGCTCGGCGCCGCTTGGGTGCGGGTGTGGGAAACCCTCCAGCCCCAGGCCGATATGCAGGCCTGCATCCCGTGGCCACAAACTCTTTTGCTTCTCTGGCATGAGTTTTCTCCTCCCGTGGGAGCGGCGGACGGCCTGATGGTGAGCTGCCGCTTGCAGCTCTTGGATGGCCGCCTGTGTGGGCGATGCTGCTGGGTCAGGACCCTCTTGGCCTTCAGCCTGGGTGGGCCAGGACGTGTAAGGAGCGATGGGGTGACTGATACTTTGCCCGAGGGTGACCCCCTCAACCAAAAAAGAAAGGTGAAGCGCTACATACAATACTCAAATAAGTCCACACTCTTAGGAGTATTCACTTCCCAAATGGTCGTAGGATGGATGAAAAATGAGACAGAATGTTCTGAAAAAGAAATTAAATCCTCATAGTGCAACTCTGTGATTCAATGTATACGTTATAAATTTGTGTATAGAACCACTCACATTCAGTTGAGCTTATAGCCAAGCTCAGGGGTACACGCTTTCAGGTCCGTAAAGGCGACCTTTCCCCTTGTTCAGACTTTTTTCCTCGATAGGGCTAGAGCTCAAGCGAAAAAATATATAGTATAATACCGTCTATTACCAGTGTACAATATAAAAGGAAATAGGAATAATACTCACAAGCCGAGAGCCAACTATTAGGCTCAATCTCTGCACAATGTGTAGTTAAGGACTACACTCCTTTAAGAGCAGGAACCAGTAGCCCAAAATGACTTTAAAAATATATTTATTAGGTATTTAGATCTAAAATTGTAATGGCCAATTACAATATATAAGAAACAATACACTTAAAAATTACTTAGTATACAAATATACTGGGCATAAAGGTGATACTATAGTTGCAATCTCCAGGACGCGTTTCGCCAACACAATGTCGGCTTCCTCAGCTAGGTGCAACAATGTTCCAAGTGTTCCTCCTACTGTCAGGAGTCCTGCTCTTATACCTTTGTGATGAATCTTCAATCCGGCGTTCAGCTGTTTTCTGGCGCGTTCCTCTTCCCGCCTCTCCGACTGCCTCTACATGCGTTTCAAGCCTCGTTCTCATTGCCGTTCACTTCCGCATGTGGGGGCATACCGGCGAAAAGATATTGGTTCCACTGTTAGCCCTGTAGGTACCGAGAGTCGCAATCTCTCTCCTCTAATGTCCTCATATAAATACATAGCGATTAGAACGGAAGAAAATGCATATATAAAAAATAGGCATAAATATATAAATCGGAAACCTCATTCCTGCATATATATAAAGTGAACATATATATACAAATAGGAAACCTAATTCCTATACTTAATAAAATAGAATAAAATAAAACAATCCTAAAATAAATCCCAATATCTACACATAATAACACAATATCCTAAAAGATGGGGGATACTAATATGTAGCTATAAAAGTGCTCTGAAGAAACTAGATCATACAAATCTCTCCCCAAAAAAAGGGGGGACAAAAATACTAAAACAGTCCTATATAAATGCTGGTATACAAGCTGTCACTCCTGTCTATGCATATAAATAAAAGGGACTAATAGCAGCAAAAGAGAATCCTAAACCAAGCATAAAATAGTAGAGAGAAGAAAACCTCTAAAAAGGCATACAAATACCCTAGCAAATATTTATTTAAAAGTAAGTAAGTTACACTAACACAAAATCTCAAATCTAAAATTAATCTAAAAAATGGCAAATTTCAAATTCTGAATTCAAGCCGTAGGGGATGAGGGTATTAAGTTCGAAGATCCATTTCATTTCTTCCTTACTGAGTTTTTTATTAAAATCTCCCCCCCCTCCAATCTTTCCCCACTCTACTTAACCCCAAGAAGTTACTACCTAGCGGTGATTGGTTGTGGTATTTTTTGTAGTGGAGAGGTACACTATGGTTCTCTGCCCCCTTCATTATATTCCTACTATGCTCCTCTATCCTAATATGGAGAGGTCGACTAGTTTTTCCCACATAGTTCAAGCCACAAGGGCATTGCATAACATAAATCACATTGTTCGTGTGGCATGTGATTATTTCCCTGATCTCATATTTCTGTTTTTTATTCTCAAATTGTGTAATTCTTCTTTTTTTATTACCAGTTCTTCTGCATGCCAAGCACTGGCCACAGCCGAAAAAACCTTTTTCTTGATTTAAAAAGGTGTCTTTCTTTTTTCTTTCCTTAATAAAGCTTGATGTCAGACTATTGCGAAAGTTCTTCACTCCTCTATGAATGAACTTAGGTTGAGGTGGTAATATTTTCTCAAGCATTGGGTCTTGGCGAAGGATAGGCCAGAATCTTTTGACAATATTCCGAATTTTAAAATTGTCTGTACTATAATTACAAATAAAAGGTACCCCTTCCATATTCTGTTGGGTCCGGTCTTTATATTTCAAAAGATTATGCCGTTCTATCTCCTTCACTTGTGACCCCCTCAACCCCCGCTGCCCGTGTCCCCTCATACCTGTTTCCAGGGGCTCTGGCTGCTCTGTCCGTGCTGCCTGCATGCGGCTTTGGAGCTTCTCCCAAAATTCACTGAACAATCTGTCCAGCCACATCTCAATATCAGCCGTGTCATTGTAGCAGCTCGTGTGGCTAGGAGACTGGGTCAGCTTAGGTGGAGAATGTGTTGCCGCCATCTTGTGTGCGCCTCGTGTAGCGATGCCGCTGATGGAACACTTGGGGTCCGGTCCAGGCAAAGGTAGGTTACCCCTAACTTCCAGCGGGGACCGGGATATCCCCCACCGGTCCCAAGGGGGAGGGGGGGGAGAAGGAGAGTCGAAGGACGTCTGTGCTAGTTAGCGAGCGAGGAAAGCGGCCGTCTCTCCCCAGCTCGATCTGCAACAGGCCTCACCAGGCGATTTCGGGTTCCCAGGCGGGTAGAAGGCTAGTTTTCGTGTCTGTGAGTACACCTGGGTGGCCCCTGCATCGCTGTGGCCCTCCGGATTGCGGTTGTGCTGTATTTTTTGGGGGGGTTTCCCCCTAAAGTCGTGGTTTGTAGCAGGAGCTTAGTCTCAGCACGTCCGCTCAGGCAGGGTGTCAGGGTGTTAAGCTATATTGTAGGTATAATTATTATTATTATTATTATTGCCATTTATATAGCGCCTACAGATTCCGTAGTGCTTTAATATATTATGAGAGGGGGAATGTAACTATAAATAGGACAATTACAAGAAAACTTACAGGAACAATAGGTGGAAGAGGACCCTACTCAAACGAGCTTACAGTCTATAGGAGGTGGAGTATAAAACACATTAGGACAGGAAATAGCAATCAAATAAGGTGGGAGTGAAGCGGAGCTGTAGGAGAGAGTAGAGTGCTGCCCTTTAGGAGAGAGCAAGAGACAGGTATGTGAGGTAGAGGTTAGTCTGGGAGGCAGTAAGCTTTCCTAAAGAGATGAGTTTTAAGGCACTTCTTAAACAATTGAAGACTAGGGGTGAGTCTGATGGCGGTAGGCAGGCTATTCTATAGGGAGGGCGCCACCACGAGAAGTCCTGCAAGCGTGAGTTGGTCGTATAGGTGCAAGCAGCGGACAGGAGAAGGTCACGGGCAGAGCGGAGAGACCGAAAAGGGGCATACCTATGGATCTGTGAAGAGATATAAGAGGGGCTAGAATTAGTCAATGCATAAAGGTATGGGTTAGCACTTTGAATTGATTACTATAGGATACAGGAAGTCAATGTAATGACTGACAGAGGGGTGAAGTGTGAGAGGACCGACTAGAGAGGAAAATAAGTCTGGAGGCAGCATTCGTTACAGACTGTAGCGGGACAATACGGCCTTTGGGAAGACCAATTAGGAGAGGGTTACAATAATCCATGCGGGAAATTACTAGAGCATGGACAAGCTCCTTGGTAGCATCTTGCGTAAGAAAGGGGCGGATGCAGGCTATGGTTTTAAGATGGAATCTACAGGACTTGGCAACCTGCTGGATATGAGGTTCAAAGATGAGGCCAGAATCAAGTATGACACCAAGACAGCGTGCTTGCAAGGATGGATTGATGTGGATGCCAGGGGTCAAGTGTGAGTGTGAAAAAGTGTGAGATCCACCCCCCACCCCCTCAAAAAAAAATAATCAAATTATACACTCTTATGCATATATATTTCACAGAAAATAGGGGACAGCTAGAAAGTATGGGGATGGTGAAAATAGGGGACAGCTAGGATGTCAGGGTAGTGCAGTAGACATTGCTTACCTAGATTTCAGTAAGGCTTTTGACACTGTTGCACATAGAAGGCTTATCAATAAACTGCAATATTTAAGACAGCAGAGCGTTGTAGTCATTGGAGTATATTCAAAGCTTGGGCTTGTCACCAGTGGGGTACCTCAGGGATCTGTACTTGGCCCCATTCTCTTTAATATTTTTATTAGTGATATTGCAGAAGGACTTGATGGTAAGGTATGTATTTTTGCTGATGATACTAAGATATGTAACAGGGTTGATGTTCCAGCCTCCAGGAGGGATAAGCCAAATGGCAAACGATTTAGGTAAACTAGAACAATGGTCAGAGTTGTGGCAACTGACATTTAATGTGGATAAGTGCAAGATAATGCATCTTGGACGTAAAAACCTTAGGGCAGAGTGCAGAATACTAGATAGAGTCCTAACCTCAACATCTGAGGAAAGGGATTTAGGGGTGATCAGGTCCGGACTGGCCATCGGGCAAACCAGGCAAATGCCCGGTGGGCCGCGAAGGCCATGGGCCGAGGCCGGCAGGAAAGATCAAGAGATCTCCCCTGCCGGCTCATGCGCAGCAGCACCGGCCCCAAGATGGAGGTCTATTCCATCACGGGCCGGAGGGGAGATCGGGCAGTGAGCCGGTCACCCTCCGCACACGGCGAGCAGCTTCCTTTCTCTTCTTCTCGCGAGCTCCGAGATTATCAGAGCGTTGCCATGGTAACCCGCGGCAACACTCTGAAAAAACGGCGCTCGCGAGAGGGAGAGAGACTTTGTCTTACAGACTGAAATTACCTGCCTGCTGGACCGCCAGGGATGTGTGTGTGGCGTAGCCACCCCTCACTGGACCACCAGGTATGTGAATGCTCCCTCCCCCCCTGCAAAGTTAAAAGGGGGAGTAAATGGGATTTTTTTTTTTTTTTTTTACTTTTTAATAATAATTTAAGGCCATATACACACACAAACACATTACACACATACAAACACACTACACACACTGCACCCCTGCACTAACACTCACTGCACCACTAACACACAAACATTCTGCTCCCCTGCACTAACACACACTGCACTAACACACAAACACACACTGCACTAACACACACTGCAGTAACACAAACACACACTGCACTAACACACACTGCAGTGACACACAAACACACTCTGCAGTAACCCACAAACACACACTGCACCAACACACAAACATACTGCCCCCCTGCACTAACACACACTGCACTAACACACAAACATACTGCTCCCCTGCACTAACACACTACACACACAGCACCCCCTGCACTAACACACTACACACACAGCACCCCCTGCACTAACACACTACACACACAGCACCCCCTGCACTAACACACAAACACACTACACCCCCTGCACTAACACACAAACACACTGCATACACTCTATACCTCTACATACACACTACAGCCCCTGCATTAACACACACTACACACTCTATACCCCTATGTCCACACTGCACCTCCTGCACTTACACACAAACCCACTACACACACTCTATACCCCTTATATACACACTATTCCCCTGGCACTCACATACACACTCTATACCCCATAAACCTACACTACACTCCCTGCACTCTCATACGTTATACCCCTATAAACACACACATTACACCAAAAACACAATAATAGGTCGCGCTAAATACAAATAGATGTGTAATAACAATGTAAAATAAATAAATAAAAAGATAAAATAGAACAAGATCAAAAAGACAAAAAGAAGAGGAATAAAAGTATTAATATTAATATAAATCCACTTGCACACACTCTAACAGTAAGGAATGGAACAGTTATAATGAATAGTCCCAATACTTAATAGTCTGCTTGTATATTCCAATAAATTAGTGGAAGGCTTGATATGTAGGAATTTCCAATGAAGAGAATGGATCTTCTAATTCATGGGGTGTCTTGACTCCGTGGTATACATGGAAAGACAAAGCAAAGAAACTCCAATAGTGCAAACTGAGGACCAATAAGAGCAGGATGAATATAGGGGAGGTATATTACTCACCTATTATTGAGCATAAACTAGCTCAAGTATAGTAAGCATTCAGTGGCGTCTGCCCCCCACTGGCGGGATAAGGTGAAGATAATTCCTCGGTATAAAAAAAGGGGAAGAAAAACAACCAAATATAGTGCTCACTGTAGATATGATAAAAATAAGTATAAACAGTAGAAATGCAGGTACTCACATATGGATGAGCAGGATATACTGCTCAATCTATTCGTTTGGGTGGTATAGTCCCCACCTACGATTCTTCAGCAGGTATCAGCTTCACAGTAATATATGACCAGGTAAAATAAATAAATAAATAAATAAAGGATATATGGCAAAATAATTCTAGGTAAAGCCAATATTCCTTTAATAAGATAATAAATATATAAAAACAGCCAAAACGCGTTTCGCCACACAGGGCTTTATCAACTGGCAATAGTAAAAATCAGCCTGGTACATAGATGCTTAAATAAGCTAAGAAAACACATGCTTATTCAAATTTTAGCGCCAAAATGACGTCATCAATACACAGTCTAAAATACAAATACATATTAAAACAGAAAAAATACAAGTCCATAATGATAATAATAAGAAAATGAATAAAACCCTTAATTCTAACTTTAAAACGAGTGTTATTAAGTAAGAAGGATAAAAATGAAAAGGGAGTACTCGATCACGTGATCGCGGATAGCCGCGATCACATGGAGTTCCCTAAAGCCTATTGGGTAATGTAGTGCACAGCAAGGGGCATGAGAGGACCGGATGAGTGGGAAGGACAGATAGACACGTGATCGCGATCATCCGCGATCACGTGGCATACCGCAATGAGCATTGGGCAATGTAGTCTAGACGGAGGTCGGCACAACAAAGCACACCTCCGTCTAGTAAACGAGCAAGCTGCATAAAGTAATGGTAATTTTAGTCGAAGTGCATGGTACAGAATGTACAGGGAAAAATAAAAACGAGCATAATGAAAATAAAAAGAAAAAAAGAGGGGAAAAAAGCAAACTTTGGAATAGTGAAAAAAGTGAAGAAAGAGAAATGTGTATATGTAGACAGAGTATGAATATGTAAATATGTAAAGTGAATATGTGTGTGAGTGTAATGGATATACAGGGATGACAAGAATATGTACAAACTGGATAGTTGCCTTATAAACAAACAGAGACAACTTCTGAGTAAGTAGTGGGAAATGAATATAAAATGAAAATAAATATAAATAAAATAGTCATGGAAGAAAAAAAGTAAGAATAAGAAAAATTGTAACTTCTACTGTAGCAACAGAATATAAGAAAATAATGTGAGAAAAAATATATATAGGTAAAAATAATAAAAATAAAAATAAAAATTAGATAAAAATTGAATAAAAATAAAAATAAATATAGAGATAATAGAAAAATAATAAATAACGGGAAAATAAATGGGTAAATAAATAAGAAAATAAATAAATAAATATGGAAGAATATATATGAATATGAATGAAGGGATATGAATATAGAGAGCAGAGAAAAGAGAAATAATGATATAGTATATTATAAAAAGTTAAAAAGATCAAATTCTGCATTGAGTCCTTGTGGGGCAAGGGTTCTAAGTTGAAAGACCCAATACATTTCTCTTTTGCCCAGGATATTGGTAATGTTACCTCCTCTCCATGGGAGGGTAACATGTTCTATCCCAATAACTTTCAGAAGTGTCGGGTCTTTATTGTGTATCATGAAGTGCTTAGAAACTGAGTGGTTGTCATAGCCCCTTTTGATGTTACGGCAGTGTTCTGCCAATCTTACTTTGAGACATCTCTTAGTCATGCCCACGTACTGTAGTCCACATGGGCATTCCAATAGGTATATAACACCTTTAGTGTTACAACCAATGAAGTCTTTAATAGGATAAGAGGTTTTTGTAATATTAGAAGAAAAATTTGTAATTTTAGAATTTGTGGTACCTTTTGTGGTTCTGCATACAATACAATTGTTACACTTAAAACAACCTTTAGGTTTAGATAAAAAATTCTTTTTTTGTTGTACACTTTTTTTTGTATAGTTTTTGGTAAGCATTGTTTTGAAATTCGGCGCTCCTCTAAATATAACATTAGGTCTATCTGGGATGTAGTCTTTTAAAAGGTCGTCTTGTTTCAGAATGTGCCAGTGTTTGTTTATGATTTTCTTTAAGGTTTTATTCTTGTTGTTAAAATCTAAGATAATAGGCAATTGTGGGGGATCTGCTTTTTTCACTTTATATGTTAGGAGCTCTTTTCTTTCTTTCTCTTTTACCAACTCCAGAGCTACATCTAATTTATTTACTTCATAGTTTTTTTCTAAAAACATATTTTTCAATGAGGTAGATTGGGCAATAAAATCAGCTGTAGATGAGCAATTACGGTGGAGGCGAAGAAATTGGCTTTTTGGGATGCCATCCAACCAGGGTTTATGATGGCAACTCGTCTGATCTATTATTGTATTTGTACAAACTTCTTTAAAAAAAGTTTTTGTTTGGATGCATCCGTCTTGGATAAAGATATTTAAATCTAAAAAATTCACTGACGTATTGCTGAATTCTGAAGTTAAAACAATACCTCTATCATTCACATTTAAATGGTCTAAAAACAGTTTAAGAGACATTTCTGAGCCTTGCCAAATAAAAAATAAGTCATCAATATAACGGAAATAGGAAACCAGGTTTGCCCGCCAGCAATGATCACCCCAAATAGCTTCGGATTCCCAATCCGCCATGAAGAGGTTAGCATAGCTGGGGGCAAACCTGGTTCCCATAGCTGTACCCTTCTTTTGAATATAAAATGAATCTAAAAACCAAAAGTAATTGTTGGTAAGAATTATATTGATACCTTGTATAATAAAATTGATTTGAGAATCTGGGATGGAGCTGTATTGTTTTAAAATCCTTTCTACTGCCTGGCATCCAATATTGTGTGGGATTATAGTGTATAATGATTGTACATCACAGGTTACCAGTATATAATTATGACACCGTTTAAAATCACTTAAAAAAGATAAAAGAGTCAGAGAGTCTTTCAGATATGATCTCGTTTGTTTAACCAGGGGTTGTAATAAAATATCTATATATTCTGAAAGATTGGATAAAACTGATCCAATACCCGACACTATAGGTCTTCCAGGGGGTTCTTCACCTTTTTTGTGTATTTTTGGAAGAAAATAAATAACTGGAATTTTAGGGTAAAGGATATTAAGATAATCTAATTCATGTTTATTTAAAATTCCCATCTCTACTCGATCTTTTAAAAATTCACTTGGCCAAATCTAGGTCTATGGGGTCTTGGTGTAGGTGTTGTGGATTGAGTGTAACTGGACTTATTTGTGGTAGTTCGGTGAGGGAAATTTTGATAATCTGGTGATTTGTGATATTTGTTGGTGTGATGGTTGGATGTCTTGTAGTTGTGTGATACTCTGTATCTATTCGGTGAAGAGTGTTGTCTATCATAATTTTTTTGGAAATTCCTCTTCTTTTTGTCTTTTTGATCTTGTTCTATTTTATCTTTTTATTTATTTATTTTACATTGTTATTACACATCTATTTGTATTTAGCGCGACCTATTATTGTGTTTTTGCCTTTTTTCCTTTGAGGTTATTAGAGGGAACCTCATACCCATAGGTTGCAGCTTTCGATTTGTTCACAGTCCTATTAGATCACTCAGCGCTGATCCAATACCTATCTTTTGACACACATTACACCCCCTGCATGCACCCACACTAATTTATATCCCCTATAAATACATATTCTGCACCCCTGGACACACACTACACCACCTATGCATACATTATCCCCCCCCCCTATACACATGTGCTCTACAGCTCCTATATGCATACACACACCAGAGCCCCTAGATACACTCACAAACACACAGTACAGCTCCTTACATGCACACACTCCACAGGCCCTATATAAATACACACACACAAACACACATACTTTACAACCCAGAGACACACACACTACAGCCCCTAGCCACATGCAGTACGCCACAAACAGACCCCTTCACATACACAATTGCTCTACACACATGCAACGTCCAAACATATACAACAACACAAGGAACATCCCCACACATGTACAACACTCTTTAACAGTCGGGTTCCTGTTTTGATCTCTGGTATCCCACTATTGAGGACACCAGAGACAAATCACCAGCAAATGCAGCACAAACTCAAGCCCCCCTCCCCCCCCAAAAAACTCATGGCATTTATTTTAGCCAGGAGCGCTGGAGGAGCTTCACATTAACATACTCATTTGGTGGGGTGGAAGGGGGTGTGCGTGTCAATGGTGGTGACATGACATGCCCCCTTTCTGGCCCCGCCCCTAATAGTGGGCTGCTCTGCCTTTAATTGCCCGGGCTGAATTTTTGTCCTAGTCCGGCCCTGGGGGTGATTATTTCTGATGACTTAAAGGTAGGCAGACAATGTAATAGAGCAGCAGGAAATGCTAGCAGAATGCTTGGTTGTATAGGGAGAGGTATTAGCAGTAGAAAGAGGGAAGTGCTCGTGCCGCTGTACAGAACACTGGTGAGACCTCACTTGGAGTTTTGTACGCAGTACTGGAGACCGTATCTTCAGAAGGATATTGATACTTTAGAGAGAGTTCAGAGAAGGGCTACTAAACTGGTTCATGGATTGCAGGATAAAACTTACAAGGAAAGGTTAAAGGAACTTAACATGTATAGCTTGGAGGAAAGACGAGACAGGGGGGATATGATAGAAACATTCAAATACATAAAGGGAATCAACATATTAAAGGAGAAGACTATATTTAAAAGAAGAAAAACTACCACAACAAGAGGACATAGTCTTAAATTAGAGGGACAAAAGTTTAAAAATAATATCAGGAAGTATTACTTTACTGCGAGGGTAGTGGATGCATGGAATAGCCTTCCAGCTGAATTGGTAGAGGTTAACACAGTAAAGGAGTTTAAGCATGCGTGGGATAGGCATAAGGCTATCCTAACTATAAGATAATGCCAGGGACTAATGAAAGTATTTAGTAAATTGGGCAGACTAGATGGGCCGAATGGTTCTTATCTGCCATCACTTTCTAGATTTCTCATCAGTCAGTGTGGGCAGTGCTCTCTCCCTCTATGTCAGTAGCAGGGGGTCTTCCTGTGCACACTGAGCTCAGGTACCTTTATCTAAGAAGTCAGTGACTTTAAAGACCCCCAGGCTGCCGGCAGCTCCTGGTTCCTGGCAGGGAGAGCCTTGCTGGGATCTGCCTTTACTCCTTCCCTCGGAGGCGGACATGCTGCCCAGCGGATCACATGCAGCACTGTGAGCACCAAACGTGCTCTGCCGACAGCATAACTTCCCAGGCAAAAGGAAGCAAGGTCACATATCAGGTAGAAGTGTCGCTGCCTGGCCTCGCACGGTAACATAGAGTGGAAGGATTAGTCTCTCAGGATACAATTACAGTAGCAGCAGCTAAGAGGGCAGTGAGGCTGTGATGGACATGTTATATCCTGGCAGACAGTCTGTTATAGATACATTATCCTGCTGTGAGATTATAGAACAGCAGGACAATTATAACATTCCCTCAGATCAGCTCTCTTTCCCTCCCCCTGGGATAATGACCATTCCCTGTGCTGTTACTTCCCTCACTGTTAGCTGTCACTGTGGCGTTCCAGTCCCCGTGTCTCCGGTTTCAAGCAGCTGAGGTTACCTTTCCTGTGGGAGATGGACATGGCGCCGCCTGCTCCTGGGCTCGGACGGTTCTCTCAGCGCATGCTGAGCACCACAGCTCCCCCCCTCTTGGGCACGAGATGCCGGGGACACCGGACTCTGAGCTCCGAGAGTACAGAGAAACCCGGCAGCTCTAACATGAATGAGACTTCCTCCATTCTCAGTTCCCAGCCCGGTGTTCCGGACATATTGTCGGCAGCGCGGGGTATGCAGGGTTATAACGTTACTGCCAGGGAGGCCGGAGCTGCCATCTTTCCTTAAGACTGCAGAACTTGGTCTCCGCTACAGGCAAAGAGCAGGTCCGGCAGGACTACTAACGGGAACGGCGTTCCTGCTGTGAAAAAAGTGCAGGAACGCCATTTCCTGCAGGACTCGAACCCTGGTGGATACAACTAACTTGAAGGGAGAGTGAAAGAGGAGGATCAGTATTAGGAGGAAGAAAGACAAGGAGCTCGGTTTTAGAGAGATTTTGTTTCAGAAAGTGGGAGGACATCCAGTCAGAGATGGAAGAAAGGCAAGCAGTAATACGTTGTAGGACGGCAGGGGAGGAGAGATATATACCTTCCCTGAAAGCCACCCCTCCCCACCGAAAAGTTGATGTCATCCTGGCTGGATGTCAGAGGAGGGGCAGCGTACCGGCTGCTTCCTTTGGCTCCTTGTTTAATGACAAAGGAGTCAAATCCTTCCCAGATTTACAATAAGAATTTTCCCTCCCATTAAAGGAAATATTCACTTACCTCAGAATTAAACATATAACATCCAAGTGAATTACAGCAGGGACACCTTCAAGTCTAACACTTTTTGTCCAATATTGCATTAACACCCGCACAGCAACCACAACACTTGCCCTATGTTACAACACACTTAAGGACACAAAAGCGAATAAAAAACTGCCTTATCTGTTACAGTGGGAAAAAGAACTGAGCACATCCACGGTCCTTCCCGAATGATTACAGGCTCTGCGCTTAACTAAATCATCCTCCAGTAGCCTATATCATTGGGAATCATATTGTAAGATCATGATGCGATGGTACTTGGTACCCCAAAAACTTGCCATGTTTCACAACACTGCATCTACTAGATGTTGGAGATGCACAGGATAGCCACACAACTCCATGTTTTTTGGAATGCCCTAAATTGTTGACATTTTGGCGGAGGATATTTACAAGATGACAATGTTCCCAGTTGGTTGCCAATTATCAACATTCTGTTGGCAGCAAAATTAATATTGTAGGCGCCTGGAAGGGTTTTTAATCCTCCGACCCAAGAAGAAGTATTGACTAGAGTAGACTCTACATGTCCGCTTGAAATATGGCCTACAGGATAAGTGGTAAAGAAGAGGGGAAAAGTTATCAGGCTTGCCTCTTTTGTGTAAGTCACTTTCAGCCCCTCTCATCATAAAGTGGTAAAGAAGCTGCCCACAAAATCTATGGGGATAGTGGCTATCTACAAATTGCCACTGACTCACCGAAGTATTAGTTTAACTGCTAGATACAAAACAAATATACCACAATGATTAGTAAATAAATATAAGAAGTCTATAATTGCAAGACTTACTTTACTAGAACAAAAAAGCGGAGTATAAATATACTCAGACTGTACACAGTTGGGCTTCGTAATTTCTCTATTTTATTACAACCACTGTTGAATATGCCCATAATAACTATGACCTACCTGTGAACTACTGTTATCAAACTAATTTTCATTGGTGATTGTGTGAATGGTGATATGGAGTTGGTAAAATAGTACCTCCTCAGAATATCTCCTCTTATTCGGACCATTTTCGTTTCCCTCCCCTTGTTTCCTTAACACTGTAAACTACTACCGTATTTTCGGTATTAGACGACCCATGTGTAAGATGGCCCCTGTTTTTTGAGCCTAAAATTAAGAAATCAATGTTTAAAACATGAAATCGAACAACTTTGATATTTTAGAGGGGACTTCTGAGGGGAACAACAAACTTCTGATTCTCATGTCTCCCCTGTTCTATGGTACTCTGTGAAGGTAATGGCTCCATAGTGCATGATGGGAGACTACAGCTCCCACAATACTGCAGGTGGTGTGAGAGCATGCTGGGACATCACAGTAGTATTCCTTCTGCTCCCTGACCCCAATTTCCTCCCCCATAAATACAAATCAGAAAGCAAGACCTACCTGAGGTGAAGCAAACCTTAACATGGCTGCTCCTTTTATGATGTGGCATGTCTCTGGAGATCCGTTGGTGGTAAGTGCTGATGTCTGTTGCAGTTCCCACGCATATAGGAACCTCTTCCTCCTGGTCACAGCATTTAGAATTGGATTGGCGGGAGGGAGGCCAGGCATCTGTGTGGTCCGTGGCTCAGTGAAATGCGGCAGGTGCCATCTTAACTTAGGCCCTGCGCACAAGTGTCTATTTTAATCCCCAACCGTGTATAAGATGACCCCCAAGATGACCCTGGGAGTGCAACTAGCCCCCACCAACACACATTTAACAATATCTTTGTATGTGCAGTCTTTCAAGCAGAAACACTTCACATACTGACTCCCACCATCATGGCCACTTCAAATCACTAAAGTTGTCATGGTGGTTCAAGGAACCATTTGAGGACTCAACCCATGATGACCATTTTTGCCATGTCCCCAGTTAGTAGACTCTAAGCTTCAAAGAGCTTGCAACAAAAATTTAAAAATAAATAGATCTTGAAAGGGTTTGCCAGAGGAAGAACTGTGAACAAGATTTTTGGTATCACTCAGAGAATCTTATCTACTTTAATTAGTTTAGCTGTGAAACTGTTCTAGCAGGCATGGCCAAAGCAAGTAAGATATATTGAATATGCACTGATAGCGATACTAATTGAATTTTTTTTTTGTGGCAATGAAACGTCAATCTCTCTATAGTGACTGTCTTACCTTGTGATTGCAGGCGGCTCAGAGTGAAAAGGAACATGATGATGACTTAAAAGTTGAATCCGAGAAAGCGGAGTAAGTTTCCCTCTGATTTTGTTTGGAACATCAAGATTCTTAACTAGATGGAAAAGCATTATATTAAACAGACTAACAGGCTGTGGAGCCTCATTACTTTCTTATCAAGGCATCTCTCTCCAGTGCAAAATAACCTGCTGCAACACAAAACAGCTAATTATTTCAACAACTCGTCAAGACTTCGTACAGCATGATTTCAGTTTAATTAATTAAAATGCCCATCATTAATTTGTTTGTCACTTAAACCGGTGCTTTTCTAAAGTTTTTCTTTAGAGTACTGGCATTTTATTTCAGTGTGCCAGGGTTGATGCCTCTTGTGTACCTTAGCCCTGCGCAATGTATATCTACCCTTCCCTTTGTGTCCACTGCCTGTTAATACTGTTTCTGCAGTCTTACTGATTCTTAATCATGCTGACTAGTTCAGGGTACCAATCCGTACAGACAGTCTCAACTGTATACGGTCGGTTTGTTGCCACTAGCACATTAAGGACTGTTACCGCTGGACTTTTTGGGGGACTGATGAATGACTGTCCCGATCTTTCAATCACTCCTTTCTTACTTAAATATACAATAACATAAACTTGCATGTGTCATTTCATATTTCTATAATAAATATTTATCAGACTGGGACATTGTGTACATATATTTCTTATACTCTAAATAAAAAAAAAAAAAAAAGAGTAATTGATATATATGCCACAAGATATGTTTATGGTACTGACATTTTGCTACCATGATGAATTTAATTGACCCAAATTGGCCTTTTTTTTGTACAGCATGTACCTTGTTCGGAGTGTGTTTACTTAAGTAGTTATTTTTGTGGCACACAGCACTCTCTTCCTACCTCCATCAAAGAGAGCTTTTTTTGCCAGTAAATGCACAGACTTTTGCTCTTTTTGTGGGTCTTAAAGCAATGTCAAACAAAATGAGTTTCTCTTGTACTCTGTTGAGCTTAGGCCGCAGTTTACCTAGCATGTGATCCATTTTTTTTTTTTTTTAACACAGCATTGTTTATATACAGCACTCTGTTTCCCAAGATCGACTCAACTTGTTTTTTTTTTTTTTTTTTTAATATTACATTTGTAAGGGTGGCAAATCGTACAGGCACCAAAGTTGTCCATCCTTCACTCATTTTTAATAGAAGCCCACAACCTCTATAAAGAACATTTTATTGTTTTCCAAGTACAATACACAAGGTAAAAGTTCTGGTGTTTATGGCACTGGAGAATAATCCCCTGTAACAATTTTGTTTTCAGCATGGAAGATGGTGAGAAGAAGGATAAAGCTAAAGCAGAAGAAGAATCTGAATTTTTGGAAAGCAGAGGGACATCAATTAAAAGGAAAAGGCGAGGAATGAAGAAGGAGCATCCGGAAGCATTTATGGCAAACTTCCTTGCTGGTTTGGAGATCTACCAAACCAAAACGCTGGTAAATATTTATTATTCTTCTAGTTCTTCTTCTGACGGTCTAAAGGTATAAAACGCTAAGAACACCTGTTACGACGATTATCAAGGTGTACGTATATATAAACACAAATCTTATCTTTGATGAGATCAATATTGTTAAGTGTTTAAAAAAAAGGTTTACAATGGCCATAAAAACCTTGTTCACAGTATTTGTGAAAGCATAGCACTAAAACTCTTTAGAATTACAGAACACGCAGCGTGACTCTTTTGAAACTCACACATATATATATTTATTTTATTTCTTTCAGAATTATCTGGCCCGAAACTTCTACAACCTAAGATTTCTCGCTCTGTTTGTTGCATTCGCCATTAACTTCATTCTGTTATTCTACAAGGTAAAACACTTCACATCACATCCTTTTCATCTCGCACTGGTCATCAGCCAAGACCCTGTACGAACAGAATCTTTTGTTACCATCCTAAATCTATTGTAGTTCTGTGAGCACAGAAAAAGTTTCTTTGAAGGCAGACATCTCAGCGCCTCTTCTCGAGACAAGCTTTTATCGCTCGTTTCATACAGTAGCTCAGTTGTGCTTTATTCAGCCTCGGTCAGCCTCTATGTGGCTCATTATGTCGCTTTGCTGCTCATCTAAGTGGCAGAAAGGTTGAACAATGAAAAGGATTTTTTATAGTTTGAACATACAGCAGAATATTCGCAATTTGAGGAAACCTTTGGGAATAATGTAATTATTGGCCAATTTTTATATGATGCCTTTCAATGAAAAGCTCTTCACTCATTCTGTTTTGTAAACAGTTTTAAAGCTTCATTAACAGTACACACAGAGAACATCGCACGCATTGTCTACGATAATAGGCTGTTGGAAGGGCTAGTTCATTTCTGTGAAAGCATGCATAAGAGACCTTAATTCATGTTCCATTTTTTATGTTGCTAATTTTTTTTTTCAGGTTACAGAGGAACCATCAAGTGAAGAGCCGGATAATGATTCCAATCTGTGGAACTCATTCCAAGAAGATGAGGAGGATGCAGATGAAGGGGCAGTTTATTTTGTTCTTCAGGAGAACACCGGTTACATGGCACCAACTCTCCGAATCTTGGCTATTATTCACACCATCATCTCCTTTCTCTGTGTTATTGGATATTACTGTTTGAAGGTACTAATCCTATGATTATGTCTGTTGTGTATGTCCCTGTTAAGAAGCTTTGAGTACCTGTTGTTACTGTGAGCACTGGGTAAAGTTGTTTATACTTTACTGTGTAGTGTTAATCCCAATTAAGATAAGCCACTAGTACTATCAGTGCAAGCATAATTTACATGTCATATATCAGATTCGAACATCCTTAGACAGCAGTGGGCCATGTCCATCATGGTGGACATTTTTCTATGGCTTAAACCTTTTTTGTTATCCCAGACATGGCCACTAAAACGGTTTAAGATAGTTTTTCCTATTGAGACTCAAGACACAGCTCTCATGGCGAAACTGGTAGACATGGACTGTTCTGGAATAAATATATTCTCACTTGTCACTTAAAAACCGCATGATGTAATTAGATAGATGATTCTTCTCTAAACCTGTAAAATCTATTTGGATTTGTACAGATGGTGCCAGTCCCCATGGAGAAATATTACTCTTCTATACATTTACATCTGTAAAACCAAGTTGATAATGACATTCCTTTTATAGCTGAAACAATGAGAATGTGAATGTTCTTTGAACGTACCCATAGACTTTTTGTTTTCCATTAACTTACTCTGTTGCATGACAGCTAAGGATTTTTGTTCACGGTAACACCATGTTTCCCCAATGATTCACGTTAAAATGAATAAAAGCAGTTTGGTACACGAGGGAATTGCTGCAAACGGTATGAGAGAGAATCATGGAGTCCCACTTGTCTTTTCTTGTTACAGGTGTGAATATAGAAAAAGCCTGTTAATAAATTAGCCAGATGTTAAGTGACATTATTCTGTCTCCCACAGGTTCCGCTGGTGGTATTTAAACGTGAGAAGGAAATCGCACGCAATGTAGAGTTTGATGGTCTATACATTACAGAGCAGCCCTCAGATGATGACATTAAAGGGCAGTGGGATCGTCTCGTCATTAATACTCCGTGAGTCAGATATATTTGCCCTTCTACCATAATGAGATTATTTGATCTATTTCATTTTCTGGGACTGTAGGGCCAAAATCAATGAAGATAATATACATATTCTTATTTCCAGTGACTTGTACCATCCTATTAGTGTTCTGCATGTATTGTTTTCAACTGCCCTCCCCTCCTCTTTCTAAATAAGCTGTTTCCTTATATTATGGACTTTCTCGGTCAACAGAGATTATAATAAGTAGTTATAACTCAAAGCTACACAAATAGACATTCTGGAAGTGCCTTTTCAACTGTGATATATTTGGCTCCCAGGAAGTGATGTCTGGATTATAAACTGTGCTTCGGTGCACCTAGCCATCCTTAGTTAGTAAAACACAGCAGTGATTGGATTGTACTTTGTAGTTAAATGGAACTATAGGCAAAAATAAACCCCTTATTTTTTTAGTGCATTATATAGATAGTGCATAAAAAGAATGAACAATATTCTTCTTCAAATTGTAGCCCAACACAGACTGCTACCTGGCCAACAATAATGAGTGTCTCACTCTGGTCTATGTTATTCAACCTGATCTTTTCGTACAAACCCCAGTACAGTAGACATTTATGGGATAATGAGTTTATCATCCACTCGCATGGCTCACTTAATTAAAAGGACTGTGTGCAGAGATGACTCAAGCTTCCAGCCATAGCTCAGCTCTCTCTGTGAATCTTACCTGTGTATGTGTCACGTGCACACATAAATATACGAGTTGGACAAAACTGACATTGTAAGAGAGGATGTGAAATCTTTTACTTTGCTGAGTAAGACAAGAGGCTGTCTTCCAGTTGTAGCAATTTCTACAAATCTATATATAAATGTTGCATGTCATAGATGAAAATGTACTGATATCCTCGGAGAGTTTGATACTTGTTTTCTTTCACTACAACTTTATAAAAAAAAAAAAAAATTAAAAAAAAGAATGATTCCCACCATGAGCCAAGCTAGGCCCACATTGACATGCCTTGTTTACCAAAAGCAGCATTCTGTGCTGGTCACTGGTTCATTTACATTGTCCTCTTGCCCAAAAGCCGTGTTCCAGAAACCAGCCTTTATAAATAAGAGCTGTAGATGTAAAGGCAGAAAAACTGAATGTGGAGATTGTGATCATTTGCATATATTATATGGCACGGGAGATATTGTGATATTACATATCAGTAGTTTATTTGTTTATTTATTGTTTCTATGTTTCTAGTTTATTTGTTGACAGTAAGTGCTTATTGAGAAAGAATAATATAACTGTGTATAAATTGAATCTTGGACTCTGGATCCATATAAACCTCTGAATGAAACGTAGCACATTATGATGTATTTATATTAATAGAATTGATCAATGTAAACGAGAATTAGCTAACAGGTGTCGATGTATGATTAATCACTGCACATTGCAATGGTTTGTGTACAGTAATAAACCATACATTTCTATTTTATGTTGTATAAACTATATCATTTTAGTTCCATTTCCAGTACTGGTTTAAAATATATATATATATTTAATACCCTACTGGAGCACCACATCACCATGAGATTTTCATGGACAACGGATTCAAATTTTCATTAAAGTGCTTTAATTGAAAGGGGTTATATGAATTCTTTATGGTCGAGGAAGGTTTAGATGGAATGTTTTTACACTGCAAGTCATCTAACACCAGCTCATGTCTAGACTCAAGGGTGTATTTATATTTAGCTATTTACTAAATCCAGTAAGGCTGTTGGAGTGTGGTACAGTGTGTTCACGTGTATGCGAACCAGGCTTTAGAGCTGCTTTTCCTTAATACTGTTTTTCTGTTAACTCTGTAAGTGCTACACCAGAAATGCCAATACTAGTCTAGTAGCCAATACTAGAACTGCCACCCTATTATTCTGTACACCATCAGTGTTTTACAGCAGTCATTTTTGAAAGCTTCCTGTACCCTCGTTTACTAACTGTGTTAGGCCTTCAGGTTAAAAATTAACATAAGCAAATTACTGAACACTTTCCATTTGACAAAAGTGGTCATATTTGTTTATAAATTGTTGTGCATCAAAAATATCCCATTAATAAACTCTCGGTATATCTTACAAAATGGCCTGTCTCTTAATAACTGCATGTAGTGTATACATTTATACGGAGAATGTTGAGGCAATAGAACAGTTTGATAAAGATTGGTTAAAATACATGTCGTATGTTGGTAAGGAAAATGTTTTTTTTTTTTTTTTGTCTCTCCTTTGACTGGAAAGAATATATAAGTGATATAGTGATATAGATAGTTTTATATATATATATATATATATATATATATATATATATATATATATGTGTGTGTGTATATATATATATATATATATATATATATATATATATATATATATATATATATATATATGTGTGTGTGTGTATATATATATATATATATATATATATATATATATATATATATATATGAGCAGTAAGTGCAAGCTGTATACCCAAATATCTATTTTGAAGCTATGACTTTTCTAAATCATGTAAAATCCTTTACCATTTTCAAATTATGTTTGAGGTGGAACTGAACAATTTCTTATTCTTTTGCTGTTTTTAGGTCATTTCCTAACAACTACTGGGATAAATTTGTTAAAAGAAAGGTAAGTCCTTTCACTCTACTAACAGTGGATGTGCTGGTAATTGCTTATTCTGTGAGGGATCCAACCGCTCAAGGCTCATGTGTAAGACTGTATGATTAAATGATTGCATATGGCAAAGAGTATCTATATTAGGGGTGCCCAAACACTAGAGCCCAAGATGTTGTAGGACTACAACTCACATGATGCTTTGCATGCCTTTAGAAAGGCAAAGCATCTTGGAGGCTGTAGTTTTGAAACATCTGGGGATCTACCTTTTGGGCACCCCTGATCTATATGTTGTGCAAAAATGCTTTCCCCCAATAAAGATAATTACCCAATTTCTGTAAGACTGCAAACAATCTAATATTTGCTTTTCACAACCTACATAATTTTTTTATAAACCTGTATAGAACTGGTGATCACACTTGAATCTGTCATGTTTATTTTTACTGGTACACCAGCAAGTTGGAGTGGTGTGAGTCAATGTCACAAAAAAAAAAAAAAAAACACACAAAAAAACAGGAGTTGAACATGGATTTCTATTGGCTGGTCCTGTGACATAAATCTATACAAGAACAATGCATATGGTGTACGTTGTGAAACTGCAAAGATAACACAGGATCTCATATAAAATATCTTATTATCTGAAATATATTATGATTATATCCAATTGAAATTATTTCTGCCTAAATTAAATATTAATAATGTATCTTGTAAGATGCAATAACATGTTTATTATTTATCAGAATTGATTAAAATGCCGTGACTAGTGTTGAATCATGGATTTACTTGGGTCATTCCCAGGAGTTACTGGATCTAACACTATACCAGCATAGTGGGGAATAGGAATGTAATTCGATATTTGGAATTCTTGTTGTAGAAAAAAATGTGTCAGTCTGTCTGTTAAAATCCACTTTTTTATTTAAATACCATATTTATTATATATAGTATATTTATATACACCTAGATTTTATTGAATATCGATATACCATGTAGGCTCATAGCTGTGCATCTGGCTTGGTTAAAAGATGTAACCAGACTGTCAATTTGCTGCACTATTCCACATTTTAATCAGAGAGTAACATCCCCTAGCTTAAGTTACCATGGATATTAAGTCTTGTGGAAGAGATGTTAAGTCCCCACTGAGCAGCAGGTGAATTTACTGTGCTGAAATGCTGGCTGTGCCTGTGATCTAAACCTCAAAAATAATAACAATTTTCAGGTACAAAAGCTTAGGAAAAGAAATTCATGTCTGCTAGATCGGCAAGGAGAGTTTTCACTAGCGTTTCTGTGATCATCTATATGCAGCTTTCTCATTTCCTTCCTTTCTTTGATCTGACAAATGTAATTGTGCTCTGAACATCAGAATCCATTGAAGGTGTTAACATCTGCAGTGTGATTTGGGTCACACTGTACCGCAATAGCCAGCTAAAGAGAATCTATTGTTATAATAAATGGTTTTAGCAGCAAATGTTACGTTCTCGTAATAAAACCCCCCATCTGGTACCATTTTTAATTTATACTCCCCTAGCTCTTTTTGAATATCTCCAGAGTCTTCCTTAACATTGTGCAGTAAAACAATACAGGATGGTAGTATAACAAATTCGCTTTTATTTCACCGTTCCATTTAATCTGTTACAGTAAGTGCTTTCTATAAAGCAATGCTTTGATGTGCTGCTTTCATAAGACTTAACGGCAGAAACATAAATTTGCAATGACAAAGTATAACCATATAAGCAGGGATTACACATCATGAAAACATAACATTGACACTTTGTAATCCTTGTCTATAGGTAGCTCAACTCTATTTAACTAGGCTCAGCCATATGGGCTCTTGGGGCAGTGCCCCACCAGTATCTGGGGAACTAGTTTAAGGGAGGGTGGAATGAAAGAAAATATGGGGAAAATAGTGTCTCTTTAATACTGCAATAGTTTTCAGTTCTACAGGGCCCCTCCCTCCTCATTGGTAGCTGTATGGACAAGCTTTCTTCAGAGCATCTTGGCATGTCAACAAATATGTGGCAAGTTTGAAATCTGCCCTGTTTCAGCATGATTTGCACATGCCTAGTCTCCTTTAAGAAGGAGTTTCCATTGAGTTGCCTTTTGGGCAGCAGTCAGCTGCCAATGAGGGGAGAAATGCTATTGGACTCTCTATTCCGGGAACATCATTGGCTCATAGCACCAGCGGGTGGGGTTACAGTGCACATGGGAGAGACAAGCAAGAAGCCATCTTGAAAGCAACACAGTGAGAGCAGGGCTGCAGCCTAGCCCCTTCCAAATGTAAGTATATAGTATTATCTCCCCCACCAACAGCCTCAGTAACTGTCTGAGGGCTGATTAAGCAAGGGAATTTACTCTAATATATAATTAAAATATAAAGCCATGGAAGCCCAAGTGTGACAATGGAAGGGGGGCATTTCTGACACACAGCACTCTACTAATGATCACTAATATTTTTATTAACTCCTACTGTACATATTCACCATCTTCTTTAAAGTGCTTGGTCACTCTACAGATGAGACCTGAGACAAATCATGCTGTGGCTAGTTGAAACGTTGTTGTGAAGCTTCAAACTGCAGGACTAGGGATGTGACTCTGAGGACTGGTGTGATTTCTATCTGTTTTAATCTGTAATGATTGTTGCTTCTGTTAACCATATTAGCTACTTCTTGGCTCCATATTACCACTGCAGATTACCGTTGCAGCTTGCAATATACGGTAATTGAGTCAGTCAGTAACCGGCTGCTTTAACCCAATGTGCACTGTGTGTTGAGAGGTAATAGTGAGTCAGGAGTAGCTGAAATGGTTGGAGTATGTCAGTATGTTGATGCTTTAACCACATTAGACATATTCTGTGTGGGCATCTCTGTATTGCAGCTCTGTGTAATCCATCACTGTGATCTTGGCTTTGTGGAATAGTTATGATGCGTATTGTGCCCAGCTCTGTGTGTTATTTCTCTATATTTTACTCAGCTCTACCTGTTGAATGGATATCTCTGCAGCCTACCCAGCTCTGTGTATTGAATACATATCTTTGTGTTGTGCCCAGCTCGTTTTATTGTATGGACATATCTGTATTATGGGAGCTGGAACAGTGATCCTAGGCCTCCTCTATAGAGACATTTGGATATCTGGATCTTTTTAACCCCTTAAGTACACATGACATGTGTGACATGTCATGATTCCCTTTTATTCCAGAAGTTTGGTCCTTAAGGGGTTAAACTGCTTCAATCTAGTGATTTAATTTATAACACATTTGTAATAACTTATATTAATTCACTAACCGGCAGGCAGACATCTGTAAATATATGCAGTTATACAGTAGACTGTTAAAATAGGATGTAGACTCTACATTTTCCAAACTACGAGACCTTTCCCACCATAAAAATATTCAGTAAATGTTGGATCCTATGGTGGTAGACAATGGTACCAGCCAGTGGTGTCGACATGATTTGTGCTAAAATTAGTGAGTTATCTGGATTACATTCCTGTAAATCGTTCCCCTATCAATCTCACCTGTAGACTCCACAGGTAAAATGATTTAGAATTGATTTGTTCGACGATTACCAGGCATTTTATTTGTATGAACTAGCTCAAACTAATTTTTGCTCAGGTGTAGTGTCCATTGAGAATGTTCAAGATACGGCAAAACCATAACCTGAGTTGGCATAGTCATTCCTATGTATCATAAAGGGCACTTGTGCTGTGGGCACCCATGCTACCTGTAAGTGCAGTGGAAGGTAGAATTTATTATAAAAAAATCTTCTTTGGGTAAATGCTCTCACATCGCCAGCAGTGTTTATTGTTAGACTTCCTATCATTTTGGCCATACTGCATTCATTCTCCATAGAGCTCCAACTCTTGCCTGTGAAAATTACTGTACATTTTCCTGTAATGTATTTTTTTTTTTTTTTTGGCGTAGGTTATCAACAAGTATGGAGACCTATATGGGGCAGACAGAATTGCAGAACTTCTCGGCCTGGATAAGAATGCTCTGGATTTCAGCCCAGTGGAAAAGACAAAATCTGAAGAGGGATCGCTTGTATCATGGTAAGTGAATGCTTCTGATGTTTTATTATGAGAAGTGTATTGCTTCTACAAGTGAACTTATACACAGCTCTTTGCATATTCACTGATGTTGCATATGTAAATATATTTCCATAAGCACGTCTATTGATGGGTGTAACAAATGTTTTTGCAGTGCGTATATATCTCTAAACCCACTTCACACCCCATGTTAGTTGTCAGTATTCGTAGAGCATGTAATGCTCATGACTCTATAATTTACATTTATCCATTAGCCTTGGGATCACACACGTTTAAACCGTTTGCATAGTGTTGACCTGGAGGTTTCATTCTTGGAAGAAATCTCCATGTAATTTAAAAGTTCTGATTTAAAAATAAAGGATGCGTGTCCTCTACAACTAATTAAGCTATCCTTTACAAGCATTATTGAGTGTGTCTCCCTGCTTTACATTGAAAATATATATTTATAGGGTTTATTTACCGAACCAGAAATTGTGAGCAACTGATCAGGAAATTGCAAATTGTATGCAAACCTAGCTGAGCTGGAAAATGAGACATTTGAAAATTTATTTTATTTGTCTCTTTTGGCTTTACATGTGCAGTCCCCTTACAAATTCTCCACTATTACCAGTTCAGTGTTTACATGTGTGTGATATGTATATGTATACACAACAACCACCCTCCAACAGGGTCCTAGTAAGCTATTGCTCAGTATAGACACAATGCCCTGCATACTCCCACATATACGGTCTCCTTTGTCAGTTAACCGGTCACTCATCCCCTTATCTGTTAGACCTGTAAGTGTAAGTCACCACCTGTGACTCTCAGCGCTGGACCTTGTCTTACTGCTGTTTCTGTGCCTTTCAATTAGCCTCTTAGAGCACTGTCTGAGGTTCTACCTGAGTAACAATGTTAAAGTATTTGCCAAAGACAAGCACATGACCGTGGCAATGACATTACTTCCTGAGGCTTAAGTGGTCCATGGTATATCCTCCCCCCATATTGCAGCCAACCAGGGATCGCCCAATCACTGTTGAGTTGGAGGAGCTTGTCATTTACTATACAAGTGTTTATATACCCACAGACTCCTGCTCCATCATTTCCTCTCTCCTAATGCCTTTCCATTTATTTTTCCCCAATTGTTTGGTTATTTCTTTCTACATCATCTCTCCCATATATCATCATCCAGGTTTACCTGGGGTTCTAGAGCCGTGAAAGCTTCAGCAAGCTGCTGTCTCTCAACATAAGCCTTAAGTGCCTCTTCCCTACACTGTTGTTTACATGAAGCATTTTTTTTTTTGATAGATTAAAGACGGATATACTGTCATCTTTTGAAAATGTTAATTAATTGGCTTTTTAACAAACAGCCTGCAGCTAGAGGTAGCGGTAACTGCATGCCTCTGCTAAAACAGAACATGGGCCACTGCTGCTTTCACACTAATTTAAGGGCTGAATAATTTAATTTATTACACATTCCTTAATCCAGTACAGCATCTGGGGCTTCATCCCACTTATAACCTCCCAACAATACCCATGCTGTGTACATTACAATTCTTTGGCGGGTCTGTCCACTTGGAGACCTATTTGACTTGGTATAGAGATTGTTGTCCATTGTGAGAAACCCACAGCCTGATTGAATGGAAAGAACCATCTGATACTCTTGTTTTGTGTGTGGCTTTGCAAACTCCTTTAAACAGCTGGATGGAATCAACCCTTTCTACAAGAGAGGTAGTAAATTAAGGCATTCAACAGTCATGGACACCAGAATTTTATAATATCGCATTTCTAAATTTTGTCTTCCTTGAGCACAAGACTGACAAGTATGTTTGTGCTGTTACAACTGACTGGAAATAGGTACATTTCTGGTCTCATGACTAGAATAAGTCTGCAAGTTGTTTGTTCTCGCTGACTTTAAAATTGTCCTCTCTAGGTTGAGTTCCATTGATATGAAGTATCACATCTGGAAACTTGGAGTCGTCTTCACTGACAACGTATGTACTGAACTAGATCCATTATTTTGTCATCGCTAAAGCTAACTTGGCATTGGGAAAAAGTACAAATAGATGTGTATTCTGACGCTATTTTTCTTCTTCCAGTCTTTCCTTTACCTTGCTTGGTACACAACCATGTCGATCCTTGGACACTACAACAATTTCTTCTTTGCTGCTCATCTCCTTGACATTGCTATGGGCTTCAAAACTCTGAGAACCATTTTATCTTCAGTCACTCACAATGGAAAACAAGTGAGTATTGTAATAGTTTTTTTTCTTCTAATAAAGTACCTGAACATTCTGCAGTGCTGAACAATGTAATAAGTATAGTTTATATGACATAGAATCCATATGGGGATAGATGGTCAGAAGAGACGGTAGGTATTTGGAAGAAGAATAATACAATTTAAAAAACGGCACATTCAGGAAGAATATAAATATTTGGCGACCAAAGGCGATCAGAGGTGGCTGCAAAATAATTAGCCTAACCTCCTGCTATGATTGCATTACATTCCTCATGCAATCATGGACTGGCATAGACAGCACAACCCTTTTATAATAATGGCACGCACAGGACAGGACTAGAAACCACTAATACCTAGCATTGCTTATGCCAGAGAGGGTTATTCTCGTCAGCAGACAGCTGAATTAAGTGCTGTTCATTTCACAGTTCAAACCCTAGCACAGTGTCCTTAATCCAGCCAGCATTCACGAGGAGCTGTAATATGCAGACCAGCCTAAGTGGAAACTCATAAAACGTGTAAGTTGTTTGTAAAGCATTTGCGATAATAGCACTAGATCAGCCAGTAATTACTGCCACGCATGCAGTAACTGGTGTTATGGCGTGTAAAGAGAGATTTGATGTTAAAGGAAGCGACAATCCTGGCAGGGCTTTAACACGTATTGCAGAAATAAAAAAAAAAAAAGGAACAGACTTTGTAAAGCACTAAGATCGATTCCAAATGCTTGTAACATTAGCAAAGTACATTTAACTCCCATCTCTGCAATTTACCTGCCCTCCTTCCTCCTGGAATACTATGAGGCCCGCTCCCCTTTTTCACTCTTCTGTCAGCTTCTGAAGTCAGTGATGTTTGTTGTAGATGCCTCATGAATTATTGAAAGTGAACAGCTACTTTAAACACTCACAGCATGCACTATTAATTCTTACCTGCTGGATAAAAAGCCAACAGTTGCTGGCATCAACTTAAAGAGACATTTTATCATATTGCTGTTGAGCTTCTATGTCATTCTGGTCATATATTGAACTATGGAAGTTCTGCGTTAACAAAAAAAACAAAAACACGAACAAACACAACCAGAACACATTACAGAGTGATAACCGTGTAATATGAGCATATCTGTGCATGTGTGTAGTTTGGTTTTTTCAACTACTATTAAAAGAACTACCTTTAGCTATATAGGTAATGTAAAATAAATGATCAGGAAGGAAAATAAATATAATGTGGCAGAAAATGAATGAAGGAGCTAAAAATGTGTACAGAAATAAAAAAAATGCATTCTTGTCAACATAAAGTATTTTAATTTACAATTGATAATAAAAAAGTATCATTACTCATAGCAGTAGAAGGCAGACATTAAAACCCTATATTGTGTCTGCTGCTTTCACCCATCATTGCCAACACTACAAGTTATACTTGTCCTGATCTGTATCCATTCTCTACTACTTTGGGGGGGGGGGGGTAAAGTGAGGACATTGATGCTGGGATATATGGTCAACCATTGTTTGTGGAGTAGATTATACATTATAGAAAATGTAGTACACCAAAACGTCATCAGCCATTGTGTGCTTAAAGACCACATTATAAGACCATTTTAGGTTGGCTTTGCACCATTGGAAATGCAGTCCCTAAACAATTGCTGACGTTGGCACTTTAAATCCTTGTGGGAGGCATAACGTGTGATGTTCAATGAGCTTTTAAGCTGACTAAATATTATGGAAAATGTAATCCTCAAACATCATTTAACAGTGCTAAGATATATAACTAGATTTAACCTGTATACTCATCTACCTCCTCGGTCACTGCAATTTTCTATATGTTAAGGTTCGGGTGAAGTTAATTTCATGTTGTCTAATAACTTTTGCTGATGCTCTCCATATGGTTATAATGTAACAGTCCAAAATCTCCAATTGCGTACACTGGTTTGCAATAGGTCTGTGTACAGATCTGAACTTCAATCATTTTCCTTTGACAGTTGGTGCTTACAGTTGGCCTTCTAGCTGTTGTTGTTTATCTATACACGGTTGTGGCCTTCAACTTCTTCCGTAAATTCTACAACAAAAGTGAGGATGAGGACGATCCTGATATGAAGTGTGATGACATGATGACGGTATGTTCAGATCACTAAGTAGATCTCGTAAATATAAATATATTAAATCATCTCACCAGGTGTTCACGTAGGTTTTTGGATAGTTTACGTTTTGTTTTTCACATAAAATTAAATCTACAGAGAATATTATATTGAGTTTATAAACCAATATTGAATTCTAAAACTGCCAACCACGTAGATGCTCATGATTACTGTGTAAATTATATACCTGAGGTTTTTGGGTTGATAGAATTTGAGGTACATTGTATAACATTGTATCTCTGGCTCCACGCAACACAATTATTTGTTTGTATGGAGGCCAGCATGTGCCTCTCTTGTGGCTCCCCATACAAGTCTCTGTAAAAACCTGCCTGCCAATCGCGGATGGTGTATTGGGCTATAAATAATATATATGTAATCTCTGATAATACCCCTGGTATTTCAAAAGCTGCAAACTTTACCCCCTTAATCCTAGAGATCGGAGAGCCTTGTGTGATGTATGTGTAAAGCTCGGTAACAAAGTACAGTACATCTATTGTAAAAGCATGCTTTCCCATTCTTTTCTGTGTTTTCCTTTACAGCACTCTGCTGAATTTGGTGCTTCAGTCTCTTAGTATACATGATTGTTGTACATAAGTGACAGAGAAGTAGTTATCAAAAGTCAATCCACCCCAGTTGTTATCTAAATTACAATCTAGAAGATCATAGCTTTCTCTCAGACTTCCAGCTCACCTCTATGTTGGCTTTATGTTCGAACTGTGGTTAAAAGAAGCACTGCTGGCTGTTCTATTTTGAGTCGAACTCTTGGCCACATGAGCCACACTTCTTAGTGCTCTTTGCTTGTTTTTCTTACCCTCTCAGTCTGATATGAACATGGCTTTCTCTGAAATGCAACGTTTTGGGGATTTTATTTATTTATATGTTCAAGCACTAATGTAGCTGTTGCTTTATGTTGCAATGCTGGACTTACTAATTCATTCAAAATCTTTGCCCTACATAACTACATAAATGTGACAAAATTGGATAAAAAAAATAGGAGTAGGTATGTGGATGGCTTGCTGAAGGGCTGCCTTTTAAATAGGTGTATACCAGAGACTGCAATGCACATGGTTGCCAGTTACAGCTCACATCAGAACCTGTCATGTTTTCATTTTTTTCTTAATACAAGTTTTAAAAATCAAATTCTGCCTATATGTTTTTTATGTAATGAATCCAATTTCACATCATTATAGTGTAAGAGGTTATAGCCATTTTACCTTACATTCTATCTGAAGGCTCCTTATACAAATTATTTAATTACTGGAAGAAGGCTTGGAGCTGTGGAAGCAAACTCTCCTATAAATGAAGTTTGGATGTCTAGGATTAAGGGGTGGAATTGAAGAGGGACTGGGGGGGTATTGGAACAGGTTCAATATTTTCTTTAGGCTCAAGCACCAACTATTTTTGGAACGATGGCTATGAGCTCTGTTATGAAAAGGGTTCCAATGTTCACCATAAAGAAAATATCTACTGGATAAATAAAAGATCAAATAACCATAGCAAAGCATGAATTGTAATAAAAAATATATATATATTATATAATGTTGAATGTAACAAAGTTAATATCCAGCCTAATTAAGGAAACTCTTCCTTACAGTGCTACCTATTCCACATGTACGTGGGAGTGAGAGCTGGAGGTGGGATTGGAGATGAGATTGAGGATCCTGCGGGGGATCCTTATGAAATGTATCGCATCGTGTTTGACATCACTTTCTTCTTCTTTGTGATTGTCATCCTCTTGGCGATTATTCAAGGTGAGTAGGTAGCAATAAGCAAGCATTTAATTCTAATAGAGTAATGATAAGTAGCTTCACCAGAAATTGCCACCTGTCAATTATGAGATTGGAAATTAAGTGATTTTTAACATTATTACGACAGATAAATAGTCATTAGTTAAAACATATTATATGTGTGCAGTTCTTACTGAAGAACACTTAGAACAATTTCTTTATAAACATCCAATCCACACTGCTAATCTCCACTTTAGGCATTTTACACTTCGGAAATCTTGCAGAGCCCTGCCTGGAAGGTCTGGTCTTATTTCAGTGTTGACCATAAACCCAGCTTGGTCAGACTCTACATATTTCTTAAGAATGGTTGCCCAAAACGTCACTGCATGTTCCATAGGAGGCTTATGAATTGCTTATATGTAGAAAGCTTATTTTATACGGTAGTACTCTGACATTGCATGCCACAGTGGAGCCTAAAGTGTAGAATGAGGCACTTGTGATTGTAGGTCAGTGCTGGCTAGGGATAGGAGTCTCTTCCTGATGAGGTCTACCCGTTGCTGTACTAAAGCGTGCATTGAAAGAAACTTTAAGAGGTGTGTAAATGTATATTTTTTTAATTCTGTTTTTAATGCATAATCTATACAAAGCACTAAAAGGAACACTCCAGGCACCATAACCACTACATAGTTTTGTAATGATTATGATGCCAGGCGTACCCTGGCACCTTCCTAAAATGGGTTCTGGTCATCTCCGCTATGAAAGCCAAAATACTGTACACATTGAGCTAAGCCGAATGGTGCAAGGCTTACATCATTGGCTGAAAATGATTAGCTGACGCTCTCAACCAATTAGCTGACCCTACACGACCCGCTTAGAGAGCTCTTAGCAGGTGCGTCTGGCTCTCTATAGAGGAAGTGACTGGTGCCCAGCGGTCCCTAACTAAGAAGTCAAACTGTTAGTAAGTGGTTTGACTACTTATATGAGAGACGGGGCTACAGGGCAATCCTGGCACCACAGCGTGCTGTAGTGGATATGGTGCTTGGAGTGTTCCTTTAACAACTGGTTCATTTTTTCCCCATTAACAAAACACCAGTCAGGCTTATTGGTCCTGTGTTTGCAATGCATAAGGTTAATGATATCATGCAACATCAAGGTGATTTATAACCCATGAATTTTGGAGTAATCTGCAGCCAGTTGATAAAAAGTCAAATTCTTTTGTGTTGCTGAATAGCTCAACAACTACTAAAAACTTTCCTTTCCAGCTACTTAATAAAGTTGTGTGCAGCTATTCTCTTTGGTCAGTAGCGGAATGTATACATTTATTAACAGTCCAACTTATTACGGTGAAGGTTCATTATCACACTAATTAAGTAAATTGGGTTTGTGCCAGCAGAGATATACATCGGGCAAACGAAAAGCCCAAAACATAATTATACAAAATATCCACTCCCTGCTGACCAGAAGTATTGATAAGCTACCATGCCATGCACTTTAATTGATAGTTCCTTCTGCTCTGTCCTGTTCCAATGGATATTTTGTTCTGTTTCAGGTTTAATCATTGATGCTTTTGGTGAATTAAGAGACCAGCAAGAACAAGTTAGAGAGGATATGGAGGTATGTAATTATATTATTTGTAATTATATTTATCCAATCTGTTATAATTAAATAATGGCTTTTTTATACAAACAAAATACTGCATTATACGTTTTTATTTTATTGGGTTATAGATGGAATATTTTAATAAAAACATTTGATAAGTAACAGTCGTATCTGAAGCATTAGTGGCCAGCAAAAATCTAAATCATAATATGATAATGAAGCTGTACTCATTAGTGAAATGAAAGATTATTTGAATACATGGTTTATCAATACTCACTACGATACAGCTCTGTTTTTACATCATTCTATCAGCCCACTGGCCTGGCTATTTCAAACTGCATCATTAGCTATTGTAGTGTGTAACGGCAAAGTTAGCGCAGTGATTAGATGACAAATATAGTATATAGTGATAACCTTCAATTTCGAATAATAAAAACCTACCTATTGTATGTGTCTTTAAAGAAGAATGTATGTGTGGGAGTATGGAATCTTCTCAGGCTTTTCACCTATAATGAACGTGCGTTTTAAGTTCTCAGTGATAAATAGCCTGCATACTTTACTGCATGCTTCCGTTATAGTGTTTTATATAGTTTTAATTATACCAACTGCAAAAAAATTTGATTGTCCCATACAGGGAACTTCGTATCCAACAATTCCCGATTTCCAGACTTTTTTTCTAAAGTCCCAAAGGAAAATGTCTTTAGAAAGCACAGTGTGCACACCATTAAACATGCTCATCTTGTGAAAGATCAATTTTATGCCTATGTGAGACATTTGCCGTAATGCTCCGTACATAAGCAACGCTGCATGTTATGCTTCCTTTTGGGGAGTGCATGTCATAATATGTGATGAACATTTCATCATTGACACTTTCACCAAGGTCTTTCAGCACTGGAAACTTTGAAATTAAGGGCATCCAACATGTTTACATGAGTACACTAGTTCCTTATTATAAAATAATAAAAAAAAAACAACATGTAAATATTCAAATATTAAGGGACCAAATGTAATTAGAGATCCCTTTTATTTAGTGTACTAATCTATTTCCACCACATCCATTGCTAACAGGGTTTAAAAGGGACTCCAATTAATTGCATGCCCCCTTCTCCCAATTCATAAATGTGCAGATTTCAACAGAAATCACCACCTTTATGAATCGATTAGGAACACCCACTGGCAGTCAAGTTGACAACCAGGAGCATTTCGGGAGTTACATTGCTAGAACAATCAGTGAAGCAGACATGAGAGCTTTCCTATAAGAATTTAATTGGGCAATTGCAGCGCCTTCCCAGTTTTCATCCACACAGGAAGGGGAGACTGTCATCACTGACAAACTCCCAGAAGTGGAGTGGAACACAAATGAGAGGGAACACTGAATATCATATTTTCCAAGGAATCTGCACCACCAATATGATCCCCAGACTTAGTTATTTGAATGGGATAATCAGCATGCAACTGAGTTGTCTACATGCTCAGCCTTCTGTTTGAATGCTGATTGCTCATTTGTCACTGATTTCTTAAATGTCACATGTAACAGATCCCCAATACTCCACCTACGTATATCTGCTGTAGTTCTCCCAAATGAAGCAGTGATTAAAGCTCTGAGCTACCCAAATATCAGCCTAGACTTGATGAAGGGTACAACAGTAATAATTTTTTATGGCCAGATGGCATGCTTTTATACACATCAGGGTACAGTCAAACACTCAGGATGTCTAAGTCAGGATGACTAAGTATCAAACATAAAAATGCCCCAAAACAACATAAAAATATATAATAACCACACAAAAATTACATCCTTAAATAGCCCTGATCTGAGCACCCAAGTTCTCCAAATAGCACTCAGGTGCATGCAGTGTAGGGGAAACGCCACCGTGTCAAAGTTCTGACTGGCTGCACACATGGTATGCCTAAAACAGTTCCAGGGTGTTTGGTGCTTTGGCCGGTCAACTTTCGGGAGCTCCTGTTGCTGCAATACAGGGTGCTCCGCCTGGGTCTCGGGTAGCGTTTGTTCCCTTTAGCCTCAGGTACATTCCCACCAAAAAGCGCTCTCCTGGCAGATTTCAAAGTCGTTCAAAACCCCAGACACCAAGTTGTCGGGGAGCCGCACAGTCACCTCATGCCGAAAACAGTTCCATAACATTTGCGGTGACCGGGAACCCACAAAGTCCTCATGCTGAATTTAGTTCCATAAAGATCGCGGCTAAGTACCGCTGAGGACAATTCGTGGGTTTCTTCATGCAAACAGCCGCCAGGGAGCTAGTGTTTGGTTCCATTCGAATGAAGTGAAAGTGCCGAATCAGGGGCACCCAGGGAAAGCTGCTAATGGAAGCTAGGGATATTTAACTCCCGAACAGGGTTTCTGTATGTGGCCCATAGTGCTTGGGCAGGAGGCTAGCTAGCTAGCAGGCTCCTCCAGGAGTTTGTGACAAACGTCCAGGGTAAGGAGCGTTTGTCACACCACATATATGTATTCTTTCAACTTGAGTAACAATAGTGTAAATTTAAAACAGTATATATGTGTATATATATTATATTTGTAATAAAATGATTTTCTTTTCTTTTTTAGACAAAATGTTTTATTTGTGGAATTGGAAATGATTACTTTGATACAACGCCTCATGGGTTTGAAACACACACGTTACAAGAGCACAATCTGGCCAATTATCTGTAAGTAATGCAGTCCAATATGAATTAAACTTTTCTGCATGTTTCAATATTATCAGTGGTAGACACGGACTGGCACCTATATGTTTTCATACCAACCTGTTTTCGGCAGCAGAGCTCTGTTTTGTAGACAACTCTCTGAAGATTGGATAGTCTGAAACGAGGCATATGCAATCTCTGCTAGTCAAGAAACCTTATTTAAATACTCTTAGCATTTACATATGTGAAAGGAACAAGTTAGAATTTAACTATTTATAAGAAATAGTTCTTACATACATTTTTTTCTGTACACAAATTCTGTGCATTAATTTAGTGACTTTTTAAACTGTGATAACATACACTAAAATAGATTGTGCAAAACACTATTTTCCAGTGTCAGAAGGGTCTTATTTACTCATGATAACACAGGCTTGCTATAGTACACCATTTACTGTGGGCAGCTGACCAAGGAAAAGGCAAGCCTGTTTTGGATCGTGACCCAGGGGTTATGAATCAGTGATTTACATAGGAGTTATATGTTTAAGTTGAGTATGAAATCTGTAAATTGTGTCTGCCAGGTGTCTAGATCAAAAATTATTATTTAGCCATGGAAACAATACATTATTGTCCCAAGTGCACTGTAAATAAGCTTTGGTTATTGGAATAGCAAAGTGTCTGGAGTGCGCTGCCCAAATTCTGTATAACTGCATCCACACTAGTAAAAAATACTCTAAAATTAAATAGCACTTAGCTTTTAGAGGGATTCCATCCAAAAGTAGATGCTTTCACACACACACACACACACCTGTGAATAGTCCAAAACACTATATTCACCATGCGAAATCCATCATGCATGTAATGTTTTGGGACCTCCTTAGACTATGTATATGTGTCCAGTGATCAGAGTCACTTGGGAGGGTCTACCCTTGTGGACAGGAAAAGGGCTGGAATTGGGAGGCAGGTATATTGTGTCCATGGGAAGAATGTTAATAACGGAGGTTTCGGCATATTTCACGTGCAGATAGATGCCAAAGCCAGAGGAATTCATCTACTCTGACCTTTTCAAATTGAGAAGGCGGAGAGGAGTGCATGGCCACAGGTGTCAGATGTTAATTCCTACAGGATATCTACAAATGTCTCTTGAAGTCAGCTCATATCTTGATGATTTTCCTCCTTTTTGCTTCTGCTTGGCAGAGGCATGAATTCCAAACACCCAAAACATCTTACTCTGAGGGATGGGGGCTGTCACCCCTCCTCCTTTCTTCCAGCAGCAGTTGAACATGTCAGTAATTTTTTTCTTCAATTTTTCTAAGAACCCCCTGACAATACCTGCTCCTCCTGAGATTAAAATAAACTGCAATTCTAGCTTGCCATTTTTGCAATAATTAGTTGCTACATTTGTGTATAGTGGTATTAAGAGTTGAATAAAATGAGCTGTTGGGTTAAGTACGGTAGTTCTTTAGGCTAATATAAGCATCCTTAGAGCAGGAATCCGTCCTTGTTATCGTCCTCACTAAAACAGAGACTTAGGCCAGATTAAAAAATATATATATTTTAAGTATATTTGACAAATGTGAAGGCTTTTCTAATCTAATACAGTACGTCGACCATGCTGGGAACTAATTATCAGTAACCATTACCAGCACTCAGAAGTCCAAATATCTTATCTCACACTTACCATACTCCTCGACTCATGGGAATATTTTTGTGTGTTTTTTTCCAGGTTCTTTTTCATGTATCTCATTAATAAGGATGAAACAGAACACACTGGTCAGGTATGTACCTAATTTGTTTTTGTGTCATTTTTTCCAGATATTAATGAAAATAGGCCTTTATAAGGGCCTTCAACTTTAGTTTATTTAAGCAGTTTTTGTGTATAGATCATGCCTCTGCAGTTTCTCTGCTCAATTCACTGTCACTTAGAAAGTAAATCACTTTATTTACGCAGCCCTACTCACACCTCCATGCATGTGACTCACACAGCCTTCCCAAACATTCCCTATAAAGAGACATCTAATATTTAACCCCTTAAGGACACATGACATGTCTGACATGTCATGATTCCCTTTTATTCCAGAAGTTTGGTCCTTAAGGGGTTAAACTTCCTTTATTGTAAGTTCTGGTAAATTTGGAATTTCTTATATACCGCTCTATTAAGAGCCTGCTAGACCCTGCAGCCACTTGTGTGAGGTTAAACTTTAATTTACAGAACATGAGGAAAAAAACTTCTAAAGCAAGTTAACATCTGATTGAAAATTAAAAACCAAAAAAAAAAAAAAAAACATTTTTGTTTAATGCAGGCGGTGTGAATCACAGCTAGGGGAGGTGTGGCTAGTGCTGCATAAACAGACATAAAAGTGATTGAACTTCATGCAGGGGCATGAACTGTACACCAAAACGGCTTCAATAAGCTAAAGTTGCTTTGGTTCCAATAGTGTTCCTTTATTAAATTGATGGAGGATTTTGAGTTAAATTCTGAAAGTTTAAACAAATATACATCTTGAGCATTCTATACATGTATGAGAAAAGGATGTACTTTTCTCAACATGAAGCAAGTGATAGATAAGGGCATCTTCAGACGCTCTCAGTCTATTGCAGATGCCCAGTTCGATAATCCATTAAACCCGGGAACTTGAAATGGAGAAAAAGGGTATACTGCAGTTTTACCATTGTAACATCTGAATCAAAATATATCAATGATGATTTAAATGGAAAATGGTTGTTTCATAATACGCTATACTTGCTCATGTGATATTGATAAGGGAAGTGTCTTTCCTGATAAGGGAATTTGTTAAATGAACACTATGCTGATAGTGGTTATGGTTCTGCTCCCCGCCTCACTTACTGAACCTGAACTCTCTACCCGTTGACACATTCAGCAAATGCGATAGCACTGCGCATGGCTTAGCTGTAGAGAGCTAATGGAAGCTACTTTGCTGATGAGCTTCTGACTCTCCATAGTAAATAGTGGAGGCAGGCCCCAAGTAAGCAGTCAAAGCATCTTAAATAGTTTGACTCCTTTAACAGGGGGTGCAAGGGTACCCTTGACACCAGTTGAAGTGTTCCCTTAAGCAACCCTAGTTCTCCCCCTGGTGTTGATGGGGAGAATGGGCTTTCAATAAATACATTAATTGTAGCAAATAGATGTTTATACCTCTTTAAATTAATGCAGGAACAATATAAACTCCCCTTCTAGGCAATGGAACAGTAACTATAATATCCTTTATGGCAGTTGTTTCCAATCTTTTTTTTTCACTTGAGTACCCCTTGGTAGTCCATTTCCATAAATTTTACCCCTCATATGAGCGAAATATTTGTAATTATTATGGTTGCTGTTATTCAAATGTATATGTTTTTCTCTGCCCCATCTCCCCTTTTTTCCAGGCTCTCCCTGATTCTCCTCTGACCCAGCCTCCACCTGCTTCTCACAGTGCAGATAGACACATGTGGATACACAGGCACACACACTGATGCACATGCAGATACAAACAATGACACACACATGCAGATACAAACTCTGGCACAAATGCCGATGCACAGATACAAACACTGACATACATACAGATAAAGACACACAAAATAACAGATACAAACACTGATGCAGATGCACAGATACAATCAATGACACACTCACACATATACCTGTACATACATGCAAATACAAAGACACACAGATACAAACACTGACACATATGCACACACACTGGTAAACATACAGATATACAAACATACATGCAGATACACACGCTGACACACATAAAGTTGCACAGAAATACTGACACATATACACATGTACAGACACACATGTACAAATACTGCCAAACATGGAGATACACAGATGGCAAACTGACATACATACAGTTAAACAGACACACATACAGATGTACAGACATATAGATACACATATACAGTTGTAGCGACACACATACACAAACAAACAGATCCAAAGAAACACAAATACAAACACTCCCAGACATACAGATACACACATACAGAAACACACAAACATTGCTGCACATGTTGATACATAGACATACAGATGTACAGACAAAAATTGTCAGACATACTGACACACACAGCCACACATCCAGATACACTGACATACAGATACAAAAACAGACAAATACAAACACTGCCACAAATACAGATACATAGAAATACAGATCCAAACAAAGCACACACATGCAAATTCATAGACATTGGAATACAAACACTACCACACACACAAACGGATCCAGATACAAACATATATGTAAAAACACACAGATACGAACACAGACACACATATACAAACACTGCCACACATGCACATACTTAGAGATACACACAAATACAAACACAGACGCAGATACACAGACATAGATATACAATCACTGCCACACACATATACACAAACAGATCCAGTTACACAGTCATACAGATACACACATATACAAACATTGTATCTGTATGTCTATGTATGGCAAACAATGACACACACATACACCAACAGATTCAGATACACATACAGGTGTAAAGACACACATGCAGATACAGACATAGAGATACACATATACACACAGATTCAGATACACAGACATACAGGTACAATAACGAACACACACACACAATATATATATATATATATATATATATACATATATTATATATATATATATATACACACACACACACACACAGATACAAACACTGCCAGGCATGCAGATACACAGATACAAACAATATCACACAGATACAGATTTAAAGACACACAGATACTATCACTGACATACACATATACACAAGCAGATCCAGATACAAACACTGACACACATGCAGATACACGCACAAATCCAGTTACAGACATACAGGTAAACACATATACAATCACTGACACACACACATATATACAGATACACACACTGCCAGGCATGCAGATACATTGACATAGAGATACAAAGAATGACACACACATACACAAACAGATCCAGATACACATACCGATGTAAAGACACAGAGATACAATCACTGACACACACACATATAAACAAACAGATCCAGATCATACACTGACACACATGCAGATACACAAACAGATCCAGTTACACAGACATACAGGTACACACACACAGATACAAACACTGCCACAAATACAGATACATAGACATAGAGATACAAACACTGACACACACATACATAAACAGATCCAGAGACACACACAGATGTAAAGACACACAGATACAAACACTGACACACATGCAGATACACAGACATAGAGATACAATCACTGCCACACACATACACAAACAGATCCAGATACAAACACTGACACACATGAAGATACACACAGATATATATATATATATACACAGATACACACATACAGAAGTAAAGACACACAGATACAAACACTGTGTATCTGCATGCCTAGCAGTGTTTGTATCTGTGTGTCTTTACTTCTGTATGTGTGTACCTATATGTCTGTGTAACTGGATCTGTTTGTGTATCTGCATGTGTGTTTGTATCTGGATCTGTTTGTGTATATGTGTGTGTCAGTGATAGTATTTCTATGTCTGTGTATCTGCATGCCTGGCAGACAGAGATACTATCACTGACACACACATATACATACACAGATACAAACACTGCCACACATGCAGATACACAGACAGATACAGACACTGCAAGACATAGAGATACAAACACTGACACACATGCAGATACATAGACATAAATATACAATCACTGACACACACACATACACGGATACAAACACTGCCACATATACAGATACATAGACATAGAGATAGAGATACAAACAGATCCAGATACAAATACACTCATGCAGATACATAGATATACAAACAATGACACACACACATGCAGATACACAGACATAGAGATACAATTACTTACACACACATAGACACACACACATGCAGATACACAGACATAGAGATACAATTACTTACACACACATATACACAAACAGATCCAGTTACACAGACATACATGTACACACAGATACAAACACTGCCAGGCATGCAGATACACTGACATATACATACACAGATACAAACACTCCCACACATACAGATACACAGACAAACAGATACACACATACAGATGTAAAATCACACAGATACAAACACTGCCACACATGCAGATACACAGCCATATAGATACAAACAAAGACACTCATGCAGATACATAGACATACAGATACAAATACAAATACAAACACTGCCACACATGCAGATACATAGACATAGTAATAGAAACTATAACACACATAAGATACAAACACTGACACACATTCAGATAGATTAGACATACAGATACAAACACTGCCACACATGTAGATACACAGACGTACAGATACAAACACTGCCACACACATATACATACACAGATTCAGATAAACAGATACAAACACTGCCACACATGCTGATACACAAACAGATCTAGTTACATAGATCCAATAACTGACACACACAGATACAAAGCCATACAGATACAAATACTGCCACACACCTGCACAAACAGATGTAAAGAAACAGAGATACACATACATACACAGAAATACAGATACACAGATACAGACATACAGACAAAGATACAATCACTGCCACACATGCAGATACATAGACATACAAATCCAAAGACACCCAGATACAAGCACTGCCACAAATACAGATACACAGACATACGGATACAAACAAAGACACTCATGCAGATACATAGACATAGAGATACAAACACTGCCACACACACAAACAGATCAATATACACATACAGATGTAAAGACACACAAATACAACACAGCCACACATGCAGATACAGACATACATATACAAACAGATCCAGATACAAATACAGACATAGACATACAAACAATGACACACACAAACATATCCAGATACACAGAGATGTAAAGACACACAGATACAAACACTAACAGACGTGCAGATGCACAGACATACAAACACTGCCACGCACACAGCTATGCAGATACATAGAGATACAAACAATGAGACACACATACACATACAGATGTAAAGACACACATCCAGTTACACAGACATACAGGTACACACAGATACAATCACTGACACACATATACATACAACGATCCAGATACACAGGTACAAACACTGCCACACATGCAGATACACAAACAGATCCAGTTACACAGATAATCACTGACACACACATATACAGATACAAACACTGCCGCACAGACATAGAGATACAACGACACTCATACAGATGTAAAGATACAAACACTGCAACACATGCAGATACACATACATACAGATACAAACACCGACATACATAAACAGATCCAGATACACAGAAATACAGATACAAACACTGACACACATGCAGATACACAGGCATAGATATACAAACAGATCCAGATACACAGACATACAAACACTGACACAAATACAGATACACAGACATATGGATCCAAACAAAAACACTCATGCAGATACATAAACATGGAGATACAAACACTGCCACACATGCAGATACACAGACAGAGATACAATCACTGACACACACACAAACAGATCCAGATACACAGACATATTGATACAAACACTATCACACATGCAGATTCAGACAGATACTATCACTGACACACACACATACACAAAAGATCCAGTTACACAGACATACAGATACAAACAAACAAACAGTTCCAGTTACACATATCCAATCACTGACACACACATTCAGATGAATAGACATACAGATACAAACATTGCCACACATGCAGATATACAGATAAACACACAGATACACACAAACACATCCAGATACACATATACAAACGCTGCCACATATGCAGATATAGACATACAGATCCAAACAAAGACACGTATGCAGATACAATCACTGACACACACATATACACAAACCGATCCAGATACACAGATATGAAGACACACATATACAAACACTGCCACATATGCAGATACATAGACATACAGGTCCAAACAAAGACACTCATGCAGATACACAGACATAGGGATACAAACACTGCCACACACACACACACACAAACAGATACACATACAGATGTAAAGACACAGATAGAAACACTGTCACACGTGCAAATACACAGACATACAAATACAAACAAAGACACACATACAGATACATAGACATAGGGATATAAACACTTCTACACACACAAACAGATCCAGATACACACAAACAGATGTAAAGACACAAACATACAGATACAAAGAATGACACACACAGATACACAAACAGATCGATGTAAAGATACACACTGAGACACATACAGATGTACAGATACACAGATACATTGCCCTACATATACAATCACTGACACACACATTATAGACATAGACATAGACATACAGAGCACTAACTAGGCATATGGCCGGATCACTGAACCTGAGTGCGGGGTGAATTGTTTCTTGTGGTACAGATACAAACAATGACACACAGATACACAGACATACACATACTGATACACACACACAGATATAGACATACAGATACAAACAATGATTTACACACAGATGCACAGACATACAGGTCCAAAGACACTCATGCAGATACACAGACAAAGGTATACAATGACACACAAATACACAAACAGATCCAGTTACACAGACATATAGACACACAATGACACTCATACAGATGCAAATACTGCTACACACAGATTCCAGCCATAAAGATATGCACATACAGATGTACAGAGATACAAACACTGCCACACACACACAAACAGATCCAGATACACAGACAGAAAGAAACACTGCAACACACGCAGATATACACACCTACAGATACAAACACTGCCACACATACAGATGTAAAGAGACACAGATACAGAGACTGCCATACTTGCAGATACATATACACACAGATAAAAACAATGACAGACACAGATCAAATTACACAGCCATACAGATGTAAAGTCACATATACAGACATTGCCACACACAGATACATACACGCATATACATTGACAAACAGACAGATACAAAGACATACAAATACACACATACAGATGTAAAGACACACAGATAGAAACACTGCCACACATGCAGATATAGATCCAAACAATGACACACACAGATACAAACACTGCCACATATACAAATACACATACATACAGGCACACACATACACAGACATATAGATACAATCACTGACACACACATATACACAAAGTGATCCAGTTACACAGATCCAAACAATGACAGACACATATACACACCGATCAAATTACAGACATACAGATGCACGCATACAGATAACACTGCCACACATACACAGATAAAGTTACAAAGACAGACACACACTGCAACAGATGCAGATACACAGACATACAGATACAAACAATGACACACATACAGATACAAACATTGCAACTCAGATACAATCACAGACACACACATATGCAAATACAGACAGATACAAACAATCACTGACACAGACAGCTCCAGATACACTGCCACACATGCAGCTACACAGACATACTGATACAAACAGGTCCAGTTACACACACACAGACACAATCACTGACACACAAATAGATACAGATACACAGACAGTTGTACAGACATACAGATACTCAGACATAGAGATACAATCACTGACACACACATATACATAGACATGCAGACAATCATTGACACAGACAAACCTACAGATACAATGACACGCACATACACAGATACACAAACATACAGATGCAAACAATGACAGACACAGATAGACATAAAATCACTGACACACAGACATACAGATACAAGCATTGCCACACATGCATATACACTGACACAGATACACAGCCATACAAACAAGTACACATTCACCCACTTAGACACACAGACATACTGACAGATACAGATACACTAACAAACACAGACATTCAGATACACACTCAGACACTCATACAGTCAAATATATAGAAACAAATACACAGCCTGACACACCTGGATACAAACAAACACTACATACATACTGACAACCAAAATACATACCTTTTTTGCTGTCTTCTGCTGGCTGGGGCTTTTGGTAGTTGAGGTTTATTTCCTCTCCCTTTGTGGCACCCTCCCGTGCGGCTTAGTATGTTACAGCAGGGAGGAAGTTTAATTTCGTTGAAAGTACCCTCTGAAGGCACAGGATTAGTTATAGAGCCTGATCGTGGCTCCGTGCTATGTAACTGGTTCCATTAATACTGTTACATTATAGCCATTATTCAAACTTGTCTTACTCTGGGAAGGCACCAGGATACTTCATCAAACCGTTAAAAAACAATGGCAGGGCTGCACCTCAGTGGAGATAACTGGGAGCTCCTTATAGGAGCTCGTAGCAGTAAGGGGTGCACAGTGGGATCCAGGTTAACTACTTACTCTGACAGGCTGTAGTGATTAAGGTGCCTGGCGTGTTTCTTTAACGATATGTGTTCTCACTAATTGGATAATAAACACTAATAACGAGGCATAATCTTGCATATATTGTCAAACACTGTTTCATTGGGTTTTTACGTTCAGAAGTAGAGATACATTTCTAAATGGTGACTCTTTACTATTTTTAAAGATGGCCTTAAGATTACTTTTACACTTGAGCACTATAACCACTACAGCTCAGTGTAGTGGGTATGGTACATAAGGAGTCACATCAATCTATTTTTTTATACCATTTTGAAACAGTTTGACAAAAAACGGGGCATATCAAATATCCATATAACCCCTAATGCATTCTTTTACTCGGCCATGTTAGTCTAGGTTTAATGGAACAGACACTGTGACCATGTGAAAATGAAAGTTCAGCTTTTTCAATTTGATTGGAGACCGGGTGGGTTATTGGCGCCAAGGAGAGTCACAGGTTTTTCTGATTTTTTTAAAAAAAAGTACCCCCAAATTATTGGAACTGCACCATTGGGGTCCTTACACCATAACCACTTCACATAGCTGTAGTGATAATGGTGCTTATCTTGGTAGCATTCCTTACAGACTGTACAGGGATATTTACTGAAGTGTGACTTTTTCCCCCTGAACTTTTTCAGTTCAGCTATTTTTGGCCTCAAATTTGAAATTCCCGTGAATTGCTCACTTTAGAAAAAAAAAAAACATTGTGTACAATGCCGTGTCAGGTTAGGTGGATCCATCTCTACATATAACGTTTATTCAAGAAAGTATGAAATTTTAATTTTAGTTAATAAGCATGTTAAATCCTACGGACTCATTTATATTATACGTACGTCCACTTTATCACTACATACGTGACTTGCTAAAGGTAATCTACAAGAGTAAGAAAAAAAAAATGTGTTATTGGTACATTTTGTGAATGCAGTAATATACCTGGATGTTTTGTTTCTGACACATTCAGACAAGTCTAACAGTATTTTAACTAATTAAACCCTTGCCATCCAGCAATGTGAATATACAGGTTAACCTCTGTTTATTACTGCATTGCAAAGAGCTCTGAATACATTGGATATATTGTTTGTAGAATGCCCTGTTTAGTACAAATGATTATCTCTACAAAAATATCATGCTTATTATGCTATACGAGTGAAAGTGCTGTGAAATTTTTTTGCGCTATATAAAAATTAATATAATAATAAAATAACTCATTTGTATACACATTTCTTTAGTTTTAAGTAAAAATCTTTTCCAAGATGATTTGCACTTCCCTCAACAGATCGAAAACGTGTAAGATTAATATCTTTAGTTTCACTTTAACAGTGGAACACTTCCACACAAAATAAGATAGTAATTCTATTTTTTTTTAAAACAAATTACGGTATCTAAAGGACAATTTCCCCCCCAAATGGTATTAAAATATAACATCCAGAAATTGGCAAAGCATATTATGCGCTGGCTTTGATATTTCAAAAAAATGATTCTGTGTTTGTCTGTAAGAGTTGATTTAGCTTTGTTGTTTGTTTCTATGGCAACTGATCTGCAATATGCTTTTATTGATCACATGACACAATTCTTTTTGTTAAATGTGAGAGTATGGAGTTGGATTCCAGGCTTGACAAAGACCATTACGGTCAAATAATGTTGGAATTAAGGACAGTCACTAAAAGGTGATGTTTGGGAGTTTTTTCTCCTACTGTTACATGGGCCTAAGGTGGGAACCCATATTCTGTAACCATAACCACACGCTGCTTACTGTGGTGAGTGCTGGAGAGCACATTATTTTGACTGCTATTTGAGGCCCTGTCTCAAACAAAACAAGCAGCAAAAAAGGTTACCTTCCCCCACAACATTTCTTAACCCCTTAAGCCTGACAATATAGTGTTCCTTTAACCCCTTAAGGCTTAAGGGGTTAAAGGAACACTATATTGTCAGGAATAGAAACATTTATTCCTGACACTATAGTTCTAAAACAGCTGTTTAGGGACTACCCCCTTGCCTCCCATTAAAAAGGTGAGTTTACTCACCTTATTTCCACTGCCGCTGAAATCATCAAATTGGATCTCAGCCAGACCAGGGCACTGGGAGGCTATTGGGCACATACGGCAAAACAACACACTAACCAGTTCAGCATCTCCTCATAGAGATACATTGACTTAATGCATCTGTATAGGAAGCGTGCAGAATCTTCACGCTGAATGTCAGCACTGATGCAGATATAGTGGCCGGCTGAGTGACTGGAGGTGTTCCTAGGCAGTAAAGTAAACACTGCCTTTTCTCTAAAAATTCAATGTTTACATCAAAGAGCCTACAGGGACAGGCCATAGACACCAGAACTACAACATTAAGCTGTGGTTGTTCTGGAGAATACATTTGAAGTTTAAATTATTGTTATTGTTGCTCTGTCACTTCAAGCTTACTTTACCTATCTGTGCTTCTTTTCTTCATTTCTGATCTATTCCTCTTTAAAACAGAAGTCAAAGTAGGGACTGCTTTGTCTTGTGTATTTTTCATACACTATCTTGACCAGGATGTGGACCTTCTCTTACGCCCCAAGCTCCACCATTTGTGAATATTGTAAAGTGTAGGAAAAATAAATGACAAAGTAGTCCCTACTGTCTTATGTTTTAAAGAGAAATAATAGATCAGAAAAGAAGAACAGATGTAAGAAGGGAAGAGGAAACAAAAGGAGAAAGGTAAGTTTGAGGTGACAGTCACTTAAAATGGTTACTCCGGGCTTAAAATACTAAAATAAAGCCAAAAACCTACCTTCAGTCCAGCACCAAGTTATCTCTGAAGCTCTATCCACTTACTTTCTCATCATCACTGTTTGTTTTGCAGCCCAATCAAATGCTTCTCATAGAGAAGCATTCCGGAAGTTAGGGCAGGTGCCACTCAAATTATTTTAATGGAGATTTATTGAATGTAATGGAACTCTATCAGAGTGAAAGCTAGACTGAGCATGCTTGCTGTATTCATGAGCATTGAGATTAGCTAAGTGACAATTCACCTCACGGTTAATACCCCCCTCCCCCTCAGATGGCCCAAGAGTTGGGGAACAAACAGCAAAGGATGCGAGAGAGACTTTTAACGGGTTAATTTGCCTGTTTGCGAATGAGCCAGGTGCACACAGTTCTAAATGATTTACATTGCAGGTGTGCTCACAGGCTAATAACATCCAGCGCTGGCTTGCTATGTGTGCCAACGATGGACATATTTTATGCACAGGATTAAAGGACCACAATAGGAACCCAGACCACTTCAGCTCAATTAAGTGGTCTGGGTACCAGGTCCCTCTAGTTTTAACCCTGCAGTTGAAAAGATAGCAGTTTCAGAGAACTGCTATGTTTCACTGAGGGTTAAGCCAGCCTCTAGTGGCTGTCTCACTGACAGCCGCTACCGGTGCTTCTGCAATTCTCAAAGTGAAAAATAACAGTGAGAAGACGCTGGACGTCCTAGGAAAGCATTGAGTAATGCTTTCATATGGGCTGTTTGAATGCCTCTTCCCGCGCATGCGCATTCGGATCTGACGTCAGTAGGGGGTGGAGAGTTCCCCAGCACAGAGGGAGCCCAGCACTGATGAAAGGTAAGTGGCTGAAGGGGTTTTAACCCATTCAGCCCGGTGGAGGGGAACCTATAGTGACCCTATAGTGCCAGGAAAACAAGATTGTTTTCCTGGCACTGAAGTGTTCCTTTAACATAAGTCAGTGCAGAACTGAGTTCCAGGCCGACTGGATCCCAGCTGCCAGAGGTAGAACGGTAAAACTCTGCACCTGCAGACTCCTTGCACTAACCATGATCACTTCTAAATGCAGATGTGGTCATGGAGTATTCAAATATTGCACAAATAAAATGCACATATTTTTTATTTAGTATACCTGAAATACAATCTTTCCATACTAGCTATGTTAAACGTTTAAATAAAAAAAGCTTGGTATTAAAGTGGTTAAAAGTACACTATGGGAACTGTAACAACTCATCTCAAATCTCAGTGACGTTGTTATGGTCTCTGGAGGTCCTGGGCACCATCTCACCTGATAAGGTTTAACCCCAAATTCCTCCCAATTGGGGACAAACAGATGCTGCCAGGGGGACTTTGGGTCTGAAACATTTGAAAATGGTACCCAGGACCTCCACCATAACTTTTCATTATTCTCAAATAAAGCAAACCATTGGCTTAGAGAGACACCATTTCATTACCTGCATTAAACGTCTACACCTTGTGAAATATCGTGTCACAATCCCTAGAAACCAAATAGAGCAGCATTAGCATCATACGGTTTACTCACCAACGATCTTTCTCTGGTTCTAGGAATCCTACGTTTGGAAGATGTATCAAGAGAGATGTTGGGACTTCTTCCCAGCAGGCGACTGTTTCCGTAAACAATATGAAGACCAGCTTGGATAATGAATCACCAACAGCCAGATCTAACTGGAAGGAGCCTGGGTCTGGACCAACCATTATCGTATGGGACATGTTTACCTAAAAACTACTCCTGCCCAACACGATTACCAGCTGCTCGTCTGGAACAGAGTCATTTCCTTAATACCAAGGATGTGTATCATTACACGAGTCAGGTGTCTAACAAATGTGCAATTAAAAACCCAGATTTATAGAACAAAAAAAATAAAATCAATCACTACAATAAACGGATACTCTTACACATGTAATTAGCCATAGTGCCATTTGTTAAGTCACTGAAAACCAGATCACATACGGAGCAGAAAGGACCTACAGCCACAAGTTTACTTACGAACCAATGATATTCAGCCTGACTGCACCCGCTCTCCCAGCTGTAGTATCCACCATCTATTTTGTATTCCTCTGTCACCAAACCACAGGCAGGAGTCTCGTTGCTAGACTCCTGCAATAGCTGCCCCAGAATACAAGGGCTAATTGACAACCACAGGAAATGCACAATATTTATCTCCACACAAACTGCTGAATGTTCTGTGCTCATACAACAGTGAAACTTACAGATTTACTGTCAAGTTTTTTGTTTTTTTTCTTCACAGTGCACTGTAGACCTCATCCAGCAGTTATAACCAGCCCCCGTGTCCGGAGACGCATGCATACGGTTTTCTCTAAGATTTTTGTTCTTCTTTCTCTTACTTTACTCAGTGAGGCTTTTGATGACGCCACTTATCAGAAACCTGACGCTAGTCACAGACGCCATGTTTATCGAAGTTTGCTGCATCTGTCTTTAAGAACGTTGCGATCTTGAGCCTGAAAGAATAGGATATTCTGAAATGGTTATAGACTTGGGTTATTACATGTGAGCTATTGCACACATTTGTGGTATCAAAGTGGCTTACAGCTCCTAGGTACCAGTTTACCTATGTAAGATAGTCTAAGCTAGGAAGTCTGATAGTATTTATCTCTAGTTTGTAAAATTTCAGGCAGTAGAAGAAAAAGAAAAGGGGGAAATTGCGACTTAATGCTTTCTTCGACCCTGAACATAACAGATTAAGTGCCTTAATCGTCTGTAGACGTAGCTATGCAAGATGTGTTTTTGTTTTTTTTATGTTAGTATATTAGGTTGACGAAATACACAAAGTTGTGCTGTTCTTTGTCTTACTGTATGAAATGAGAAACTGCATTCTATTGCTATTTAGTTTTTCTTTCAATGACAGTTTGCTGTTATTTAAGGAAATTGGAATGTATCTTAAAATATCTTTAATTCTCTTACATGGAAATCTTATGCCAAATCCAAGCACTGCTTTCTGGTCATTGGTAAGTGCTGTAGTGAAGCTGCTAACTTTATGCATTTTTCTTCAAATAAAGTGCCCATCGCAATAAATAAATGATTAACCATACAAGCCTTTTTGTTCTTACTGTGCACAGGCAAGATGTCAAGTGGCACAGGACATTACTCTTTAAGCAATGCAATCCATTTACCCTATTACATCGATTGCCAAACAGACAGGTTTATGTAATTGTGCAGAATATTTTATTTCATGCTGAAGTGAATTGTAGATAGACTACCTAAACATGCACCGGGTTTCAGTATGAATATCAGCCAATGGAAGGGTGACTCATCCAAAGGTACAATACGGTTTCAGCCCTATATGTTCTCTACATATCAGGAAATCATGCTGTCCAACCAGTCTTCTAAATCCTCAGCAGTAACAGCCTTTTGCTTCTCAGCAGCAGCTGGGCAGACGGCATCTGTCACGGAAGATCCTATGGAAAAAGTAAATAGATAAAAGAAGCCCAAGAAGTGTAAGATCTTGATGATTAGGCAGTAGGAAAGTCTCTATATGTCATAAATCCCACAAATAAAGAAAGTGATGAAAATGGGAATTTTTTACACGGTCAGAACTAGAACTAGGAGTTTTGTGGCTTTTGATCAAATCTAAGTTGACAGCGAGAGTAATAAGTGATCCAGTCCCAGGCAGTAATGTGCACGCTGCAGAATGGCCCATGGGTAATTGGTAACCCCTACCTAACTGTGACTTTATATTCAAATTATACACACAAAAAAAAGTAATTGTCGAATCTTTACAAGTTGGTTATTACGTTATAAGATTTGTGGTTCAGGTTTCAATTCAATGCTCAGAAAATAAATCACTACAACTGCCGTTCAACTGACAAAAGACTTATATTCAATAAGTACAACGTGCATAACTCTGTCCAACTCGGTTATTCTGGGTTAATGTTTGCGTGATGGATGTGTCCTTATTCAGGAAAGTATGCCAAGGCCGCTGTAAGCCCTATGTTATCGCAAGCATTGCTCTGCCTATTAACAATAAATAGAGTCGCACATGTTGATTGCTCACTCCTCTAAAATTAAAAATCATTAAAAATGTCCATTTAGGTATTTGACAACCTTAGGGAAAAAAATATATTTTCCATACAAACTTTGTACTACCATAAGAAGATGTCACAAAGAGCAAAATATCTTTCAATGAGTCTTCCAGCCAAGTAGCAGAAACTGAATGATCCTAATCAGGGCCGGACTGGGATAAAAATTCGGCCCGGGCATTTTTTTATCACAGCGGCCCACTAAGAAGGGGCGGTGCAGAGAGGGTGTGTTTTGTCGTCACTAACGACAAACACGCCCCCCTTCTCAAAGTGCAGGCCAGGGCAGACCATGCGCAGAGCTCTGCTAAAGAGCTCTAGCATGAGAAAAAAGCCCTGTATTTGTTCTGCACAGTGCAAGCAAATTTAATAACATGCTTGCACTGTGTTTCCTTGCAACTTGTCTCTGGTGTCTCTATAAATGGATACCAGGAGACAAAAATGCCAGGAAAGAGTATCGTCCTGTGTTTGGAGCCTGCTTGTGGGATTGTGTGTGTGTATAGAGTGAGCTGATTGTGGTGTGGTATTGTGTAATAAGGTCGGTTTTAGTCGTGTTGTGTTTGTGGTGTAATGTAATGCATATGTGGCTAGGGTCTGTAAAGAATGTGTGTATAGGGGATGTAGCAAGTGTGTGCATACAGGCTATAGTGTGTGTGTGTGTGTATATGTGATGTAGTGTTTGTAGAGAGTGTGTGTTTAGGGGTGTAGTATGTGTTTGCTTACAAGGAATCTAGTGTGTGTATGTCAGGAATGTAGTGTGTGTGTGCGTGTGTATATATATATTTGGAAGTATTGTGTATGTGTGTGGTGCAGTGTGTTGGGGAGGTTCGGTGTGTATGTGAGGGGTGCAGTATGTGTGTATGATGGATGATGTGTGTGAGAGTGCTGTGTATGAGGGTGCTGTGTATGATGTGTGTGAGAGTGCTGTGTATGATGTGTTTTGTGATAGTGCTGAGTGTGATGTGTGTGAGTCCTGAGTGTGATGTGTGTGAGAGTGCTGAGTGTGATAGTGCTGTGGATGATGTGTGTGAGTGCTGAGGGTGATGTGTGTGAGAGTGCCGAGTGTGATAGTGCTGTGGATGATGTGTGAGAGTGCTGTGTATGATGTGTTTTGTGATAGTGCTGAGTGTGATGTGTGTGAGAGTGCTGTGTGTGAGAATGCCGAGTGTGATAGTGCTGTGGATGATGTGCATGAGTGCTGAGTGTGATGTGTGTGAGAGTGCTGTGTATGATGTGTTTTGTGATAGTGCTGAGTGTGATGTGTGTGTGAGTCCTAAATGTGATGTGTGTGAGAGTGCCGAGTGTGATAGTGCTGTGGATGATGTGTGTGAGTGCTGAAGGTGATGTGTTTTGTGATAGTGCTGTGTATGATGTGTTTTGTGATAGTGCTGAGTGTGATGTGTGTGTGAGTCCTAAATGTGATGTGTGTGAGAGTGCCGAGTGTGATAGTGCTGTGGATGATGTGTGTGAGTGCTGAGGGTGATGTGTGTGAGGGTGCTGTGTGTGAGAGTGCCGAGTGTGATAGTGCTGTGGATGATGTGTGAGAGTGCTGTGTATGATGTGTTTTGTGATAGTGCTGAGTGTGATGTGTGTGAGAGTGCTGTGTGTGAGAATGCCGAGTGTGATAGTGCTGTGGATGATGTGCATGAGTGCTGTGTATGATGTGTTTTGTGATAGTGCTGAGTGTGATGTGTGTGTGAGTCCTAAATGTGATGTGTGTGAGAGTGCCGAGTGTGATAGTGCTGTGGATGATGTGTGTGAGTGCTGAAGGTGATGTGTTTTGTGATAGTGCTGTGTATGATGTGTTTTGTGATAGTGCTGAGTGTGATGTGTGTGTGAGTCCTAAATGTGATGTGTGTGAGAGTGCCGAGTGTGATAGTGCTGTGGATGATGTGTGTGAGTGCTGAGGGTGATGTGTGTGAGGGTGCTGTGTGTGAGAGTGCCGAGTGTGATAGTGCTGTGGATGATGTGTGAGAGTGCTGTGTATGATGTGTTTTGTGATAGTGCTGAGTGTGATGTGTGTGAGAGTGCCGAGTGTGATAGTGCTGTGGATGATGTGCATGAGTGCTGAGTGTGATGTGTGTGAGAGTGCTGTGTATGATGTGTTTTGTGATAGTGCTGAGTGTGATGTGTGTGTGAGTCCTAAATGTGATGTGTGTGAGAGTGCCGAGTGTGATAGTGCTGTGGATGATGTGTGTGAGTGCTGAAGGTGATGTGTTTTGTGATAGTGCTGTGTATGATGTGTTTTGTGATAGTGCTGAGTGTGATGTGTGTGTGAGTCCTAAATGTGATGTGTGTGAGAGTGCCGAGTGTGATAGTGCTGTGGATGATGTGTGTGAGTGCTGAGGGTGATGTGTGTGAGAGTGCTATGTGTGAGAGTGCCGAGTGTGATAGTGCTGTGGACGATGTGCGTGAGTGCTGAGTGTGATGTGTTTTGTGATAGTGCTGAGTGTGATGTGTGTGTGAGTCCTAAATGTGATGTGTGTGAGAGTGCCGAGTGTGATAGTGCTGTGGATGATGTGTGTGAGTGCTGAGGGTGATGTGTGTGAGAGTGCTGTGTATGATGTGTTTTGTGATAGTGCTGAGTGTGATGTGTGTGTGAGTCCTAAATGTGATGTGTGTGAGAGTGCTGAGTGTGATAGTGCTGTGGATGATGTGCATGAGTGCTGTGTATGATGTGTTTTGTGATAGTGCTGAGTGTGATGTGTGTGTGAGTCCTAAATGTGATGTGTGTGAGAGTGCCGTGGGTGATGTGTGTGAGTGCTGAGGGTGCTGTGTGTGAGAGTGCCGAGTGTGATAGTGCTGTGGACGATGTGCGTGAGTGCTGAGTGTGATGTGTGTGAGAGTGCTGTGTGTGATGGGTGTGAGAGTGCTGTGATGGGTGGGAGAGTGCTGTGTGTGATGGGAGTGAGAGTGCTGTGTGTGAAAGTGCTGTGATGGGTGTGAGACTGCTGTGTGTGATGGGAGTGAGAGTGATGGGTGTGAGAGTGCTGTGTGTGAAAGTGCTGTGATGGGTGTGAGAGTGCTGTGTGTGATGGGAGTGAGTGATGAGTGTGAGAGTGCTGTGTGTGAAAGTGCTGTGATGGGTGTGAGAGTGCTGTGTGTGATGGGAGTGAGAGTGCTGTGTGTGAATGTTAGAAGGGATTGAGTGTTGGGGGGGGTAAAATAAAATGAAAGAGTATGCATTATGTCCCCCCCTCCCTTCTTACCTTTAGCCTGGGAGGGGGGGACCGGCATGCTGGTGAGTGGGAGGGGGGGCCGGCACTCCGACACCATCCCTGGTGGTCCAGTGGTGAGTGAACAGATCCGGGTCGTTGCCATGGCAAGGCGCCGGATCTCGCGAGAGGAACCCGGCGGAGCTGCAAGATAGAGCTCCGCCGGGTCCTCTACCTCCCTCCCCAGCCGCATGTCTCTCCAAGGGGGCCGGTGAGGGAGATCTCTGATCTCCTCACCGGCCCTTCATTGAAAACAGCGGGGCCGGCGCTCGGATAGTGCCGGCCCTGCATAGACCGGCAGGGGAGATCCTGGGACCTTCCCCTGCCGGCCTCGGCCCATGGCCACCGCGGCCCACCGGGCATTTGCCCGGTGTGCCCGATGGCCAGTCCGGGCCTGATCCTAATAGTGAAAAAAAATCCAAACACAATGTCCTGATGATAGCTGTGCAGAATCATGTTCATGTATCCACAAAAGTGTCCCCAGGTGGCATTTGTTAACCCCTTAAGGACACACCTTCTGGAGTAAAAGGGAATCATGACAGACAGTCAATATCCCCTTTGTTTACATTGTGGAATACTTTGTAGTTGAACGGAATGGTCATGCCTTTGATTTAAATTATACAGAATATGGTTTGGGAGGCACTGTAATAAAAAACTTAAAGACTGACATCTGTCCCCTGTTTGGCATAATCCTTTAAAATGAAGAAAGAAATTCTCTCAATGTAACAAACCATATCTACAGCCCATGGGAGGACCTATCTATGAAGGTCAGGTTGGTGCAGAGTGTGTGTGTTGGGCCCTCTCTGTAATACAAGTTCTCCTTAGAGAACTATAGCCAAACTCACATAAATCACTACAGTAATGCCTTTGCCGTTAATGTGGCATTAAACTGACATGGGCAAAAGCAGCTCATTAGTCAGGAAATGTTTATAAAACAAGAGCTAATCTGAAAGCTGGGAATGTGCAGTGTTGTTTAATTACAAAGGAAGCAGAATATTTTAGCCCAAACTGGAGAATTATTTTTACACCCTCAGGTCTGCACCTTGCTTTAATGTTTGGTTGCTATCTACACACAATCAGTTCATAAAACAGGTAAACCCAACCATTGCAGATCTGATAAGCAAGGTTGGTATAGCAAAATGTTGTGACTTACCAGAGTTTTCTGGGGTTTCACAAAGATCGATCTCCTTGCTCCCATGTGTTAGTTCCACATGATGTTTGGTGTGTGTTTCTTCTATGACTGGAGCATCGAGACCCAGCAAAAAGTCCAGATCCTCATCTACTGTTGGCAAGCTGTGTTTCTGTGGCTCTTGTGGCAGATTCCCTGTGTCTGTCTGTGGTGTGGGAAGTAAGTCTTGCATGGAACTCACGGATGCTCCTGTGACTACTTGCTTGGTAATATTTGGAGGCTGGTTTGAAATGCTATTTGATTTGAACTGAGGAAGTTCTTGAGGCAGCTCTTCCTACAGAGAATCAAAGTATAAAACCAATAGGTATAACTCATATCAGCAATTACCACACTTAAAAAAAATACTTGGGGAGGGACAAACATTTTGAAGGAAAATATAGATAATGACAATAGCATGAGCTAAACACTCACATCTGTTGACTTATATCAACAACTTTTTCCAATAAATTCTGCAATGTCTTCACTCAAGACATTTTAAACAAAATCAGACCAGGCCAATATTTATCTCTTAATGCAGCCATGACATATTATCAGAATACACTTGAGTTCTAGCAATCGGCATTAAACTTGCACTAATAAAAAGCAAATGTGTTATAAACCAGTTTGGGTATTAAGACAAATGGAACAAACAAAAATCATGGGGTAAACACAGAATGTGAGGTTATGTTACAAACGTCAGTTAAGGCAAACTCATTAAATTGCAGTAGGAATAAAAGAGTCCGGATTAAGTAGCTGATAAAAAAAAGTCCAACATATTTCCTTAAGAGCTAATAATATCAGCTTGGTATGAAAGCATCTCATTCTAAAGTACAGCTCTGTTAAATATGGATACTTTATAAATTCTCATCGGTGGTGTTATAACATTTCCAGAATGGAAATTATAATTTTTTTTTTTCTTTTTTTTTTAAAACCCACACATGACAAAGAAACAAGTCTCGATTAGTTGCCACTAATCTTTGCAGAAATTCTACTTAGAAGGAAAAGCTACAAATCCTTAAAAGAACACAACGGCTTAGCGTTGAAAGCTATATATTGATCTTGCTTGATTTCTTTTCAAATGATTGTAACTACCTTCTCCCAGAATAAGAAGTACTTACACTGTGCACCTGTCGAGCCTTCCTGTCACTGTTTTAAATGCTGCTTCCCTGCAGCTACTGTGCTTTCTTTCTACCATTACTGAGCAATGCTTAATGTTGGCCCCCTGGCAGTGAAAGGGTTAGAGATCTTCTCTATAGTACGTAATTACCAGGCAGTGTAGAAGCATTGTGTTGCCTACAGCTTCACATCAGACATGTTAATAAAATGATTTTATTAAACTCAAATAACACTGCATATTCTTCAATTATGTGTCTGGGCGCTTGTGGGTATTCACATATCGATTATTAAATAGAAATGTAAACGCTACTATAATCTATTCTCAGAAATATTTGTGCTATGATGAATATGCTGTTACCTTAACGGAGCCCTGCAGTGCACAACACGACATCCATTGTGGTAGATTTGCAGTATATAATATAAATATTTACAAACAACCATTTCAGTGCCCCCACCCCCCATATTATTTTATTATATGCACAACAGATTAATTGTAACACAGTGGAAAGCACGTATTACCTGAACCAGATCAGAATCCACATTCAGACGCAGATGTAACGGAAGCTCCTGTAAAGCCTTCACCAGAGCCTTGGAATCCAAATAAACTCCTGCTACCTGCATGGACGAAAAAAGAAAGATGGCTGTCACTCACATGTATCCACGGTCAGGCATTACAGGGAGTGCAGAATTATTAGGCAAGTTGTATTTTTGAGGATTAATTTTATTATTGAACAACAACCATGTTCTCAATGAACCCAAAAAACTCATTAGTATCAAAGCTGAATATTTTTGGAAGTAGTTTTTAGTTTGTTTTTAGTTATAGCTATTTTAGGGGGATTTCTGTGTGTGCAGGTGACTATTACTGTGCATAATTATTAGGCAACTTAACAAAAAACAAATATATACCCATTTCAATTATTTATTTTTACCAGTGAAACCAATATAACATCTCAACATTCACAAATATACATTTCTGACATTCAAAAACAAAACAAAAACAAATCAGTGACCAATATAGCCACCTTTCTTTGCAAGGACACTCAAAAGCCTGCCATCCATGGATTCTGTCAGTGTTTTGATCTGTTCACCATCAACATTGCGTGCAGCAGCAACCACAGCCTCCCAGACACTGTTCAGAGAGGTGTACTGTTTTCCCTCCTTGTAAATCTCCCATTTGATGATGGACCACAGGTTCTCAGTGGGGTTCAGATCAGGTGAACAAGGAGGTCATATCATTAGATTTTCTTCTTTTACACCCTTTCTTGCCAGCCACGCTGTGGAGTACTTGGACGCGTGTGATGGAGCATTGTCCTGCATGAAAATCATGTTCTTGAAGGATGCAGACTTCTTCCTGTACCACTGCTTGAAGAAGGTGTCTTCCAGAAACTGGGAGTTGAGCTTGACTCCATCCTCAACCCGAAAAGGCCCCACAAGCTCATCTTTGATGATACCAGCCCAAACCAGTACTCCACCTCGCTGGCATCTGAGTCAGACTGGAGCTCTCTGCCCTTTACCAATCCATCCATCTGGCCCATCAAGACTCACTCTCATTTCATCAGTCCATAAAACCTTAGAAAAATCAGTCTTGAGATATTTCTTGGCCCAGTCTTGACGTTTCAGCTTGTGTGTCTTGTTCAGTGGTGGTCGTCTTTCAGCCTTTCTTACCTTGGCCATGTCTATGAGTATTGCACACCTTGTGCTTTCGGGCACTCCAGTGATGTTGCAGCTCTGAAATATGGCCAAACTGGTGGCAAGTGGCATCTTGGCAGCTGCACGCTTGACTTTTCTCAGTTCATGGGCAGTTATTTTGCGCCTTGGTTTCTCCACACGCTTCTTGCGACCCTGTTGACTATTTTGAATGAAACGATTGATTGTTCGATGATCAAGCTTCAGAAGCTTTGCAATTTTAAGAGTGCTGCATCCCTCTGCAAGATATCTCACTATTTTTGACTTTTCTGAGCCTGTCAAGTCCTTCTTTTGACCCATTTTGCCAAAGGAAAGGAAGTTGCCTAATAATTATGCACACCTGATATAGGGTGTTGATGTCATTAGACCACACCCCTTCTCATTACAGAGATGCACATCACCTAATATGCTTAATTGGTAGTAGGCTTTCGAGCCTATACAGCTTGGAGTAAGACAACATGCATAAAGAGGATGATATGGTCAAAATACTCATTTGCCTAATAATTCTGCACACAGTGTAGATGTTGGCAGAATGCACGTCAATCCAAACTATTATAAGAATCTTTTAATAAAATCTAATATTTTACATTCTAAAGGGACGAATGATAGCAGTAAGGAACTATATCCTACAATCACCAAACCATGCATATGACATGTCATAAAACGGGTCATTTCACTAAGTACTAATAACTCTGTAACAATCCTAATGTGATCTGTATCATCAGCACAAATTCACTGGGTTTAATCATAGAGAGAGCAATGGCTAACTCGGACAGTGAAGATGATTAGGGGCGGCTAAAGCATCATGAGAATATTAGTTTACAAACACTTGCATTACCAAGTTATCCATCACTGCTCTAGGGTGTTGGTTACATCATTACAATTCCTGATTTAGTGATAACCAGAGGCTCATTCCTTTATGATCATCCTCGCTATTTTAAAACTACCCAAAAGGCTGACAGAGCATCATGGGAGTTGTAGTCCTAAAACTGCCTATAGGGCACAATTGCTCTCGAGCTAGCTTCTATGTATGAATCTGGTTCTAGTTATATCTACCTTTGATAACTTAACATTGATACAGACAAGAGTCACTGTTTATCTTGCATTCTAGACTTGGCTTTGTCCCCGTCTCTAGATACCTTTAGGCAGGAGAAGGGAACACTTATTGAATTTTCTTCTCTGTCTGACAAATCTAGAGAATTACTTACGAGTAGATTTACACCATTTACTGCTGAAAAATGGCAGTTCCAATTTCAGCACATGTGCTATGCTCCGAATAGGACTGTGCTGAGAACCATCTTGTTTTCAGTTTTTATTGATACATTTTTCAAAATATTATACAAATAAACTTCAAACATAAAGAAAACAAAAAAGGGGAAAAATATCAATAAAACCAGAAAAATAAAAAATAAATCCAAAGCAATTTAAAAGACAAACTCAAATTAAAATGGATTGAGCCAATTACTGTAGAATATGCACCACTGAGAGCCAATGATAAGAGACAAAGTTATGCTAATTACTATAAACCTTACCCCATAGAATGCCTCTATTATGACACCTCGGAGCACATAGCAGATTCCTCATTTTAGCAGAACAAATAATGGACTTCTTTACATATCCCTTAAAGGGACACTAAAAGCAACATTCTCTGCTATTTAGGAGTTTGTTTATACAGCACTAACCACGCGTCCTTTGCATGTGACCTACACGGTCTTCCTAAACATTTCCTGTAAAGAGAGATCTAATGTCTATACTTGCTTGATTGCACAGTCTGTTTAATTTAGTATTTCTATCACCTGGCTCAGTCAAACACCTGCATGAACCTCCAATGTGTAATAAAAGTTAAATTATCAGAGCAAGAGATAAAAGAAATATCTAAAGTAAACACACTGTGCTGTCACATCTTGTTGAAAATGAAACCATTTTTTCATACAGACTGCGTGAGTCGCTGCCATGGGAGGTGTGGCTAGGGCTGCATAAACAAAAACAAAACTGATTTAACTCTTAAATATAGAAACTGCAGGTACTTAACCTGTTCACCTAAACTGCTTCAGTAAGATAAAGTTGTTTTAATGTTTATAGTGTCCCGTTAACATAATGAACAGAAACAGTGAAACAAAATTATTCATGTATACTTAGTAAATTATTTCAATCTGTAGTTATGCCCTCCTGCTTTTATATGTTATTTTATTTTTAGTACATTTTCCACCTCTTTTAGGTCTTTGCAAAGATATCGCTAGTTGGTATGCACTGACCCAGGGGTGCAGCAGAGGTAACTTATAATTACCTGATGCTGTGCCTCATGGGCACCGGCATCGTCCTCAGATTTTGGTGCTCCATCCGCCAGGAGCTCATGACAATGCTGTACTCTTGCACATGTACAAGAGTACCACATTGATGTCTATGGAGGATTCTGATGACTGCAGGAGCTCCCATATCGCAATGAATGACAAAACTTGACCGTGATCTACCTTTTGTCAAGTTTTGTTGTCTTGAGGATTCATCATAACACTATGTAGTCAAAAGATACCAATAGCAAAATGGTGTGGGGTAATAAATATCAGAAGCCTTTAAAGATAAGATAGTAATTGTATAAAACCACTCAGTGAAACGATGTCTGAATCTTATAATCTTTTCGCTGGTGTTTTTACACACTTGCTATCTTATCTTTATAAGATTCTGATATTTTATTACACCACACTATTTCGCTCTTGGTATTTTTTGTCTTTTAGAGATAACTGGTGTCTAGGTGTTACTGGCGTGAAACACTATTCGCAATGTGTTGTATTTTTATAACACAATGTAGTCCCTATTTTGCCTCATGGATATCCGTGATCTTTTGACCGAGTATAATCAAATAAAATCTATAGTATGAAAAAAAATGTTTTCACATTTGTGCTTCTAATCATTTTATACATCCAGTGCAACTAAATAAAAAGAGTACATCATTTATTCACATATCAAGTACTGACGCATCATTTGTCTAGGATATAATTCATTTTTGGTAGTTAATGCTAACCCTATACCAACCCCCCCAAACTAGATCAACCCTATACTCACGCTAACTAATCGTATACCAGCCCTAACCTTTCCGCTAACCATAACTCTACACTAACCCTAAAACAGCATTAACCCTGACCAAGCAACCTGCACAAACACTAACCCCACCATAACCATAACCCTAACCCTAACCTTACAGAATATCTCTGCTAAATTCAGTACTGCTATAAGCAGATGGATTTCCTTATTAATACAGCTGAGTGTGCTATGTTACCACTGGCTACTGGCTGATTTTAGGAAGAACAAGCCAATACCCTTGCAATGCTGAAAATCAGGCATTCCAACGACTCTGCAGCTGGCAAGATCACAATCGGCACAGTCGCAGTGTTATATTTGCAGGGCTAAATGTGGCCCCAGATTACAGAATTGACTGATATTTGGATCTCCCTGGTGTGAGTGGGGATTTAATTCTGCTCACATTGTAGTGCAGTCATAGGGGATTTAAATCCTCATTTAAAGGGCTGTAGACAGCACTCACTTTATCGCTGCATACAGAGCAACAGTCTGGAACCACTAAAAATGGCGCCACGTGACAGAGGGCAACCCCGTGTATCAAGCTATGGTATGAGCAGGTATTTAATCCAGCTTACACCAAAACGTTAGGACGTGTGAATACTTCCTAGTAGCATTAAAGCCCAGTATAGTTAGGATGTAAGGACACATCCGAACATCGTGGAGTGGTTAAACAACTTAAATACTACGGCTCTCAGCAGTGGCAATGTTCAGTAAGTGTTCTGATGCCATGCATCGGGTTTAAACCAGGGCACCTTTTGTTGCCTGGAGTCTAACACTCCGCAAAGTGATTGATAATGTCACAATGCAAGTTTCCAATTTTTTAGAGCATTTTGACTTCTTATTCTTTAGAAACGTTCCAGACTATTTCACAACTCTGTATAACGGGCAGAGAAAACCAACAAGGAATTGATGACAAAGAAAGAAAAAAAAGGCTACACTGCAACACGAACACTATAGTCAATTGATATCAACGTATCTACCGATGCTACATAAAATACTGATGTCTGATAAAAATTGTCACATGGGCATATAGAATAGCTATATAATGCTTGGATTGCTAAAGCATCAAAGCACCCCAGTCATGGCATGTCCTCAACTAATCCAATTACTTTTATAGGAGATTAATATACATAAATTAAGACTCTTCAAACAGTCTATTGCTTCCAATGAAGATTAACCTACATTCTGATACTTTCCATTAATTTATGGACCTCTCTGTAAGTGAGGGGCATCTGACCTGTCAAAGGAGAAAAACACTCAACTGAATAATCATGCATTAGGAGGATGCGTTGGAAACAATCAAATACACAATACACACGTCAGGGGCACCTTATCGAACAGACACACTGCAGGCTGAAGGTGACATTTTTCAACACACTGTATAGAACAGGGGAGGGCTGGTAAGACCCCTAGGCCAATCGCTGCAGGGATTGTGGGCTGCAAACTCACACCATTATTCCGAGGATGAAAATAGGCACCATACCTCAGGGGTGAGGCAGCAGGCCCGATCTGTGCAGGCCCTCTGCTAGCCCAGCACTGTATGTGTTTGTGCATGAACAACTCCAGCAACTTCCATCTGTCAAACCCATATTGCACGCTCCGCATGATTATATCCATACATACCGAGATCTGTAAGTTTGTGAGCAACAAAATACCTGCCCTCCCCTGATCTAGAGAATGATTTAAAAAAAAAATAATATCTGTGCAGCTTGAGATTGACGTACGTCTCGGCAAAAGGCACAGGTGCAAGTTATCTCTTCTGTGTCAGTGCTAAAAAATTAAACCGTGTATGCCTGATCTGCACTTTAACCCTTGCAGTGCTAGGTAAGACATATCCAACATTACGGTGTGGGCTCCTGACTGGTTAAACTAGTCCTTGGTGTGAGCAGAGTTGAAGGCTGAGGATACAAGGCTTTGAGATTTGAACCAGAAACATGAAGTTTAAAAATAACTACTACTCCTACTACTCGAATGATGGCCAAATACGTCTACACAGGTGAAACAGTTGCAATGTTGGGAATTAATAATTCATACATTGTTACAGCACTACTTGGGCTGAAAAAGCTTTACATTTCATGACATCAGACTTTAGCTAATTAAGCTCCACTCAAGAGTCTTAGAAACTACAAGTGGATTGATCGTTTATGTATGACAGGTCAGCTTAAAAATAAACATAAGAAATGCTTTATTGCATTGCAGACAGAACACGGATGGTGAACTCCTACAAAATGGTAAAAATTAATAAATCTCAAATTTCTTTCATAATATATTAAGATCGTTACAAAAATATCCAATTAAAAAACACTAGTGCCAGAATAGGTATACTCCAACAGGCAGAATGAAGCCGCAAAGGGGCAAGGAGAACAGCAGATAAGAGATACATATTACTGGACCTTACAGTGGACTTAGGAATGTCAAGAAACAAGCCCAGGGCAAGAACTATAGTGGTACACAGAATCAATAAAGAAGCCGAGGTCAGGAATATAGAATTGAGAACAGTCAAAACAAGCAAAGATCAATAAACCAGGAATCAGAAATATATTTTTAAAATGTCCTTTTGGATTACCAGAATGGAAACCACAACCACTGAACGGGAAAGCTCAAGTATTTTTAGGCCTGAGGCATTTCCTAGACAGCCATGCCCCAAAAACTGTGTGGGGGCCAGTAATAAGTTGTTAACGTTGTGAAGTGGATGTGGTCTAATAGTGCAATTAAAGGGCCAGAGCTACAGCATCTGACATCAGAAACATTGGCAAAGGTGTCTAAGGATGTGAAACTGATGTGGTACCTATCTGGCAAAGGAAGGGGCACTAGGTAGTGGCGTAGCACAAGGCTATGTATCCTTACAACTGAGAGTTATGAACTCAGGGCAGGGAGTTGGCATTCCTAAGGGGATGTTAGTGAGGCCACTTGCCTCACTGGAGATGTCCAAAATGGTAGGTACCACCCAAAAAGGGGTCAAGGTCTCAGCTTGATGTGAATGTTTGCCAGGCTAACTGACAGCCTCGCCAGCCAGCCCTACTCATGGCAAATTGTGTATAGAGTTCTGCTCGTGGCAGATTGTGTATAGGGTGCAGCTCGTGGCAGATTGTGTATAGGGTGCAGCTCGTGGCAGATTGTGTATAGGGTGCAGCTCGTGGCAGATTGTGTATAGGGTGCAGCTCGTGGCAGATTGTGTATAGGGTGCTGCTCGTGGCAGATTGTGTATAGGGTGCTGCTCGTGGCAGATTTTGTATAGGGTGCTGCTCGTGGCAGATTGTGTATAGGGTGCAGCTCGTGGCAGATTGTGTATAGGGTGCAGCTCGTGGCAGATTTTGTAAAGGGTGCAGCTCGTGGCAGATTGTGTATAGGGTGCTGCTCGTGGCAGATTGTGTATAGGGTGCAGCTCATGGCAGATTGTGTATAGAGTTCTGCTCGTGGCAGATTGTGTATAGGGTGCAGCTCGTGGCAGATTTTGTATAGGGTGCAGCTCGTGGCAGATTGTGTATAGGGTGCAGCTCGTGGCAGATTGTGTATTGGGTGCAGCTCGTGGCAGATTTTGTATAGGGTGCAGCTCGTGGCAGATTGTGTATAGGGTGCAGCTCGTGGCAGATTTTGTATAGGGTGCTGCTCGTGGCAGATTGTGTATAGGGTGCAGCTCGTGGCAGATTGTGTATAGGGTGCTGCTCGTGGCAGATTTTGTATAGGGTGCAGCTCGTGGCAGATTGTGTATAGGGTGCTGCTCGTGGCAGATTGTGTATAGGGTGCTGCTCGTGGCAGATTGTGTATAGGGTGCAGCTCGTGGCAGATTGTGTATAGGGTGCTGCTCGTGGCAGATTGTGTATAGGGTGCTGCTCGTGGCAGATTGTGTATAGGGTGCTGCTCGTGGCAGATTGTGTATAGGGTACTGCTCGTGGCAGATTGTGTATAGGGTACTGCTCGTGGCAGATTGTGTATAGGGTGCAGCTCGTGGCAGATTGTGTATAGGGTGCTGCTCGTGGCAGATTGTGTATAGGGTGCTGCTCGTGGCAGATTGTGTATAGGGTGCTGCTCGTGGCAGATTTTGTATAGGGTGCAGCTCGTGGCAGATTGTGTATAGGGTGCAGCTCGTGGCAGATTGTGTATAGGGTGCTGCTCGTGGCAGATTGTGTATAGGGTGCTGCTCGTGGCAGATTTTGTATAGGGTGCAGCTCGTGGCAGATTGTGTATAGGGTGCTGCTCGTGGCAGATTGTGTATAGGGTGCAGCTCGTGGCAGATTGTGTATAGGGTGCTGCTCGTGGCAGATTTTGTATAGGGTGCAGCTCGTGGCAGATTGTGTATAGGGTGCTGCTCGTGGCAGATTGTGTATAGGGTGCTGCTCGTGGCAGATTGTGTATAGGGTGCAGCTCGTGGCAGATTGTGTATAGGGTGCTGCTCGTGGCAGATTGTGTATAGGGTGCTGCTCGTGGCAGATTGTGTATAGGGTGCTGCTCGTGGCAGATTGTGTATAGGGTACTGCTCGTGGCAGATTGTGTATAGGGTACTGCTCGTGGCAGATTGTGTATAGGGTGCAGCTCGTGGCAGATTGTGTATAGGGTGCTGCTCGTGGCAGATTGTGTATAGGGTGCTGCTCGTGGCAGATTGTGTATAGGGTGCTGCTCGTGGCAGATTTTGTATAGGGTGCAGCTCGTGGCAGATTGTGTATAGGGTACTGCTCGTGGCAGATTTTGTATAGGGTGCAGCTCGTGGCAGATTGTGTATAGGGTGCTGCTCGTGGCAGATTGTGTATAGGGTGCTGCTCGTGGCAGATTGTGTATAGGGTGCAGCTCGTGGCAGATTGTGTATAGGGTGCTGCTCGTGGCAGATTTTGTATAGGGTGCAGCTCGTGGCAGATTGTGTATAGGGTGCTGCTCGTGGCAGATTGTGTATAGGGTACTGCTCGTGGCAGATTGTGTATAGGGTGCAGCTCGTGGCAGATTGTGTATAGGGTGCTGCTCGTGGCAGATTGTGTATAGGGTGCTGCTCGTGGCAGATTGTGTATAGGGTACTGCTCGTGGCAGATTTTGTATAGGGTGCAGCTCGTGGCAGATTGTGTATAGGGTGCAGCTCGTGGCAGATTGTGTATAGGGTGCAGCTCGTGGCAGATTGTGTATAGGGTACTGCTCGTGGCAGATTGTGTATAGGGTGCAGCTCGTGGCAGATTGTGTATAGGGTGCAGCTCGTGGCAGATTGTGTATAGGGTGCAGCTCGTGGCAGATTTTGTATAGGGTGCAGCTCGTGGCAGATTGTGTATAGGGTGCTGCTCGTGGCAGATTGTGTATAGGGTACTGCTCGTGGCAGATTGTGTATAGGGTACTGCTCGTGGCAGATTGTGTATAGGGTACTGCTCGTGGCAGATTGTGTATAGGGTGCTGCTCGTGGCAGATTTTGTATAGGGTGCAGCTCGTGGCAGATTTTGTATAGGGTGCAGCTCGTGGCAGATTGTGTATAGGGTGCTGCTCGTGGCAGATTGTGTATAGGGTACTGCTCGTGGCAGATTGTGTATAGGGTACTGCTCGTGGCAGATTGTGTATAGGGTGCTGCTCGTGGCAGATTGTGTATAGGGTGCTGCTCGTGGCAGATTGTGTATAGGGTGCTGCTCGTGGCAGATTGTGTATAGGGTGCTGCTCGTGGCAGATTGTGTATAGGGTGCTGCTCGTGGCAGATTGTGTATAGGGTGCAGCTCGTGGCAGATTGTGTATAGGGTGCTGCTCGTGGCAGATTTTGTATAGGGTGCAGCTCGTGGCAGATTTTGTATAGGGTGCAGCTCGTGGCAGATTGTGTATAGGGTGCTGCTCGTGGCAGATTGTGTATAGGGTGCTGCTCGTGGCAGATTGTGTATAGGGTGCAGCTCGTGGCAGATTGTGTATAGGTTGCAGCTCGTGGCAGATTGTGTATAGGGTGCTGCTCGTGGCAGATTGTGTATAGGGTGCTGCTCGTGGCAGATTGTGTATAGGGTGCTGCTCGTGGCAGATTGTGTATAGGGTGCAGCTCGTGGCAGATTGTGTATAGGGTGCTGCTCGTGGCAGATTTTGTATAGGGTGAAGCTCGTGGCAGATTGTGTATAGGGTGCTGCTCGTGGCAGATTGTGTATAGGGTGCTGCTCGTGGCAGATTGTGTATAGGGTGCTGCTCGTGGCAGATTGTGTATAGGGTGCAGCTCGTGGCAGATTGTGTATAGGGTGCTGCTCGTGGCAGATTGTGTATAGGGTGCAGCTCGTGGCAGATTGTGTATAGGGTGCTGCTCGTGGCAGATTTTGTATAGGGTGCAGCTCGTGGCAGATTGTGTATAGGGTGCTGCTCGTGGCAGATTGTGTATAGGGTGCAGCTCGTGGCAGATTGTGTATAGGGTGCTGCTCGTGGCAGATTGTGTATAGGGTGCAGCTCGTGGCAGATTGTGTATAGGGTGCAGCTCGTGGCAGATTGTGTATAGGGTGCTGCTCGTGGCAGATTTTGTATAGGGTGCAGCTCGTGGCAGATTGTGTATAGGGTGCTGCTCATGGCAGATTGTGTATAGGGTGCAGCTCGTGGCAGATTGTGTATAGGGTGCTGCTCGTGGCAGATTGTGTATAGGGTGCTGCTCGTGGCAGATTTTGTATAGGGTGCAGCTCGTGGCAGATTGTGTATAGGGTGCAGCTCGTGGCAGATTGTGTATAGGGTACTGCTCGTGGCAGATTTTGTATAGGGTGCAGCTCGTGGCAGATTGTGTATAGGGTGCTGCTCATGGCAGATTGTGTATAGGGTGCAGCTCGTGGCAGATTGTGTATAGGGTGCTGCTCGTGGCAGATTGTGTATAGGGTGCTGCTCGTGGCAGATTGTGTATAGGGTGCAGCTCATGGCAGATTGTGTATAGGGTGCAGCTCGTGGGAGATTGTGTATAGGGTGCAGCTCGTGGCAGATTGTGTATAGGGTGCTGCTCGTGGCAGATTGTGTATAGGGTGCTGCTCGTGGCAGATTGTGTATAGGGTGCTGCTCGTGGCAGATTGTGTATAGGGTGCTTCTGTAGCGCTCTCTCCATGATCTTAATGCCCTCAGCACTCACAGCGTGACGTGCTTGTGCTGCACTCGAAGGGGACATTCCACCATTTGGGACAGGCCTGTCAGGACTCTGTATTATTTATAACTGTTAGCTGATCTGCCGGTTATAACAATGTGCAATGTTTTAACCCCTTCAGGACCAAACTTCTGGAATGAAAGGGAATCATGATATTTCACACATGTCATGTGTCCTTAAGGAGTTAAAGATTGTACTGCACAGCAGATGACAACATCCAATAAGCGTTCTAAAGATAATGATATTACATGCATGTTCTAGAGCAGGGGTCAGCAACCTATGCCACTCGGTGTGACTTTGCATGGCACTCAAGGCTGGCAGAGTCAAACAGGCTTTGGATGATCAGCTATTTGCTAGTGCAACTCGAGCGGTGATTGGTGAGGGACAATCTTAATTTACACATTGCAGCTCTTAGAAGAAATGATCACTTTCTCCCAACACTTGTGAACAAGAATCCGCACTAGAGTAAGGCAGCCTGCAGCAGCAATCGCAGCTCCTGCCCTTGGCCTGTGTCTGGCCAGTCCATTCCCCACTGGACCGGAGGGAAGCCACCTACCCTGCTAGCTTTACACAGAGCTGCAGAAGATGCATCTTCCTTATACAAACAGCCTATCAACAAACACACACACATGCAGTCCCCACAAACACAGCACCACTGACAATCCACATACACGCAAAAACCACAAGCAGCCTCTCACACACAATTACAAAAGCAGATCCCATACACAGTCCACATTCATAGGTATCATACACAATTCTACAAACTGCTCGTTAACATATACAATATAACAGCCCACATACAAAGTTTCAAAGCAACTGCAGGACCCATAAATAACACAAGCACGATATGGCAACATACACACCTTCATTTAAAAAAAATAGTACTTGCATGCCAAGGGACTGCAAGCTCTTGGTTTGGCACAGTAGTCCTAAAAGGTTGCCTACGCCTGCTATAGTGCTTCTTGTTTATGATAGGAACCATAGTGCTAATCCTAACTAAAGAATCATGTAATATAAAAGAGATTTAATTATTATTATTATTATTATCGCCATTTATACAGCGCCAACAGATTCCGAAGCACTTTACAATATTATAAAGCGGGGGATTTAACTATAAAGAAAACTTACAGGAACGATCGGTTAAAGAGGACCCTGCTCAAACAAGCTTACAATCTAGAAGAGGTGGGGTGTAAAACAATAAGGTGGGAGTGAAGCAGAGCTGGAGGAGAGAGAAGAGTGCTGCCCTTTAGGAGAGAGCAAGTTACAGGTATGTGAGATACAAACTACTCTGGGAAGCCATAAGCTTTCCTAAAGAGATGTGTTTTAAGGCACTTCTTAAACAATTGAAGACAACGGGAGAGTCTGATGGCGGTAGGCAGGCTATTCCATAGGAAGGGGGTCACGCGTGAGTTGACCTTACGGGTGCGAGCATCGGCAGAGTTGAGACCCCCAAGAAGGGGCATACCTATGGATCTGTGACGAGATATAAGAGGTGCTAGAATTGGTCATTGCTTTATAGGTATGGGTTAGCACTTTGAATTGACTCCTATAGGATACAGGAAGCCAGTGTAAAGACTGACAGTGTGAGAGGACCGACTGGAGAGGAAAATCAGGGCAGCATTCATTACAGACTGTAGCGTGGCAATATAGTTTATGGGAAGACCAATTAGGAAAGAGTTACAATAATCCATGCGGGAAAATACTATGCGGGCTATGTTTTTAAGATGGAATCTAAATGATTTGGTAACATACTGGATGTAAGGGTTAAAGGTGAGGCCAGAATCAAGTATGCCGCCAAGAAAGCGCACTTGCAAGGATGGACTGATGTGGATACCACTAACTTGATGGGAGAGCGAAAGAGGAGGATCAGTATTAGGAGGAGGAAAGTTCAGTTTTAGAGAGATTGAGTTTCAGAAAGCAGGAGGACATCCAGTCAGAGATGGAAGAAAGGCAAGCAGTGACACGTTGCAGGACGGCAGGGGAGACATCTGGGAAGGAGAGATATATCTGGGTGTCATCGGCGTACAGGTGCTGGTAGAATCCAAATGAGGTAATGTGTTTGCCAAGAGAGGCAGTATTAAGAAAAAATAGAAGGGGACCAAGGACAGATCCTAGGGGAACTCCAACCGAGACAGGACAAAGGGAGGAGGTATCATTAGAAAAGGAGACACTGAATGAGTTTGGGATAGATAGGAGGAAAACCACGAGAGGACAGAGTCACAGAGACCGAGTGATTGAAGAGTTTGAAGAAGGAGAGCATGATCAACTGTGTCAAAGGCAGCAGAGAGGCCAAGAAAAATTAGTATGGAGTAGTGGCCTTTGGATTTAGCTGCAATTAGGTAGTTAGTAACTTTGATAAGAGCAGTCTCAGAAGAGTGAAGGCGGTAAATCTTTCCAGAAGCTTTGAGGAAAAAGGGAGCAGGGGTATGGGAGGATAGTTAGAGGTGGAAAACGGGTCGAGAGAAGATTTGTTTTTAGGAAAGGTAGTACAGTGGCATGTTTAAGGTCAGCAGGGACAATGCCAGAAGAGAGAGAGTAGTTGCAGATGTGCGTTAAGGAAGGCACAGGACAAGGGAAGAGAGATCTGATAAGGTGAGGTGGGACAAGATCAAGCGGGCAAGAGGAAAGGAGAAGCACAGCCACCTCTTGTTCAGTAGTTGATTTAGTATGCCACGGCTGGGGCGTGTCCTCCTCGAGGTGCATGTTTGGAGCGGGGCTGCAGTGTCCAAGACAGAGGTGAAGGTAGTGTTATATGTGGAAATGGCCAGTGGACAGGAGAGGGAAAGGAAGGATAGGAGTTGTGAATCCATATCAGCTGACAGCTGTTGGAGGTCAATAGAGTTAAGGTTCCTCCTGAGTTGTTGGGAGTTAGGCTGAGGTTGCTCGAGAGCAAACGATAAGAGGTGGTGATCAGAGAGAGGAAATGGAGTGCTGCAGATATGAGACACTGTACATGCATAAGAGAAAATGAGGTAGAGGGTATTGCCCGTTACATGGGTGGATCATCATGTGCAGGGCCTCCTGAGGTTTTTCAGCCATCAGTTGCCGAAATAGATCCGTTGAGCAAATGTCCGTAATGTTTTGAGGGGTACCATCACAGTTCACAATATCCCCCAAAGTATCACACCATACCTTAGGTGGAGCAGTCAGCCCTTCTGACTCACATACAGTGTCCTCTGGAACATAGTGACAGAGCATCCAGGCCAAATCATTCCCCAACAGAACATTAAGAGGGAAATCCTCAGAAACCCTCACTTTCCGCAAACATTTTCACGCACCCCAATCAAGGTACACACGTGCCAGGGGCACAGCTGAAGATCTATATTTTCCTGCATCTCTCTCTCTATATTATATATATGTATATAACACAATATTTTTAGTTACTCTGTATTTACAATATGCAAAAAATACAAAGTAGCGTTTAATAGGCGTTATAATGCCTAATTAACCCTGTCTTCCTCCTCCCATTTCACTTTTACTTGAGTGGTCATTAATCAGCCATGCTGAATGTCCTTAGAATATTAAAGGCTGAATGTCCTTAGAATATTAAAGGCTGTATATGTGCAGTAACTTTCAACTCAAACTTGTCTAGACCAGCGCAATAACCTCTATCATTCTTACATGTTATTGTTTTGGAACATTGCGTTCAACAGATAATGCTGACATTATGAATTATCCATAATACTTGGCAGGAGTGATGAACTTCAATGTACAAATTTAAATAACCCATTAAAGGGAAATTTCAATAAAAACAGTACACCTTTAAAGTGCAACAAGTGTACAGATCTGTGTTTAGTGCAATACTTCAACAAGTGTTGGACCGGTACCGATCCTGGACTGAGGTAGCCAACGAATAGTAAAACACGTTTTTCGAGGATAAAACACTTTATAATTTTGGTATATTTTTTCATATTGCACTATCTTTGTTGTTTTTATAAATATAATAAAGTAATACTTTTTTAATACCATTACCTGAGTTCCTGCACTTATAAAGGAAGGTGGTGTGGTCCTCAACCATGCAAAGCTACAATACTGAGCCAGGATTTAGGCTCCGCGTTTATAACTATTACTACTCATACGTTTCTCTCTTAAAGCAATATTACACTATTTCCAAATTTTCCTTTCACTCTGAGATACATCACTGGATAAAGGGATCCGTTAAAATAACTAATATGGAAGACGGGAGAGGTCGCCCAAATGGACCTAATAGAGGCCATAGTGAGGAAGAGAGTGGCTATAGAGGGGGAATGGTGGTTGTAGTGCAGAGCTTGGACATAAAGCAGGGAAACTGGGGCTGTAGTAAGATGATAGGGACTATTCTGGGGTGGAAGGTAGCTATAGTGGGGTAACAGCAGGGGCGTACCTAGAGCATATGGCACCCGGGGCGGGTCCTAGTTTTGGCACCCCCCCCTCTCCCCCCTGCACTTTAAAATGTACAAAACACCCACTATTTTTTTAATGTATGTAGCATTGAGCAGTGCTTGCATGTTTTAAGCATGCTTTTGTATGGAGTAAGTGTGAGTGAATGAATGGGTCTGTTTGTATGTAGTGTTGGCATTTGAATGCAGGCATGCTTTTGTGTGTAGTGTTGGCGAGATGCAGTGGTGTGGTTATATATAATGGTGATGTTTTAATACAGAGGTGTGTTTGTATGTAGTGTTTGCACCGGAATGCAGGGATGTGTTTGTGTGTAGTGTTGGCAAGATGCTGAGATGTATGCAGATATATTCACACACTGACACACATGCAGATACAGACACACATTTACACACATGCAACTACACAGACACAATGCCATCCTCCTGTTTAGTACCTGCTGGCTGAGGCTGTTGGGAGTTGGGCTCTAGTTCTCTCCCAATCAGTGCCGCCCTCCATCCTGCGTGTCTCAGTGTTAGCTGGGAGGAAGTGACTGAATTTCACTTCCCCCAGGGCTGCCATTATATTATTACAGAAGCCTGGTCGCACCATTAAAGCACCACCGCGCACAACTGGGTCCCTGAAGCAGTGGTGACTCTAGGAACAATATATAGGGGAGGCACATAAACAGTGGAGGCTGGAAGCATGAATAATTTTCACTAGGTAATGGGGGAATGTAATGCCATTGGCTGTCTGACGACAGCATGTTGTGCATGCTGGCATCAGACAACACATTTGCATAGAATTCACATTAGCGACCTAGATTTCAGGGATGGCTGACACCTCTTAACTTTGATCTTTGTTTAGCGGATAACTCCCCTATTTCTTATCCTTATGTGGGATTGCCATATTTAAGGACACCAAATAAGGGAGCTATCTGCTAAACAGCACCCTAATTTGGTATCTTTACATATGGAATCTCACATAAGGGCACCAATTTAGGGAATTCTCTACTAAACAGCTAAAAGATCAAAATTTTAAAAGCCTTTTTCTTAATTTTAATCTTTAGGTTGTTTAGTAGATAACTCACTTATTTGTTATCCTTATGTGGATTTGACATATTTAAGGACATTTAAGGGAGGGGGTGACTGGGTGACAGGGTGACTGAGGGAGGGGGTGACTGGTGACAGGGTGACTGAGGAAGGGGGTGACAGGGTGACTGAGGGAGGGGGTGACAGGGTGACTGAGGGAGGGGTTGACTGGTGACTGAGGGAGGGGGTGACAGGGTGACTGAGGGAGGGGTTGACTGGTGACTGAGGGAGGGGGTGACAGGATGACTGAGGGAGGGGGTGACAGGATGACTGAGGGAGGGGGTGACTGGTGACAGAGTGACTGAGGGGGGGTGACTGAGGGAGGGGTGACTGGTGACTGGGGGGGTGACTGGTGACAGAGTGACAGGCTGACTGAGGGAGGGGGTGACTGGTGACAGGGTGACTGGGGAGGGGGTGACTGGTGACAGAGTGGCTGAGGGGGGATGACGGGGTGACTGAGGGAGGGGGTGACAGAGTGACTGGGGGGTGACTGGTGACAGGGTGACAGGGTGACTGAGGGGGGTGACAGGGTGACTGACAGGGTGACTGGTGACAGGGTGACTGGGGGGGTGACTGGTGACAGGGTGACTGAGGGAGGGGTTGAGAGGGTGACTGGGGGGGTGACAGGGTGACTGAGTGGGGGGTGACAGGGTGACTGAGGGAGGGGGTGAGAGGGTGACTGAGGGAGGGGGTGAGAGGGTGACTGAGGGAGGGGGTGACAGGGTGACTGAGGGAGGGGGTGACAGGGTGACTGAGGGGGTGACTGGTGACAGGGTGACTGGGGGGGGTGACTGAGGGAGGGGGTGAGAGAGTGACTCAGGGGTGGTGACAGGGTGAGGGGGGGTGACTGGTGACAGGGTGAATGAGGGGGGTGTTACAGGGTAACTGAGGGAGGGGGTGAGAGGGTGACTGAGGGGGGTGACAGGGTGACTGAGGGAGGAGGTGAGAGGGTGACTGAGGGAGGGGGTGAGAGGGTGACTGAGGGGGAGTGACAGGGTGACTGAGGGAGGGGGTGACAGGGTGACTGAGGGGGGTGACAGGGTGACAGGGTGAGGGGGGTGACAGGGTGAGGGAGGTTAACTGGTGACAGGGTGACTGAGGGGGGTGACTGGTGACAGGGTGACTGAGGGAGGGGTTGAGAGGGTGACTGAGGGGGGGTGACAGGGTGACTGTGTGGGGGGTGAGAGGGTGACTGAGGGAGGGGGTGAGAGGGTGACTGAGGGAGGGGGTGAGAGGGTGATTGAGGGGGGTGACAGGGTGACTGAGGGAGGGGGTGACAGGGTGATTGAGGGGGGTGACAGGGTGACTGAGGGAGGGGGTGAGAGGGTGACTGAGGGAGGGGGTGACAGGGTGATTGAGGGGTTGACAGGGTGACTGAGGGAGGGGGTGACAGGGTGAGGGAGGGTGACAGGGTGACTGAGGGAGGGGGTGACAGGGTGAGGGAGGGTGACAGGGTGACTGAGGGAGGGGGTGACAGGGTGAGGGGGGTGACAGGGTGACTGAGGGAGGGGGTGACAGGGTGAGGGGGGTGACAGGGTGACTGAGGGAGGGAGTGAGGGTGAATTTACAATAATATTTTCTTACCATGATTCAATGGCTGACTCTCTCCATCCCAGGCAGTGCAGGAGGTGCAGGCAGAGTGTCCGCAGGGGAGAAACCTTGCAGAATGCACGCTCTGCGCCCCCTGCTGGTACACTCCATAACAGCATCCCTGGTGCTCAGTGATGACTCAGAACACAGGCTGGGAATCCCCTCCCTGTGCTCTGACTCACTCACTGAGTGCCTGAGCCGCGAGGGAGAGGACGACCAGCAGCAGGGACATCCAGCACCCCCCTACTGGATGGCACCCGGGGCGGTCCGCCCCCCCCGCCCCCACCTTAGTACGCCACTGGGTAACAGAGCCAATAGTTTGGGAGAGGGTCTATTGTTGGAGGATAAGTACTATTGTGGGGTAACAGGGGCTGTTGTTTGGTGACAAAGGCTGTAGTAGGGTGACAGGGGCTAGAGTAGGGGGAAAAGTTTGTAGTAGGAGGATAGGGATTATTGTGGAGTGGGTAGTGGGTAGTGAGTCGGGTGACAAGAGATATAGGGGGGTGACAGGGGCTTCACTGGGGCGACAGGGTCTGTAGTGGATTGACAGGGTGCTGTATAAAAAGCTTACCTTGGACCAGAGCGGTGGGAATCCGGTTCCCTGGTGGTCCGGTTGGAGATAACATGTAGCAAATTCCGGCCCTGCCTGAGGGGACCAACTGAAAGGCAAGCTACTTAATTTCTCTAAGCCCACGTACTCTCTGCTTTTGTTACAATTGCTCAATCTATGGAGACTTCTGCTACAGAGCAATTTCAAAACTTTCCACCGATTCTCAATCAGATTTAGATCTGGGAGAATTTTTCATGTTATAGTCTTTTCTTGTCAGTTATTTTTTTATTGAGCGGTAAAAGTAGAATATAACTGGTTTACCAGGGAAGCCCTGTCCGGGAGATCAGACTCCACTCCTTCCCAAGGTGTATCATGCTAGGCCCCCCAATCGAGAATCTGGAACGCCCCAGCTACAGCAGACATAAGAACAAAAATGCACTTAAAATGTGCCCAAATGTTCAGCATTCTTTGAAGTGTAAGCATACGTTTCTGAAGAGACCGAGATAGCAATTGAAGCTCTTGAAAATAGGAATTAATGAAGAACTCACTTTCGGAGTCCACAAGGCATGACGGTCTGGCCCTGACCACTCTCTTATTAGATTTAAAAGCCCTCTGCAGGATTTTAGAAGGCTAGGTTGGGCTATTTTTTTGTCCTGGACATATTTTGGTAAGACATCAAACAAATGTCTTAGTATTCATGATGAGGCTTAGATATGATCTACAGCAAACCGTAGGAATATCCAGGAATTTTAGGATCGTGCAAAATTCTAAATGCCAATGGGTGGTCTCTCTCGACTTCTTTTGTATGATGTCTGAACGCAATGGGTGACACCAGAACTTATCAAAGCAACCAACAAATGTTTGTTTGTTTTATAAAATATTTTTTGTTGCAATAAAAAATATATTTGCAGTCACATACACTGCGTGCAGAATTATTAGGCAAATGAGTATTTTGACCACATCATCCTCTTTATGCATGTTGTCTTACTCCAAGCTGTATAGGCTCGAAAGCCTACTACCAATTAAGCATATTAGGTGATGTGCATCTCTGTAATGAGAAGGGGTGTGGTCTAATGACATCAACACCCTATATCAGGTGTGCATAATTATTAGGCAACCTCCTTTCCTTCGGCAAAATGGGTCAAAAGAAGGACTTGACAGGCTCAGAAAAGTCAAAAATAGTGAGATATCTTGCAGAGGGATGCAGCACTCTTAAAATTGCAAAGCTTCTGAAGCTTGATCATCGAACAATCAATCGTTTCATTCAAAATAGTCAACAGGGTCGCAAGAAGCGTGTGGAGAAACCAAGGCGCAAAATAACTGCCCATGAACTGAGAAAAGTCAAGCGTGCAGCTGCCAAGATGCCACTTGCCACCAGTTTGGCCATATTTCAGAGCTGCAACATCACTGGAGTGCCCGAAAGCACAAGGTGTGCAATACTCAGAGACATGGCCAAGGTAAGAAAGGCTGAAAGACGACCACCACTGAACAAGACACACAAGCTGAAACGTCAAGACTGGGCCAAGAAATATCTCAAGACTGATTTTTCTAAGGTTTTATGGACTGATGAAATGAGAGTGAGTCTTGATGGGCCAGATGGATGGATTGGTAAAGGGCAGAGAGCTCCAGTCCGACTCAGACGCCAGCAAGGTGGAGGTGGAGTACTGGTTTGGGCTGGTATCATCAAAGATGAGCTTGTGGGGCCTTTTCGGGTTGAGGATGGAGTCGAGCTCAACTCCCAGTTTCTGGAAGACACCTTCTTCAAGCAGTGGTACAGGAAGAAGTCTGCATCCTTCAAGAAAAACATGATTTTCATGCAGGACAATGCTCCATCACACGCGTCCAAGTACTCCACAGCGTGGCTGGCAAGAAAGGGTATAAAAGAAGAAAATCTAATGACATGGCCTCCTTGTTCACCTGATCTGAACCCCATTGAGAACCTGTGGTCCATCATCAAATGTGAGATTTACAAGGAGGGAAAACAGTACACCTCTCTGAACAGTGTCTGGGAGGCTGTGGTTGCTGCTGCACGCAATGTTGATGGTGAATAGATCAAAACACTGACAGAATCCATGGATGGCAGGCTTTTGAGTGTCCTTGCAAAGAAAGGTGGCTATATTGGTCACTGATTTGTTTTTGTTATGTTTTTGAATGTCAGAAATATATATTTGTGAATATTGAGATGTTATATTGGTTTCACTGGTAAAAATAAATAATTGAAATGGGTATATATTTGTTTTTTGTTAAGTTGCCTAATAATTATGCACAGTAATAGTCACCTGCACACACAGATATCCCCCTAAAATAGCTATAACTAAAAACAAACTAAAAACTACTTCCAAAAATATTCAGCTTTGATATTAATGAGTTTTTTGGGTTCATTGAGAACATGGTTGTTGTTCAATAATAAAATTAATCCTCAAAAATACAACTTGCCTAATAATTCTGCACTCCCTGTAGTGTTATGTATGTTGTATGTTGTATAAATGGTAAACATTTCAATTAAAATCAATTTAAATTCCAGGATGTTACACGTTACATGTGGAAATGTCGAAAGGGGGTGCATAGAAGGTGGTAAAACTGTATCAGCCAAGCCCTGACTAAGAAATAAACCTGGCTAAAAAAAAAGTTTCAAAGGCATATATTGTTTTTGTTTGTTTTGTCTTTTTTCACTAACCCAAATGTAATGTAAAGATCATAAAGTGCATTTGTTTTCCTGCAATTTGCAAGTTAAGTGGGTCTCCCAGGGATACATTTACTCATCATGCACAATAAAGGCACCATTCATTATATCTCAACGAGTTCTGAAATCTTGAATATTTAGTGCAATAATGTGGAATAATGTACCGTGCACATAGAAGTTTTCTGGTTTACAAATGAGTCTGGATACATAACGAAGGATAATTCTAATAAGCAATTCTGTGCTAAAGTAAACATTGTGCAGTCACTATGGAAACCAATGGAATGTTTCCGCTGCGTCCTCCAGCTTTTAAACTTTGTGACAGAACTGTTCCTTATACAGCAAGCTACCATGCCACCCCCAAACAAACTATCAATACTAGACTGCACGCAGTAACAAAACGGAACTTTGGAAGTGTGATAGCAAGGCTGGTTATACCACAATAATACCCAGCAATAACTAGCATGTTATAGGGAGTCTAATGACATGAATATCAGTAAGTAACTATATCAGTAAGCGCCTATTGGTACAACCGGACTATAAATAGAGATACATACGATAATACCTTCAAACAAATTCTAATATTTTCAACAACAAAGTCTACCTATCGCTTCAGTTTAGCCTTTCGTTTACATTAACCAACGTGTAATGTCTATGGAAATCTAATGACCAGCATTGCTGGAATTTTTTTCTGTACGGACTAAGTTTTGTCCTTCGTAATCATTTTGAACTTACAAATCTTCATACTGAAATCCAGTTCTAAACACACAAACGCCACCAATAAACTGTTGCCAAATAAAAGCCTTGGGTCAATCTTTGGTCAAATATGTCTCCACAAGGGTAATTGATGTGCCAAGTTATAGATTCTTATCCTTCCTTTCAGATGCCCGTTGTTCACACAATACTGTCTCTGAACACTGTCTCCAATCAGCATGCTTGAGATTCGTTTCTGATGATAACCCAATGATCCAGCGTCTCCCCCTTCCAAATTTGCGGCCGGATTCTACTCCGCAAACACTTACCACTACCCAATAGAGCAGGAAAATATTATCTCGGTTTGGCATGTAAATGCAAATAAATGGTGTAAATGGAAACATTTTCTGTTTGTGCTCCTGTCTGATTAATGATATGTTAATAGGAGTACTGAGGCGACTTTCAACACTGCTTGGAGATTGTGTTAATATGTACATATATAATAAATCACACTGGGAGCTGAATAAATAAAACTTAGAAAAAAACAACACAACAAAAACTGAAATTCATTAGTGCAGCAGGTTGTTAAGATTGCTCTATTTGGAATGATAAACACATGGACGCATCTCAATGTGGACAGAGCGCAGCAAACACACTGTGTTTATTTTGGATAAGACAGATAATAAAACGATGAAAAGCTCGGTAATGCTTTTCAATAATCCGTAATACTCAAAGCACAGTGTCATCAAACCTCTTTATTTCTTCACCAACAGTGAACTGAAGAATGAACTTACACTGGCACTTATCGACCAACGAGTGGAAACCAGCTGGTCAGATATTTACCCATAGAAGCCACTCAATACTTAATCCCAAAACAACAAACATTCCAAAAGAATTTTAAGAAAGGGAATAAAAAAAATTCTGGAAAAGGCACAGGGTTGAAAATAAAGATGATCATCTTTTTTCCATCACCAAAGATCCTGAATCTAACATGGATTTAAACTTTAATCTAGAAAGTATCAGTATCACATACTCGTAGACCTTGGGCTGAAGACTTGACAGACAAGAGAGAGCTTCAAGACCACCCACAACCACAGGTGGCCCTTCTACACTACACTGTGTGCAGAATTATTAGGCAAATGAGTATTTTTACCACATCATCCTCTTTATGCAAGTTGTCTTACTCCAAGCTGTATAGGCTCGAAAGCCTACTACCAATTAAGCATATTAGGTGATGTGCATCTCTGTAATGAGAAGGGGTGTGGTCTAATGACATCAACACCCTATATCAGGTGTGCATAATTATTAGGCAACTTCCTTTCCTTTGGCAAAATGGGTCAAAAGAAGGACTTGACAGGCTCAGAAAAGTCAAAAATAGTGAGATATCTTGCAGAGGGATGCAGCACTCTTAAAATTGCAAAGCTTCTGAAGCGTGATCATCGAACAATCAAGCGTTTCATTCAAAATAGTCAACAGGGTCGCAAGAAGCGTGTGGAGAAACCAAGGCGCAAAATAACTGCCCATGAACGGAGAAAAGTCAAGCCTGCAGCTGCCAAGATGCCACTTGCCACCAGTTTGGCCATATTTCAGAGCTGTAACATCACTGGAGTGCCCGAAAGCACAAGGTGTGCAATACTCAGAGACATGGCCAAGGTAAGAAAGGCTGAAAGACGACCACCACTGAACAAGACACACAAGCTGAAACGTCTAGACTGGGCCAAGAAATATCTCAAGACTGATTTTTCTAAGGTTTTATGGACTGATGAAATGAGAGTGAGTCTTGATGGGCCAGATGGATGGATTGGTAAAGGGCAGAGAGCTCCAGTCCGACTCAGACGCCAGCAAGGTGGAGGTGGAGTACTGGTTTGGGCTGGTATCATCAAAGATGAGCTTGTGGGACCTTTTCGGGTTGAGGATGGAGTCAAGCTCAACTCCCAGTTTCTGGAAGACACCTTCTTCAAGCAGTGGTACAGGAAGAAGTCTGCATCCTTCAAGAAAAACATGATTTTCATGCAGGACAATGCTCCATCACACGCGTCCAAGTACTCCACAGCGTGGCTGGCAAGAAAGGGTATAAAAGAAGAAAATCTAATGACATGGCCTCCTTGTTCACCTGATCTGAACCCCATTGAGAACCTGTGGTCCATCATCAAATGTGAGATTTACAAGGAGGGAAAACAGTACACCTCTTTGAACAGTGTCTGGGAGGCTGTGGTTGCTGCTGCACGCAATGTTGATGGTGAACAGATCAAAACACTGACAGAATCCATGGATGGCAGGCTTTTGAGTGTCCTTGCAAAGAAAGGTGGCTATATTGGTCACTGATTTGTTTTTGTTTTGTTTTTGAATGTCAGAAATGTATATTTGTGAATGTTGAGATGTTATATTGGTTTCACTGGTAAAAATAAATAATTGAAATGGGTATATATTTGTTTTTTGTTAAGTTGCCTAATAATTATGCACAGTAATAGTCACCTGCACACACAGATATCCCCCTAAAATAGCTATAACTAAAAACAAACTAAAAACTACTTCCAAAAATATTCAGCTTTGATATTAATGAGTTTTTTGGGTTCATTGAGAACATGGTTGTTGTTCAATAATAAAATGAATCCTCAAAAATACAACTTGCCTAATAATTCTGCACTCCCTGTAACTATGTATAGGCAAAAGGTATATACATACACAGAAAGAGCATGATCAACTGGCAAACGCGGGTCATCAAGTGGAATTAAATGTTATTCCAGTGTAGTAAAAAAAAAACCCATTATTTCTCATTCCCAGATTCAATAAAAAAAAAACACAATTTCTTACATGTTTTGAAACTGGTATGTTATGGTATGGTATGTATGGATTGTGATGTTTGCATACTTGGTGTGTATATCTGTATCATCAAATATTACAGTTCGTTACGTACTAGCAAAACACTCCGTCTCGGAATGATATTCCTTGTCCCATAGTAAAAACATGCTAACAATTGCACTCATTAACTGGCATCAAGTTAAACATGGCGCATTTGCCAACTCTATAGGCACCGCAGGCTAGTAACTGGTGCCAAACGCACTGCATTGCAGCATTACGGCATTATTTAATGTTGGAACCATTACGTTCTTTAAATGTTGCTGCACTTATTTGGATTCCTAATTAGCATAATTCCCATATAGCACATGGCACCGTGGCTGCCTTGAGCTGTGCATCCACTTCCTAATTTGTTATCACAGCGGGTAGGAGGTGTCAGAGTAGCAGTGTAATGATACTTAACGTTAATTAGGGATACACCGTTCCGTCGAGGAGTAACTTCTGTTTGCTTTCAACAAAGACGTAACTGAACCCCCAAGACGACTGTTATACCGAACTCTACAAACAGTGCAGAACCACGAACCACCTCGAGAGATAACATCTCATTTTTGTGACCAACTGTTGGATACCTGTCACTTGGCTGTGTATCTCAAGGAATTGCAAAGAAGCCATCCCTCCGACGCTGCCCGCACTTCATTTCTTTCTTTGAAACAGCATTCGTACAGATCACCTGAGCGTGAATTTAGACTGCGGAAATCATATATATGTACAGCTGGGAGAAGTGTCGAAGGGATAGGGAACACACGATTGAAACTCACAAATATCTCAAGAGATTTAACAAAGTACGAATGACATGTTCTGCTGAAAGAGGCAAGGCTACGACAAGACCACAGACAATGGAGGGATAGACATTTTGGAAATATAATCAAACGCCTTTTTTTGTTGTAAAAAGTATAGTAGATACCCGGAATAGCCAAACAGCAGCGATATCAGAGATGCATATATTGCATGAGTTCAAGAAAATACACACTGTTGCCCTGAACAACCCGGTAACAGGCATTTTAGAAAACAGAGAAATATAAATATATAACGTACAAAAATGGATTACCTTATTAATAACGAAAAAGTTAAAGAAAATAACATGACAGAAAATGTCATGACATCGAATGGACTGTGGCAAAGGTTTTTTTTTTTTTCTTTCTCTATTAAATGAGGGAAATGAATCTCCTGTAACCAGCTATTTAATATATCCAAGCGAATATCTAATTAATGCAATACTATACTCATAATAAAAGGGCAAGCCCTGGTATATAGCCAAGATTCATCAAATAAAATACTTATGAGCGCACACCTCCATTTGCTCAACCACTGACAGTTGCCCATAAACTATCAGCGTTTCAAGAAATCACCATTGCATTTAATTAGTATGCGGCTAAAACGCAAAGGAAAATGCTAAGTAATGCAGGCAGAACCCCGAGGAATTAAAGGCGACACAGAGCCGTCCCTCGGCTCTGATATTAAAGTTCACTGCATTGAAGGTGGGAATTCAAGTCACAGATAGGTGCATGTCTGCTTATCTTAACTGGGCTGTGAGGCCGGGGCATGCATGGGACCATTTCTCAGCATAAACCTGCAGGCACACATATCAATGGGAGAAAAGCAGAGCTGGCTCGGCATACAAGCAGCTGCTAATGATTGCAGTTTAGAGATCACATCTAATTTCAGTAGCCATTAGTTGAATCACTGCCACTTGGCGTTCACGCTACCTTATCTCTTGGCAGACAGCTCCCAGCGCACCTGGATCCTGGCTATGTTACACTTCACAGAGATGCTTTTAAAACTCTTTAATTTGCTTTCCCCCAGAATGTCGCGTGTGTACGCGAATGTGAGAGCTTGGGTAATGAAAAAGGAGCAGTGTTAATGGAAGCTGCAAAAAGGCAGTATTTAAGCTTATTTGATGATCCAGACTCTGCTGATTAATATATATACAATTCCGTTACAGAGCACAAAACAGAAGATTGGAACAGACAGATTATACATTGCATAGTATTTACATCTCAAGTAGGCTCCAGGATTTACCATATTCTATATATTCACAAAAATATAAAAACCTGAACAGACTGGGAAGAACACATTTTCCTTGGGTACACATAATCTGAAGAGTACAAAGTAAAGCTCTGGTTCTCATTAGATTCTGGGTAAATAGAGTCTAAATCCATGCACTTGTCTGGTTTAATGATTCATTATCCCTAGTAGTTTAAGATCCAATTCATAAGATCCGGGGAGACACCAAAGTTGGCACTAGATCCGAGTCAAATAAGTTCCATTTATTAGAGAGTTAACAATGCAGAGCATCGTTTTATCAACACCGCAATGAGCTGCATCAATGGGAGAATTGCAACAATTGGTAAAAAACCCATTAAATAAATTCTGTAAATCATGTAAACCCAGAGACCATGATTTTTTTTTTTTTATCAGGTGACTCTTCACACATTATTTAGGAAACTCCTGTACCCAAGATGCTGTTCTGTAACCTCCACCATTTTTGCCTGTCTCAGAGTGATGGTAGTGACGGTCTAGCTAGTGTCTGCAGCAGGTAAGGTCTACATTGTTGTACTCCTGGCTCTAAGGATAAGGGTGCAAATCTATATGGGTTCATTCCTTTTATGGATTTAGCGCCATTACATAATCGCTAGAATAACGATTTTAAAAGTGCTTGATGGCAACCAAGTTTAATAGTGAATAACTGGTCAGTATAAGGGCTCAATATCTATAATTAGCAACAAATCACCAACTAGGGGTTCTCTCCACCTTTGTGAAGTGGATAGTAAAGATAACAGACAGGAGGTGATCAGCACTTAAGATTATATATAGATATGATACAGATTATATTCTTAGTATAGGAATCTATCAGTACAAAGCAAGAAACAGATTATGGTGCAGTACAGTAGATGTTTGTGAAGGGAGTACAAATGGGCAAAAGTGCACACTCACGTTTTTTAGAGCTGTCTCAGCTCTATTATGAAGGCCTGGATGGAATGATCCCCAACTATGGATATAAGTGGAGGGTCTTTGGAGCTTGTTTTCAGGATAGAGTAGGTATATGTGAAAACACTTTAGGTGGAACAAACCTCACCTAGGGATATCCCTAGGTGGGGATTGTTCCGCTCTGGGTGACATAAGTAGGATATTTTCCTCCATCAATACCAATTGTTTGTATATACTATACCATTGGATTTCCTATTGTGCTTTTTTCACATATACCTACTCCATCCTGAAAACAAGCTCCAGAGACCCTCCACTTATATCCATAGTCGGGGATTATTCCATCCAGGCATTCATAATAGAGAGGAGACAGCTCTAAAAAGTGTGAGTGTGAACTTTTGCCCATTTGTACTCCCTTCACAAGCATCTACTGTACTGCACCATAATCGGTTTCTTGCTTTGTCCTTATAGATTCATATACTAAGAATATCATCTGTATCGTATGTATATATAATCTTAAGCGCTGATCACCTCCTGTCTGTTTAATAGTGAATCCATGGGAACAGAAGCATAAGGCTGGCTAAAGTGTATCTACAAAGAGATAAAGGAGATATCAAGAACCCACACATATCATCAGTGATCTAACGTTTCCCATGATGAGCAAAGAGTATTCCTGACCTGTTTATTGCATATATTCTCTGATTCCCATTCTCTCTCTTCAGCAAATCGGAATTGAGTGAAGGAGTCTCCTAAAGCAAGAGGGAAAAAAAGCGACATGATTAGAAGAAAGGTTATTTATCAGGTGCTAGGCTGCATTGAATGCTTCAATAGACCGCTAGCAAGTGTATCTGGTTTCCGAAAAAATTATGCATGTGCTGTGAGTAGCAAATACCATAAACAAAGTATCCGGCTAGAAGAGACAAACATTTATTTAGTAAAGTAAGAATTGCCGTGAATTCAACATGAATTTCAGATTTAAGGCCAAAGTAGTCGAATTTAAAAAAAAAACTGTCCCAGTCAGCTATGCTTCCAGTTTGTCTATTTTGGTCTAAAAAAAAAAATTAAATCCACTTTGAATTACCAACAATTCTCAATGTAATAAAGATCCCTGAAAACATAATGCAAAAAATTACAATATATATATGTCAAATAAATCATACTGTAAATACATTATTTTGCCCTGCTGTGTTGCAGTATATAGCTTTATTTGGGCTTTTCATGATGTTCCTCATGGTGGAGTGTCCCACGCATTGCACAGGTTTTAGGAGGAAGTTGACAATTGTGACATATTATTATATATTATTATTACTGACACATTCTGCAGATCGGTATAACATGTAAATGAAAAGTAATAGTAAATCATATCAATATCAACATGGGCAGGATGTAACTAGAGCCCTGCTCAAGAACTCACCTGAATCTCTGCTTTAACATGCACATTTAACAATAATATTCACTTGTACAGCTATATACAACCAGATACAGATATTGTTCTCCCCAGTTGCTCACACAGCTGGGAGTTTCAGCCAATAACAAAGGCCGTAGCATATTTCCATTTCTTTCACTTAATCAAAGTGTCAATTCGAAAATCGAATAAATATAATATATCTGTATTTCCTACACATCACAAATCATTCTAAAAACTGGCAGTTGCAGTATTCGTACCCATTCTGACAGGCGTCCAGATACACGTTGTCTGGCTCACGCGTATACTGATAATCTTTATTAAGATATTCAATCAAGTATTGCTGGGAGCCTCTCTGACAGAAAAATACATCTAAACAATATGTCAAATGGTGTGTCTGCCAAGATGCATGAGTGATGTCTCTCACATTTCCCAGGACCAGAGATGAGAAAGAATGGGGGGAGTGGAATTAGAGGGTATATATACAACTACTATCAGAAGGATAATCACCTTTAAAAAATCAGCATCCCTGAACATTTCTATCCTGTGTATGATCATATCATTTATGTACGAGAGGATACAATGAGGCCATTGAGACATCTAGAGACATCAAAATAAACTAGAATGTTGCCCTAAGACGGCATTACGTTCCTCTTACACACGTTTCACTGGGTAATGTATGTTTTATATTACATGATCATTTTAGCTTAGGGCTACGGTTAATGTGCTCGCGTAGTGTAGGGGTTAATGGTTAGCGTTAAGATGAGAGCCTTCCAAACTGATCACTGCATTGTTACACGTTCACCACGGGAAATAACTGCACGGGTGACGTCACCGTTCATGCATTACGGGGATAGAAAACATGATACGCCCATTGAAATAAACATAGATACAATACAAATCGACGCAGAACATAGACACACTTATGTAAGTTTGTAAATTAACGCAGGAGTGCTCAGCAAGCTTTGCTATAAAGAATACAGTCAACGCATTTGTGGAGCAGCTGGTACACGTGTCATGTAGTGCTGCTGCTATTTGCTTGTTGTCTGTGTGTGTGTACACATATATAAACACACACACACACACACGCACACGTCCAGTCCATGACATCCATTGTATGCAAATAAATGTAATCTCAGGATTATTTACATATAAAGTTAGGACAAGATTATAAAACACGAACGCAGATGTAGCCACCACACATAAATCACAGTTTTTTTATTTGATGGAAAAGCAAATTCTGCTAGTACCCCGAATATACGCTCTCGCAGCCTGTACGCACTATAACTAAACATTGCTGAGGACATTTATCTTTACTACAGAATAGATTGCAAGCTTTCCAAAACATACCTCCCATGCCCTGTGTATTAATAGCCTTTTCATTAATGGCAACATGTTTGTGCAGCTGTAACGTCTATCATTTCGCAGGCAAATTGGACTTTGATTTATTTACAGGAGATAAAAGTTCATCTATTAAAACATAGCCGCTTCCTATAATTCCTTTTACTGCTCTGTGTAAGCCCTTCTGGCTGATGTACTGTTGTATGTAATCTCTCGCTACACCTCCCATGAATTTAAACCACCACTGCTCATAAACCCCTAATCTCCATAGAGCTTCTCCCTACTGCAGGGATTACTGCAAAGAGGTCCACCAGCAGAAGACTTTTAAGGAAAAAGAGAACAGAGGAAGAGTGGACAAATCATAAGAGATAGCAGAGAGGATGGGTTACGCTCAATGGAGCAATAAACCCAGTTTTCCACCACCATAGGATCAGTGCAGAGCAAATCATGACGTTGTTTTAGTCTTCTGTAATTTTTTTATTTAGGCCAGTGTTTCTAACAAAAATGGTGACATAGAAGAAAGTAGCTATAACAAGTTTAGAAATAACGTGGACCCTATTATGAGCTGAGAAGGAACGCGATCCCTATGACAGGCCGAGTAGGAACGTGGTTCCTACGATAAACTGATAAGGAACACAGTCCCTCCTATGACAAACTGAGAAGGAACGTGCTTTCGATGATGAGCTCAGAATTAACGTGGTCCCTATGATGGCCAGGAGGATAGCAGGTTAACGCATTTCACAATCGATTGCTCCTTTGTTACTGTGAGCTTGTATCCAATGCTGCATTGCTTTGTTTTTCACTAAGGTGAGCTAAATGGTTTAAATGCAAACCATCTTTATTCCATTTTGAAGAGCAGACCAGAGCAGCAGAGAACATTTATAACTTTTGTTCATAAACGTAGACTTAATCAGTTATTTACTGAGCTACCGCTACTGATTGTATTATAGTTTCCAAACACAGACAGCAATATGTAATTGCAATTTCTCTGTTAACACTAAACTTAATATGTTGCTTGTTACCAATTAGCTCTCTTTAAGAACAGATTAAAATGACAGGTGATATTCACCAACTCGTCTTCCTATGTTGTACGGTACCATATTAGAGAAATGCAAATTGATTTATGCCCTTTTGTCGTCTTTATAGTGAATAATGGCCAGACTATATTATAACCATTTTATTAAAATACCTATGTTTGTGCAGCTGGGATATCAATCTGCATTAGATTGGAAGTTTGGACTTTGCTTTATTTACAGGAGATAAAAAGATACCACGAATTGCTATTTTATTTTTAGAAAATGAGAGCAGGTCTTGGGAAATGGAAAAGTGTATTGGTCAGAACGCAGCAGGGATTAAAATCAAAGTTTCTAAGTGAGAAAAAAAATATCTTGAACCTTTAGAAATATATCAAAAGATTCTCACTGATGTGCCATTGTACCTGTGTGTGTTTTTTAAGATTCATAGCCCAGTGCTTACCCCTCAGGCCTGTCACCATCTGTAGCATGGTCTCGCAGACTAAAGTAGAGAATATTCTTTACCCTCTATCGGGTACTACAGGGAGCTGCTCGCTGGACGGGTGGGGACTGAGCAGCGACCTGTCAGACAAGAGGAGTCAGTCCGCGAGGCAATGATACAGACAGGGAGAGATAGAGATACAAAAGGAAGTATGGGGGAGCACAAGACACTGGAGATTGAAAGACACAAAGGGGGGGAGAAAGAAACACAGAGGGTTAAGAGACACAAAGGGGTAAAGAAACAAAGATGGTCTATGTGAGGCAAAAGGAGGGTAAAAGACACAAAGCGGGGGAAAGGGGCATAAGATAAACTAAGATACATTAAATGGGGTAAGATATACTAAAAAGGTAAGACATTCAAAAGGGGAGGGTTTTACAGACCACAAAAGGGAAAAAGGGACACAAGTGGGAATAAGAAAGAATAACAAAATGGGGATACAATCCTCAAAAGGTGGTTAAAAAAAATAATGGAGTAAGATACACACAAAGGACAAAAGGTTGGGAGAGGTGGGGTTAAGAAACACTCAGGCAAATATATGCCAGTTCCACATTAAGTCCTGACTAAGCTAAACTAAAATATATATCTCCTAATGTTTAAGTTAAACATCTCTAGAACAATTACACTGAAAGAAAAAGCAAAAAAAAAAACACAAAATAAAGGTAGTTTTTATAAATGTCATGACAGATGATAAAATCATCACAAATTCTACACTGTTCTTAACAGTAACTACACATTTTACTCTGGATTCAATTTAAAAACACACACTTGAAAAGGAAAGTAAGCTGCAACGTTAGAGCAATACTCTAATGCTGAAAATTAAATATACAGATTACTGGGCCCACGTTGAAGAAAAGAAAAAGAAAAAGTGGCATATTTTTGACGCGCCACATATTTTAACTAGCAATTTAGAAGAAAAAATAAAACCAGTTGAATGTCTTTAGTTCTGCCCTTTAAGGTCTCTTGTACACCCTTTGTGTCTCTTGCACCCTCTCCCCTTTCTTCTCACCCACTCGTGTCTATTGCCTCCTGTCATAGTGTGGCCTTAATGACCGCAGTAGAGGGCTACGGTAGAGGATCTTTTTTATTTTATTTTAAAAGAAGCGTTTTGCTGCTCCCAAGCAGACGGGTAGAGCATAAAAGAAGCTTCTGTAACGCAGTCCTTAAAGTGACACTATAGTCACCAGCACAACTAAAGCGTTGTTTAAGTATATGTTCTGGAGAGTATAATCATTCCCTTCAGGGTTTTTGCTGTAAACACAGTATTTCAGAAACCATGCAGTGTTTACATTAAAGCCTAGGGACACCTCCACTGGCCACTCCTTAGATGGCTGCTAGAGGTGCTTCCTGGGACAGTGCTGCACAGTGTGAATAACATACAGTGTCACCTCACTCTGCATGCAGACACTGAACTGTCCTCATAGAGATGCATTGATTCAATGCTTCTCTATGAGGAGATGCTGATCGGCCAGGGCTGTGTTTGGCTTGCGCTGACTCTGCCCCTGATCTGCCTCCTTGACAATCTGAGCCAATCACAATGCTTTCCCTAACCTTGGATGATGTCAGCTAAGGAGTCAGATCAGGGACAGAGCCAGCAGCAACAGACTTAAATAAAGGTAAGATTTTACTATACTTAGGAGAGAGGGAAGGGGAGGGCAGGGGGGCTAGATGGTGTTTTTAACACTATTAGGTCAGGAATACATGTTTGTGTTCCTGGCCTTATAGTGCTCTTTAAAGCTACACTAAACTGTGTCCTATATTCCAGAAAATAAGGTAGTTTTAAAAAACAAATCATGAAACTCACCTGTGATACAGTGACAGGACATTCCCCTCTCTGCAGCCTGATTTTCCATGGTGATCTGTGCTGATGATCCAGGGTCCAATCAGATGCTGATGAGGCATCACTAAGTTTTGTTGAATATGAAGGCCTCCGAAAATCAAAGGTCTTAAGAAGAAAGGGCCTCTACTGGATGTCTAACACTAAAAACATGTTTTCGGACGAATGTAAACAGTGCTGCTTTTCAACATTTATGCACGAATGCCACTACATTAAGATGGCTTGGTGTTTAGAATGTCACTTTAAATTTCAATGGACCTATTCAATGGCAGCTGATCATCAGCATAAAAAAAATAAAATTATACAGCAGAACACTGGGGTGTCACACAACAGATGGGTCTCTAACAGCCGGGGAAAAGTTGAGAATTATAGGAGTTTTAGTTCAAGACATATTTAACAACCCTATCATAAGTGGTTTTACCATCCAATCCTTTCTACACCTATCACTATTATCCATCTGCTGCAAAGGGTGACACAGCTGTCACAAACAGATGTGATGCACCAGCACCTTGTAAAGGAGTGCAAATATGCTAATTAATATTATACACACACACACATACACACACTGTGTAACAATGTAACCACACACACAGACCATCATTGGAATTTAAACCAACTAAAATCCTACTAACAGGAATTCATCTAAAAATACTAACCCAACTGCGAATGTGCACTTTCATGGCGATCCACTAAACTCCAGATTATACGGAATAAAATCTGAAAGGCTAAAGTGAGGCAACAATTGATGATTTTGAAAAATCTCCAACTCGGCTATAGTCAATTATTGCCTCTTTTTGAGCATCCATTTTTCAATTCGGATTTTAATTGGCAACAATTCAGAGTTTAGTGAATAATCCTGTTGAAGGGACATTGTAGGCACTATAACTATATCATCTTAATGAATTGGTTATAGTGCCTGGAGTCTCCTGGCACTCTCTCTCCACACAGATTGTTGCTGCAAGGCAGTGAGTACGAACTCGACAACAAATGACAAAAGGTGGCAATAGTAAGTAGAGCTTGACCAACGCTCCACTTTTTGTCAACCTGCAGGTTATACATGGGGAGAAGTAGCCCATACTTTTCATTATAAATGACTTCGCAAAATATTCATCATTTAAAAAAAATTAAAATAAAAAAAAAACATAGAGGGGGGTATACTATTAAAGAAAAAAGTAACAGAGCGAGGACAGTTGCTCCCTTGACATGTGAGTGTAACATATGTCAATAAGCATAAAAGTCATTAATGCAAATTTTCTTGTCTTGGATTAACTTATTTGAGCTGTGAAACTACTTGGCAAATGCCACCAATGTCAACAGTAACTTTGAACTGAGTACATGTTTAATGCATCTACATGATAAAAGGAAGCATTTTCTGCCCAATTAGTTATTTATCCTGTGCATGTCAGACACATGGTTCACCATGGCGATATTTTGACGTTCATGTCCTTGTTTGACATGTGATATGTGATTTTCTTGTCTCTCGCATTATGCTCGAAAAGATATGGACATTATCTTGAAAAATTATTTGCATATATACATTCACTTACACTATGATTGAAGCAATGTATAGCAATACAATTAAAAACAGCTGGGTGTACGTCAGCTGAGAGTATCAGTCGAGAGGAAAGGTAAGATAATGACACCACTTAACTACACACAGTGTAGAAGATATTTTAGTCTAAACTTTATTTTTCGTCGATTTAGATTTTACAATTCTGGATTTGATTTTTGCATATTTATATCACCACAAAGTTAATGAAAAGGAAATAGATCTAATCCATGCGTTATGAATACATTATTCAAAGTCTCTGGGATATTCTCACATTATACACTGATCAACCACACATTTTACACTATCTGCTTACACAACATCATGCAGGTTCCCCTCACAAAACAGCTCTGATACATAAAGTCAAGGACTCCACAGGATCTCTGAATGTGTCCTGTGGTATCTAACACCAAGACATTAGCAGCAGATCATTTAAAAATAAACTAAGTTGTTTTCCTGGCACTATAACTTCCTATAGTGACCCCCTCCATCGCGCCTCCTGCCCCATGATGCAGAAGGGGTTTAAAACCTCTTCTGTAGCTTACCTGATATCAGTGCTGCCTCTGCTGATGTCGGCGGGGGAGGCCTATTGCGCATGCATGGTGATGTATTCGGCTTTCCTATGCGGTTTTACAGGACACTGGATGTCCTCATGACCAAAAGTCACCTAACAACTAAGAAGTCCCTCTAGTAGGAACATAGTAATATTCTACACAGCCACTAGAGGTGGCGTTAATCCTCAAAAGTCATTATTGCAGTTTATTAGAAACTAGTGGTTGAAGTGGTCTAAGTGCCGATTTCCACTACCTGGTTATCCGAGAGCGCTTTCTTTATATTTGTCTTCTGGTTTTTGGCTCGTTCCTGATTATCTCTATTTATGGTATCCTTGACCCTCTGGCTTTGTCTTTTCGTTTTTGCTTTTGTCTGTATTCCTAACCTCGGCTAGTTACGGACTATTCTAATACGTTAAATCTGGCCATTCTAAGGCCTGGTAATACGTTAGTTTATATTTGTGTTAATTCTGTGTTTTACTAATAGTCCTGACAACAACCAACTATAAAAAAAAATCTGATGCATTTCTTAAAAAAGTTCTATCTCTGGCCTTTGAGAGATGAATGGGTTCACTGGGCTACCTATGCAGATATAAAAAAAAAAATATCACAAGTTCTATACTGTTAGAAACCAACATAAAACATTAATGGTATTTTAAGGTAACATGAGAGGGCGATCGTTTGGACGCCTGCTGCTGGTGGGATTCAGTCACACAGAAATACTTTCTAAAGACAAGGAGCCAGCAAAAAAAGATATTGGGACGGAAATCAGACGAACGGGTTCTGTGGAAAGCCAAACATGTAATTATCTGTCCAGCATTCATTCAATGTACAGCTGCTGTTTGTAGTGCTCATTTTACCCTATCTTTCTTAAACAGTTTCCCCTGCAGAATTCAAAAGCCACCAGATGAAAGGATCAAGTAAAATTTTACATTCTCTGTGATGCACTTTGGTCAATGTAACCAGGAGGGAAGATAAAATAATGTGTGTACGTGAGACGTCCTGGAGCTCGGGAATTTATCGGGGAAAAAAAAAAAATCAAGCGTTGAAGAGTCAGCGCGTCACATAGTGAAATGCTGGAGTTATTTTATATAGAAGAATATTGCAATGAGAAGTTTGCACAGCAGAGCACCACCATCTTCCCAGATACAATTTGAGCTTTCAGGATCTTAACAGCAGATTAGATATCTAATAAAATATCTAAAATCCACAAGTATTGTGTGAAAAACATCACGTTTTCACCTAAACTAAGACAGTCGTTTATCAAAACATACCAGTAGAATTCATGCACATAAACAATCCCAACAATTTCTGTTCTAGCAGAAAATACTCTCAAACGGAATCTAGAGATTCCCTTATTTCTTCTCTAGGTGATGGAGATGTATGCTTCGAGGCAAAAGACAAATAACTCCCAGGAAGCAGACTGGGCTGGACCTTCTAGGAGCAGCCTCGAAATAAATGTTGCTTGGCATTATCCATAAGTGAACAGAGCATGCATAATTTCTGGCAGAGATGGATACCAAATATAAAAATGGGAAAACCTAGCTAGCTAAATCAGGTTAACTGGAAGAAGTTTTTGAAGTGCATCAAAGAAAGTATCATTTTTTGGGTAGAGATGGACTGGAGACAGAAGAGGGGATGAATCAAACTAAACAATCTAGTTAGCATGTTAATGAAAGGCACATGTCATTACAAATATGATTTCATGTAACACTGCATCTACAGATCGTGTTAGCCAAACAATGTAATTTTTGGGGTGGCCACAGGCCACATGTCTGCAACTGTAGGACTTTGTGCACATCAAATTTAAAATCCAAGTTTACAACTAGATAATATTACCATAAAGGCTTGGTTAACACAAAATTGATGCCAAACCCAGTAATAGTGGTAGAACGCGTTTGAACGATACGCACACATCACAAATGGCCGCAATCAGGGTTGGCAGTCTGTGTGTGGTCTACACAATGACGAGACATGTATCCAGCACTTCAGGGAGCTCAGCAGCACCAGTGCTTGCTGCTATGAAAAACCAATATTCTCATTTGTTAAACCTTATTATGAAATGCAGCCTGCCAGTTTCCATCATACATTAACCTTTTTTTAATTAAAATTAAGATGAGGATTGTGAGGATAAGGCTAAAGGTCCACTTAGCAAGACCTTTCGGTTGTACTAATCTTTCAGAGATATTTAATGATCAGCTGAGGAAATCAGTGCACACTATTTAGGTCTATGCTCAACGCTTTAGACAACCGCTGACAGGGGATAGAAAAGCATGACATTTCCTTGCACAAAAGCCTGTGTCCCTATTATTATTATTCTTGCCTATTAATATTAACCCCTCCGGTGCAGAGGCTCTGCCTGCTGTAAACACATTGCTCAGTGTTCTTACTTCGCGCTCTGACGTACAGAAGGGGTTAATGGGTGGGATGATTATTTCTCAAGGTTGAAAGTAGCAGCTCACCCTGAGGTGCCCTTAAAATAACTACAGATAAGGTGCGTCACTGGGCCTTTGTCTCTATTGTGTCGGAAGAATTGCATTTGCATTTCGTTGTTTTGTTTGTATTTTTTTTTTGTTTTTTTCCCCAAAACTGTGAGGTGGCTTGTGCTCAAATGCTTGCTGTCAAAACAACATATCCTTATCATGAATGGTTCGGCTCGTGAAATATTCTTAGTTGCAGTCAGGGACATTGTTTGTGTTGGTTAATTCACGTCTCATCATCATGCGGTTTGCGATCCCACTGAGACTCAGCCTTGTATATTCCGCTTGGCCCCCAGCCATATCATCAGCACTATTATCTTATTGTATTTGGTAACTCTCCCAAACACTCTTACTTCTTCACTGGAAAATCCCTTGTATGTTCACCTATCTGCCCACCACTCTTTGCGCATGCCCTCCACCATGCACTGTGCATCTTACCTACCACCCCGGCATGTCTCTAAGTTGTGCCCCCACAAAATCAGGATGAATCCCTTGGCACTTTCCCATGTTTCTGTGTCTCGTCCCAAGACTGGCATTTCTCTTCAACAAACCCCAAAAATGGTCAAACTCTTCTAAGCTCTTCTCTATGGTGTCTACACCTGGCCACACTGCTTCTGTGTAGCTCGCCTCTACCATATCACACTCCTAGAAGCTTTTCTGATTCCTTGTACCTTGTCCCATTCTGAGTAGCTCTGCTGCTCCCCACATTTTTGCACACTCTTTATACCCCAAAATAACAGACAAGTGAAAGAAGGGACCGCATGTGTATTTTGATTCCTTATACAACCTATACAATTCTGCTGGCACAATGTGTACATGTTTCTGCTCTATCATTTAGACAAACGTTAAATAACAGAAGGGCAAGTAAAGTACAGAAAATAAGTCATTAGTAGCAGAAGACACACTTGTTCACTGAGATCAAGTAAGATTGTGCAACTATTTTAACCTGGACACAGCATGCACCCCACCATCTGCAGGAATGTAAATTGTGCCTTTTGTAATTGCTAATTATACCGGTCATCCTGGCAAATAAAATGATCACCTCGATTCATTATGCCTTTCTACACTGAAAGAGGCTAAATGCCCAGTCTCATACAATGCTTATGGCTCAATCCTACAATGCAATATGCACATCTCACTAATGGTACAGATAATAGAAATATGTTCGCTGCACACAGGTGTAAGTCCGAAACATAAATACTAAATATAATTATAGCTATGGAAGACTCACTGGCACTTTAAATGGGACACATGGCATCTGTCAGAATCCATCTGATGATTGGATATTGCAATTATGCAGGTTGAACCCACATACTGACAAAACAGATATTATTATTATTAAAATTAATAAACTAAAATGTATACCTTATAAACCATCAGGTATATTCAGGCGGATGGAGAAGGATGCATGGAATATGTTTTTAATCCAAGCGTTCCATTGTAATTTCATAGCTCTAATGGCTTCTAACGCAGGATATCCCTAGGTATGCGGCCTCTGAAATAGAGGTTTTCAAGTGATTGATGTGTAACTATGCCAGATATGATGTGTGGGATTCTGCTTTGTCCTTTTCATCTCCAACAGTTAATGGACAGTTTGACTAATATGTAATCCAGCAGCCTGTAACTAAAGGGATTGGGTGATCTGTCTTTGCAGGAATGGGTAGATACACTTGTAGACTTAAAATGTGTGCATGCTGCACTTCGTTTACCTGGATTTAATAAGAAGGCATTAGAAAAGTGCACACGGTGTAACCCACAAGCCATCTGCTAAACAAACAGTGTAATACAGATCTTCAGCACCTTGGAGAGGGCCACAGCAGCAAAGTAATTAAAGCCAGTTCCTAATCTTCAAACAGCAACTATGCAAAATGAATCTCTGGGATTTCTCCATCCTCACAGCTGGATCCATCCATAGTAGGATCTTTTCAGAAGCAAAAAAAAAAAGGACGGCAAGAACTTGTCAGGGAACATCCAGAGCTCTGTGTGATACAAAAGTATCAAGCATGGAACGTAACTCTCTTTCTTGCAAAACCTACTCGAAAAGAGAGAATTGTTCTGAGCAACCTACTGCCAAAGGGAGCTGAAAGGCTCACACGGCAGGCAGGGGCTAAAGGAACATACACAATTTACTCTTTAACCCCTTGAAGTATATGATGTTCGCACTATAGTGATAAAATAATGTGTTGAAGACCTTGTTTGGTCCTCAAAGAGTTTCCTGAACCACAAGCATTATCTTGGGTATGGAGCTACTGCTCCGTAGACATCCATAGAAATGACAGCCAAGTGTCCGTGACATAAGATGATAATAGGACATCCCGAGGTCACCCAGAGGAGGCAGCCTTTCTTCGTTCTTGCCATGAAAGAGCAGGCAAGCCTTATTGATTGTGCATGACATTTAATAATGACATTGCTTCTTTGCAGTGACCAGACAGAGGAGACAATCAGTGTTGTATTATCTATATAATTCACAGTTGCCCCACTGCACAAACTCTCTGTCTCTTCCAAACAAAAGAAGAAATGGTAAAAAAATAAAAATAAAAAAATAAAAATAACCATGTATAAGGCAGCAAAGCAGAGCTGCTTTATGAGTTAGGTGCATCTCTCTCCTAATTAACATTCTAAAGAATTACACAGGGGACGGGGCCTGATTCCCATGTTGATTTTCAAAACAGGCACAATACAGTTTGCAGCCTATATCTTGGACATTTCTATGCCTTGCCAACCGTACAGATTTCCATTTCACTGTCCTATATACAATGCCTTAATCACCTCTGCCGTGTCTCCATCAGCAGAAACGCATTCATTAATATTCTTTGTTTGAAAGACCAGTTCAACAAAATAAACCTAATTAGTGCTCATCCTTGTCTGTGACTTACTAGAATGCCAAGAATGACATAATTAACAGCACATATCATTAATTAGCGGTCCTTCTCTAACGATTACTGTCCAGCAATGTATTTGTAGCTGACCTGACCCTGGCCGTGTTACAGCTCGGAATTATGTAGTGTGGCTAATTTGACCTTGCAGTGATAGTTAGCACCAGGGACAAGTTGCATGTCTGATCCTGGGGGTTCTAAAGATTTCTAATTCTCGGCTCCTCAAAGTGCAATACTGGGAACCTATAGCTGAACTGACTCTGGCTATGATGCTGGGCTTTTGTGGATAGACTTGTAATACAAGGGCCTTGCAGCTGGGCTGATATATTTCAAGGTGTCCTACTACTCTTAGAAAAATATAGCAGAGAATGTCCAGTTCATCTGTCAGAATAGAATATCTTAAGCACCTAGCTCACCTAATCCAGATATGTTACAGATATGTAAATGAAAACCAGTTTTACACCATGAGATAGTTTGTATTCCATTGTTCTATTAGCATAGCTAGTCTTTTCATTATATTGCTTGTCTAGATAATATCTTGAACTAATTATAAAGTGCATTACCAAACATATGAAGTTACATCACCTGGGCACTATCTTCCATCGATTTCTGCACAATCTAACCTGGCATGGATTTGCTATACAAGTAAATCACCAAACATGTTTTACCAAAAATAAGACTTTATCAATGTTGTAAAGGGACTTTACATATAGATAAAGCCTTATTTTTGGCTAAACTCGTTTGGAGATTTACTTGAATAGCACTGAATGACACTCGGCTGAATCCTGACACCTGAAGGGTCTCGGAAAATAGCATCTAGCAATGGTGAGTCAAGAAAATAGGAGGAACATCGAACAACCCAGGAGTCTGACATAGAGCCTCCCCACAAAAATGCGAGAATCCAACTGTTCATTACCTGTTTTTATAAGATTTTGCATAACACATTTTTACTAGTTTTAGAATATACTATTCTAGAAGCGATTTCTACCTGTCTTCCCTCCCTGCTATCTTTGCTTATCCATATTCTCACTGAGAATTGCAATAAACATTAAAAAATAAAGGGGAACTTAGCCATGGAGTGGACAATTTGAACTAGACATTTGTTTATTATATTTAAAGACAAACTAGGAATCGCTGTTTTTATTGTCTGTAATTCCTTGTCTATGGCTTGTCAGATAGGGTGGAAAACCTGACTGCCAGGATATTGAGCAGCACATTCTCCAAATGAGGAACGAGTTGATGAAACCCTGCTGTTATTGGGGGCAGGGTGGGGGTCTTGAAGTAGAATGATCTTGCTTGCACACTTTACATATATAAACTAAAGCTATACCTACTAAAGCAACATCTACATTAATATGAACTTGTCATCCACATGATTTGCAGAGGAAAGGTTGACTTTAAAGTTAAACTCACAAACCTGTAAACTACGAATGTGGAGAGCTTTGATATGTTTATACACACCAAATCTATCTATCCAAGTATATAAACAGGGCTTAAACACAGACAATTATTTGAGCTTCCCAAAATACGGAACAACAGGTAGGAAAGAGTAAAATAGAATTCAATAAAGAGAAAAAATGATAGGGTAGATACAAAGCTTCACAAAACTCATGCAAAGCATTGGAAATAGTCCTATAAATGGCCTACCTCAGAGCTACAAAGCTGGGGGTAACCCAGAAAAGATACACAAAAAAGGAGACCCTTGAAACAAGGGGATCCTGAAAAGCAGCTCTGGACACAGAAAAGGCACTTGAATGCCAGGTAACAGGAAAGGAAGAGAGAAGTAATGGGTGGGGGGAAAGGGAGAGAAAGTAACACTACACAGTCCCCCGAACCTCCTTAATGTACAGCTTCCTAAATATAGGAGCAATTAAATGCCCACCATAAGCAATGGGGAAAAAAGGAGGGTCCCAACTCTCATAATGCTGCCTAAGAAAATCTACTCGTGGATAACAACCACCAGGACCAAAGGCAGGCTGTCCTAGAAATCTGAATAACCTGGATAGCTCAAGAGATCACCACATACTAACTGCCTAAGTGCTACCTAAAAAGTGAAAATAAACATAAAAAGAAAAAGAAAAAGAAAGCGCTCGACGCGCGTTTCAGCGTGGATACACGCCGTCGTCAGGAGCAAGTCAGTGCTCCTGACCATACATTAAGGAGGTTCGGGGGACTGTGTAGTGTTACTTTCTCTCCCTTTCCCCCCACCCATTACTTCTCTCTTCCTTTCCTGTTACCTGGCATTCAAGTGCCTTTTCTGTGTCCAGAGCTGCTTTTCAGGATCCCCTTGTTTCAAGGGTCTCCTTTTTTGAGTAAAATAGAATTGTACGTCCCAAAAATGTTCTGTCCCTCCTGGTGGCTCACTAGAAATAAAACAATATTAACTTTTATAATCAAGATTTGCTCTGCTGCATTAAACTAGCTGTTTCCCCACTATGCAGCAACTCTCGGCAATAATCAATGCTACTATTCTGAAATAACTACACAGGAAACAGAGGTTTTGGCAGATTCCTAAATGGTTTAATAAAAAGAACCAAACATAAACAAAATGTTCCAGAGCAGAGATCTGTAGAGGGTGACGCTTAGCAATGCTGTCGTAACAGTCAGAGAGTCAAAGTTTGGCCAACCCTGATCTAGCCCTATGCCGAAGGTCCAGGGTAGGTACCAAGTGCTACTGGAATCAAAAAGAAAAAAAAGAGAACATTGTGCTTCAATGAGATCTCCAGTGACAAATCGTTTTTCCTAGAGAATGTCACTCGGAAGCAAGTGTTGACCCATATATTTAATAATTTTATAACAAGACACGGAGGCTCATATTGCATATCCCTTTCTTTACTGTTGACAAATAGCAGCAAAGGAAACATACAGAATGAAAAAAGAATGAACATGTGATAACGTAGGCCCCTCCCCCTCAGGTCCCAGTATAACAGGCAGCACTTCCCTTCCATTTCCCTCTTTCTTTGCTGCTCTGACACAAAGATAAGTACATGCCATATTTTCTCTTATATACTATTCATTGATAATTTAATGGATTTTTATTTAATTTGTATTTATTTAGTCTTTTATTTCGAAGGTTAGTAATTGTGTCGTTATACACTAGCCTCAGGGCCCAGACCTCCCCTGCTTATGTAACCTTGTCTGTTTCTTCTGCTCGAGCGCCTCTCTGCGCACTTCTCCTTGTTTCATTATTCCTCCGCGTAGCTTGCGGGTGCCGCGAATCCCGCGAGATTCCCGGCGGCCATTTTCTGTCATTCTGTCCCTACCTCTTAGTGTGTCGCTGGTCTGGGCCCTGGTGAGAGCGTTTTTCCTTTGCTTAGTTTGTTTGGGTGACTAACCCATACGTCCTTGATCATGCCTAAACCCAGACTATCTACTGGGTCCGCTCACTCTGGGGAGTCGGATTCCCCAGCAATCAGAACTGAGGCCCCTGTCACCTCAGATATTTCGCCTTCTATGGCGGATGGGACTACCCAACCCGATGGACCACAGTTTCTGGCGCTACAGCGCTCGGTGACAGACGCCATTATGGCTGCTATGGGGTCTATGTCCTCCACCCTCTCCCACACCATTTCACAAGCCCTCTTGCCCCGTCCTTCAGACGAGCAACTCTCGGGCACCTCGACACCCCAGGGAGAGGTATCTAAAGGGGACTTCAAAAAGGCTGCCCGTAAATCTAAACACTCCTCTGCCTCCAGAAACACCATGACTGGCGTACCTTCGGTCGCCCCAGAAAGCGTGTCCCATCCACGCAAAAGAGCCTTTCCGCGCCAGGCAGAACGGGCGCGGCTTTGGAAATGTGCTAGAGCACAGATTGAGAGCGGCACCGACTCAGAAATCGGGTCAAATGAGGAGGCTATGAACGAGTCAGATTCCGACTCTGATGCGGATTCCGCCGATGGCGCTCTCGACCTCCTTTCCTCTGCTCAGGCAGAGATGCCCGGAGGCGAGACGGGGACCAGGAACCCTGCGGCTGCGGGGCCATCCCTCGTGGATCCTTCGGGGGTCCCACTCTTCGACCCGGATGACCTGCATCATCCGAGGTCGGCGGAGTGGCTCCCAGCCGACCACGTTGCCACATATCTGGAAAATTGGGTCAGAAAACCCTTAAGCAAGGCGGCCCGCAACAAATTGAGGGCGGAGTGTCCTAGGCCTCTGGTGCCTAACAAGGTGTGTGACACCCCAGAGGTTGATCCAAAAATGACCCAGTTCCTCACTAAACTGGGCTGGAACCCCCGTAAAGGACTAGAGTCCGCTTTGAAGTCCTGCCAGGACAAGCACCTGGACATATTCGGGCCTTTGGCCAAATTATTTGACTTGGCGGAAGACGCCAGAGCGGAGAACCGCATGGTCGACCCTGAAGACCTTAGAGGTTGGGTCCAGAGAGCAATTTGTATTGCTGGGAGCGTAAATACCTCCCTGTCTATTGAAAGGCGTAAAGCCATATTGTTCAAAATTGAGCCAAAACTAGCCAACCTCGCCCTTACGGAGGCGGGCAAAGACGCCCAAGGACTCCTCTTCGGAGACTCCTTCATCAAAGACTTGGGGCGTTTTGTGGGGGCATTCACGGCTCTAGACAAGGCCCAGGCCTCCATGAGGCGAGTATTCCAGGGGCGGGTCTCTACCAGGGCCGGCAGAAGCAGGAGCCGTCTGTCCGGCCGCAACTATCCCCAATCCCGTGGCACGGGAAGAGGCTCCTTTCAACAGTATCACCAATACCAGGAGACCTCCCGCCCCATGTTTTTTCCATCCCGTGGACGTCAATGGCGATCCAGAGGCCTTCGGAGTAACCCAAACTCCAGACGACCATACGGTGAGTTGCCTTCTACCACACATTTCTTCTCCGGGTTACATAGGGGGCAGACTCCAACATTTTTTCCCAGCCTGGTCACAAATCACTTCAGATCCATGGGTACTGGCCACTATTCAGGGCTTCCATATAGAACTCACCTGCCGCCCTACACACATTCCCCCTCCTCGACCGATCCGCTTTTCCATCCAGGATCGCGGTCGGATCGACGAAGAACTTTCATCCCTCCAGTTCAAAGGGGCTATCGAACTAGCACCCCTCAGCCCTGCGGGCGTAATAAGCAATATCTTCCTAGTGGAAAAGAAAGGCGGCCAATCGAGGCCAGTCATAAATTTGCGCCCCCTCAATGCCGTAGTCAGGTACCGCCATTTCAAGATGGAGGGTATTCACCTGCTAAGGGATCTCCTCCTCCACGGAGACTGGCTAGCGAAACTAGACCTAAAAGACGCGTACCTGACAGTACCAATAGCGGAGGCCTCTCGGGACCTCCTACGCTTTTACTGGCGACACGAAATATGGCGATTCACCTGTCTGCCCTTCGGCCTATCCTCAGCCCCGTGGTGTTTCACAAAACTTCTACGGCCCGTTATGGCCTGGCTACGCAGTCGAGGTGTTCGACTAATCGTCTACCTAGACGATATTCTACTCATGGCGCAGGAGCGCTCCACCCTCCTCTCACACCTACGACTAGCCATAAACCTCCTGTCACGCTTAGGTTTCATAATCAACTGGGAGAAGTCATGCCTGACCCCCGCCACCCGCTTGGAATTCCTAGGTTTCCAAGTGGATTCGGGGGCAGCGACGCTGAGTCTCCCGATATCCAAGATTCGTTCCATCCGCAAAGAATTGCGCAGGGCCCTTATCCGACCCCAGCTCACCTTACGCCAATTGGCACGCCTCATAGGCCTACTGGCCTCTTCAATCCAGGCCGTGTTCCCAGGCCCACTCCACTACCGAGCGCTACAGCGCCTAAAAATCGCTCACCTAAGAGCCGGGGCATCCTACGCAGACCTAGTCTCCCTGGACAACGAGACGAAAGACGAGTTGCGATGGTGGATTCTCAACCTGTCTGCGTGGAATGGCAAAGCCATCTTCGGCTTAACGCCGGAATTCACGATCGACTCGGATGCGAGTCTACACGGTTGGGGAGCCCACTGCGAGGGCATCTCAACTGGGGGCCGGTGGTCGGAGTCCGAAACCCGACTACATATCAATGCCCTGGAGCTTCTGGCAGGCTCCTTCGCCATCCGCAGCTTCGCCAAGGACCGTGCCCTATCATGTATTCGGCTCCGCATGGACAATGTTTCGGCGGTGAGATATGTCAACCACCTGGGTGGTACACAGTCGGCGGTCCTGGCCAGGTTGGCGAAAGATTTTTGGGAATTCTGCCTGGAACGGAACCTGATGGTCTATGCAGAGTACTTACCTGGCCTGCACAACGTCCAAGCGGACTGGGGTTCACGTTATCTTTCAGACACCAGCGACTGGAGATTAGCCAGGAAGGTGTTCTCCAACATATCATCTCTTTGGGGGCCATTTACCATAGACCTTTTCGCCTCCCGGCTCAATACTCAACTCCCACGCTTCTTCAGCTGGAGGCCGGACCCAATGGCGGAGGCAGTGGATGCCTTCCTACAAGAGTGGAAGGGAGGCCTCCTCTATGCCTTTCCCCCATTTTCCATGATCCCTCGCTCACTCCTGCAGACCCGCAAACACCGGGCGGAGCTAGTCATGGTCACCCCATTCTGGGAGACGCAGTCTTGGTTTCCCCAAATGCTCGAGATGACGTTGGACTACCCTCGACTCCTGCCGGATCGCCACGACCTGCTACAAGACCCGGCGGGTCGCTATCATCCCCTCCGGCTGGAGGGCTCTCTCCCACTTCTGGCGTGGCGAATCTCCGGGGACCCTGGGAAATCCAAGGAGTTTCGGACGCAACTAGACTCTTATTGGCGGCAGCATGGGCTCCCGGCACTAGACGGGCATATGGGTCAGCTTGGCGAGCTTGGGCTAGCTGGTGCATGGCTCGGAACGAGGATCCCGTTTCGGCCCCTGTAACAACGATCCTGCAGTTCCTGACGTCTCTCTTCGAAGCCGGTAAGGCTTACAGGACCATTAACCTTTACCGCTCCGCTATCTCGGCGATTCACCAAGGCTTCGAGGGCCGCCCCGCGGGACAACACCCTCTAGTGTGCCGACTCGTCAAGGGCTCTAGATTTTCAAGGCCACCCAGGCCCCGCTACTCCACGACCTGGGATGTTTCAGTTGTATTGACTTTCCTCTCATCCTGGCCCGCTAACGCAGGACTCTCCCTCAAACAGCTGTCGGCCAAATTGGTGTGCCTGCTCTGTCTCATCTCATGCAAGAGAGTCTCGGATGTCAGTGCACTGGATGTCGATGCCAAGTCATACACCCCGGACGGGGTAACTTTTAACATCAGCAGACGCACTAAGACTTCCATCAAGGCGGTATCCTACCCTAGTTTCCCTGCCTCTCCTTCGCTATGCCCAGTGACCTGCCTTCGTGAATACGAATCTCGCACCGAACCACACCGATCTACTGCCTCCCGTCAGTTGTTCTTATCCTTCCGCCCCCCTTTTCACCCAGTTTCCAGCACTACCTTATCACGCTGGGTGAAATGGCTGCTGGCCCAAGCGGGCATTGACACTACAGTGTTCGGCGCCCACTCAGTACGAGGGGCTTCGGCCTCTTCTATGATGTCTGCGGGCGCCCGCCTAGAAGACATTATGAGAACAGCTGATTGGTCTAGGGAATCTACCTTCCGAGAATTCTACTTTCGGCCGGCCCCACACACATTCGCTGTAATAATGGATCAGCTTTAAACTTGCAATATGAGCCTCCGTGTCTTGTTATAAAATTGCATGATTTTGCTATTACATGACGAAAAGTCATGATTTTATTAAAGACACGGAGGCGAGTATTGCCCCACCCTTTTGTTACTCTCACGCTGGTAAGTATATATCTCCCCACCCATATTACTCATACCACGATACACCACATGTTATAGTTTGGGACGGTAAGTGGGGCCGTCCTTATACTTGTTGTTTTCAATATTACTGGATATGTTAACATTGATTGTTTTGTGGGATTGTATATACAAGGGTCTTTGTTCTCACTGGCGTAACCTTGTACTAGTTACAAGTATCGACTTTAACCTGTTGGCTCCTGTCCTTTATGTCTCCACAGCTTAATCTGGCAAGACATCTAGCAAGGGTCCGGTTTATTGGCCTCCTCCCGCTGTCCTCCATCGGTCCTATGAATTCTACGGCCACACTTCCCAGTTTGTGATGTTATACCTCCTCGGTTTTTTCTGTTATTACCTTGGGACTTTATTCTCGCATTACTCTAGTTATGGACATTGTTCTTTGGTCGCATCTGCAGAAAGAGGGAAATGGAAGGGAAGTGCTGCCTGTTATACTGGGACCTGAGGGGGAGGGGCCTACGTTATCACATGTTCATTCTTTTTTCATTCTGTATGTTTCCTTTGCTGCTATTTGTCAACAGTAAAGAAAGGGATATGCAATACTCGCCTCCGTGTCTTTAATAAAATCATGACTTTTCGTCATGTAATAGCAAAATCATGCAATTTATTGGCTATTATTATTACCTGAGCTGACTGCAGTTCCCAGAGCACAATGCTGAAAGTCAGAACTGGGCCCTGTTTAATATGTTTTACATTTGTATTAACATTTCTAGAAAACCAATTTTGAGAAGATAATACACGTTATACGTGTATAATAAAACCCTACAGAGAGTTAAAACGAATGTACCAGGTTAAAAGGAACCAAAAGTCTGGACCAGGTCCATAAGATCTTGGGAATTATTAACTCTGATATACTACTTCAGCTATTTGACCCAGCATGTTCTGAACCAACGATGGCAAATCTAGGCAGAGGGCAACAACGGAATCATAAATACAATTTGATCTAGCTATGTATCTGATACGCAGTGTTCTGCAGGGATTCAAACAGGAAGGCATCTAATTATAGATCAGCCTAGAAAAATAAGTTAAATCTATACACGTAGCCATAGGTATTCTCCAACCTAATTGGCACAAAGCGCAACAGGCAAAAAATATAAGAATACAGATTTGCAGACAGATAAAAAAAAAACAAACAAAAGAAAACCCCAGCAGAACCGACAGTCTAGATTAGAACAGTTTTTTTCCCGCTAGCTTTTGTCTAAGTAAATATTCTGGACATGAGCTTTTTAAGTTAAGTCTTAAGTACAGAGGATTTTAAAATCAGAATACAATGGTGTTAACAAAAAAATCTTAAACCATCCACAGTGCACAAACTCTTCAAGAGAGTTCAATAGGGTTGGTAGATCAACTCACATGAACATACAGGGGATCTGAACATTTATTGTGTGAAAATTAATTAAACTATTCAAAAAGGATAGATGGTGCTAGAATATCACGATGTTCCAGCGTTTCAGGAAGGAAATCCTTACTGACAGAATTTGAAGGAAGAAGACGGGAAAGTGGTGCGGTGAATAAGAAACTAATCCACAATCCATTTAAATATTGATAAAGACAAGAGCCCAATTAAAAAAAAAAAAAAAAAAGACAAAGAATCAAAGCTCAATTAATTAAGCATGTGCTCAAAAAGCAACATTTTACGAAAGGACATGGGGAAAAAATTATAAATTTCTCTCCATTACAAGGAATTAGAGCGAACACGAACTAAGTATTGTGGGAGTTCGACAATCACCTGTACGGCAGGGGCTTACTCACTATTCCAGTTGAGCAAGGAGTTGAGTTATCAGTAAATCACAGCGATATAAAGTAAATATCTCCACTATAAGGAGAAAGGAGTTATATAAAAATCAAGGAGAATATAAATATATAAACAACTACAGACTATCAGATTAGTAACTACAATTAGGAAAATAGGCTGAAATCTCCAGTTATCAGAATGTCATCCCGACACCAGATTACAAAGAAACTGGGTTCAATTATAAGACACAACAAGACAAGCAGAAGATCATGTAGAAGAAAAAAAAAATACTGAATTGCCTACTGCCCGTAAACAAGAAGTCACTAAAGGATAGATCAGTGGTTCCCAAACTTTTTAGGTTCAAGGTGCCCCTAATATTTCAGTATTTTTCCAAGGCACACCAAGTCAAAATTTCTAGGTTGTATTATCTGTACATTTAATATTATTATGTTATTATTTATATCTCATATTATTTATATAGCGCCAACAAATTCTGCAGCGCTTTACAGTGGGTGGATGAACAAACAAATACTGGCGCTATAGTGTAATGTACAGTGTTGGTGTTTGAAGGGGTGCTTGTATACATTTATTGTGTTTTAATACAGGGGTGTGTTTGTATGTGATGTTTGCATTTGATTGCAGGGGTGTGTCTGAATATAATGTTCACTTTTAAATATGGATGTAAATTTGTGTGAAGTATTTGTGCTTGAGTGGAGGGGTGTGTTTGTATATATATATATATATATATATATATATATATAGAGAGAGAGAGAGAGAGAGAGAGAGAGAGAGGGAGAGAGGGAGAGAGAGAGGGAGAGAGAGAGAGATTTTTTTATACTGGGGTGTGTTTGTATGTAATATTTATGTTAGATTGCAGGAGTGTGCTTGTATGTTGGGCTGGTGTTTGACTGCTTGGATGTATGCACATACATACACACATACATACATACTTACACAGATATTCATGCACATTAACACACAGATGCATATAGTAATACACCGACACATACACACAAATTCATATAGACACCAACACATACACACATATAGATACACACCGATATATGCACAAATGCACCCTGACACACACAAACATTGATACATGCCCACACCATGACACAGACACACACTGACATAAAAACACACACCCTGAACCACAGATGCACATACAAAGATGAGTGCGCGCACAAAGACAAAGAAGCACACTGAAATATATATATATATATATATATATATATATACATATATATATACACACACACACACACAGATGCACACCGACACACACGCACTCATACACACTCACACATATGCACACCTTGACACAAACACACATACAAACACTCATACACTCATACAAACAAGCACACACACTCAAACACTCACACTCATACACATACACTCATACACATACTCACTCTCATACCCATACAAACACTCACACACTCATACTCACACATACAAACACACTCACACTGAGACACATACACTCAAACTCATACACACAAGTTATTTTTTTTTTTAATATCTCCAGCCACCCTCCTGTTAGCTTACCTTATGTGTCCAGGAGGGTGGCTTGGAGTCCTGCTGCTGTGGGAGTGAGAGATCAGGAGCTCTTCATGCTCCTCTCCCTCCTGTGCTGTCTTCCTGCAGGATGCTGGGAGGAAGTGACCGGCTCTCACTTCCTCCCAGCCGGCCGACATTACAGGGGCCGTTTGCGGTCTTAAAGGGCCGCGGCACTTGACCGAGTCCCTGTTGAACGGTAATGTTTCCACCAGGGAAATATTCTGCGTCCCCCCTGTGTGCACATCACACAGTTTGGAAACCACTGGGCTATATACTAGTTTTTAAACTCTTTATTTTAAAATATTAACAATACGAAGGATATGTAACATCAGATACATTTACTATAATGTCTGCTTTTGTTTAAAGAGAAAAAGAAAATAGCGCTGTATATATACATTGGTATATATGTGCAACTGTGTACGTCATTGTATAATATATATATATATATATATATATATATATATAGATAGATACACACACACTCATACACACTTTCATATCTACTCCTACTTGCACATTCATCCACCCACACAGTTGCAGATTATAATTAAGCACCAATTCATTGCTGGATTCATTTTCCTCTGCAGTTCCTCTGTGGCCGTGTTCTGAGCCCTCTGCATCTTGATCGATCTCCTTCACATTGTCCTCATTGTACTTACTATATTTAGTGCTTCTCAATGTCAGGGTTTCATTTCACACACTCAGCCCTTGCCCACCCATTTATGAGAACATGATGCATGGATTCTTGGACGTCTTTGCTTTTCCCTTTATCTACACGAACATTTAAGGTATACAGATAAGTTCTATAAACTTTGCCATTAACTTAGATATTTCCTCAAATTAAACAAGCTATGAAGGCTGTTTTTGACAAGATAACAAATCCAATGGGGGATGGATTAGAAGGGAAATAAAACTCACACTATAAGCTGTGGAATGCTGGGAACGACACAGAATGTAGTATCGAGAATAGAAAGGCACAACTGCAGCAGAAAAAGGAATTACATAATATTATTAAAAAGGCAATAAGAAATGCCTGGTTTACAATTCGAGCAATGAGCACTAATTTGACACAAGATGGACACAAAGGATGGGAGACGAGGATATCTAGATCATACAAACATAAAAGTCAGCTACACATATTAACTCCAATATTCCACAACATGTCCATGTATATTGTATGGTACTCCAGCCCCGCTTCACTTAGATCTCCTGAGATAAATGACCTCAATTTTATTGCTTGGGGCTAATTTCAATTCATGAAGCTCTGCAAATGTTGTTACAATAAATCCATTGGGATTTTATATTCCTAGTACATTCAGTAATGAGAACCTAGTGCCCGGAGGGAATATTGGGGTGACAAAGGTGGTTCCTTGGTAATTGAAGCAACACATGATTGTACGGAGAAATCGGAGTTGAAGGAGCTACCATTCTGGCACACCTTTTTATCCATTTAAACAGACACAGAATGACAGATAAAGACAGACATATATGTCCCTCCAGGGAGAAAATCGTGAAAAACTTGAAGAGTTGCGAATGGACTAATCATCAGTGAAAGTCACAACCATAACCTAGAGAGAAACGTAAAATACTTTCAGACCACAATGAACTAAGTTATTATGAAAATCTGATCTCTTCGATTGTGAGATGTGACTTTGCTTTCATACCTCTGGGTCGATATGAGTATAATAAATTAAGATGGGGTTGTGTCAACACTAATGCATACTTTGGAACACTGTTGCATTGGATCGTGCTATCACATCAACAATAACAAAATCTGGGTATCGCTGTTCCATGCAACCTTCAAAGAGTGCTTCCAAGGACCTGAAAGAAACCTCAAAGACTTGTATATGAGAAACAGTAAGCACAGATGGGCAATGGCAAGGTGTTGCAGACAGCCATGTGAGTGTGGCACTCGTTTCATATTAGCAATGAGGAGCATTGGATTGGGCCATTGCAGAGGAGGCCATGCCTTCTTGATCACATCAAAGGAGGCGGAGAGGTGAGCAGTGTAGAAAGGGCTTTGGCATTGGAAAATTATCAGTAAAACTTATTTTTTTAAATTTTAGCAACAGTGGGGGACCTGACAACCGATATAAGTTTGTATCCCTAACACTATAGTGTTCCTTTATAATATAACGATATTAAAGGAAGAAAACTCCTACAAACTTTTAAAAATCACAAGCCTTAACAGTGCCCTATATGGTGGATCTTGTCATATTGTCATATTAAACAGACAAACTGCCAGCAGGCCCTATAGTGGGACACCACTTGCAAGACATCAATGGGAAGGCAACCATCACCAACGGTCAGCAATTCCCCTTGTGGAACACTGATGCAAGACATCGAAAGCAGGCAACCAATCACCACTGAATCCCCATGGTGGAGTTCTGCAGCAAGTTGTAGCGTGTGTTTGTACAGAGTATCCTCCCCATACACACCAGTACTTTGTTTAAACACTGGATACCATAGGAGATTGTTAATACTCTGCAGTCAAAAACTGGAAGGCATTTTATGCCGGGTCAGAAAAAGTCTCACAACATGGGATCCACCTTCAAAGGGCACCAAAATTATCTGGCTTTACCTCCCTCCATCTCTAACTGGTGTCAACACAAGTTCAGTACATGTGAAATCTATTCATTCTCAGCTAAGGAGAGTGAGGGTGTCTGGGCTTAGTGCACGCCATCATGGCAACACAGGATTGAATATTCATTAATTTGTTCCTGTGGCTTATTATGAAACTGGAAAGGGAAAAATCACTCCTAATGCCATAGTCACCTATTCCCTCTTTAGATTTATGACAACCCGGAGCTGGAAATAATTTTTACTTACCCTTTTTTATCCAGCGCTGACACTCACTCGATACTTGATCCTCGTCCTGCGATATCATCCTAAAGGTGTCGCTTCCCCGATGGTCTCCAATTCAATGCTTTTTCTGTGAGAAGCATTGGGGACAATATCTGCATTTGTTGATGTTCTACGTTCTCATACAATGGATCAAACTCGGTCGTTGCAGCGGAAGCCCCTCTAGTGGCTGCCAGCAATGTAGCCACTAGAGATGTGTCTAACCCTTCAATGAAAACAATGCTGTTCAATGTTTTTCATTGCAGGGCTGACATGACACACCATTGAGTTTAATTGTTCTGGGTGCCTTTAGTGGTCCTTTAAAGAATTGTTTTTCTCATTTAAATGAATGTGAGCAGATTTGGCATTTTGCATTCTGGAACATTTTAGTCGGCTTTGTTGACTATGAATTGGAGCTGTGCCAAATATTTTGCTTCTCCAGTGTACCCAGAGGGTGTTACAGGGCACTGACTCATTGCAGCAATATAACCTGCTACACACGGTCAATACGAGAATTAGTAGAGAAGAAAATATATACATCTAAAAATACAGAAACACTAACTGCATCTTAATTCCATCTAAAAAACACATTTATATTTTAGTGGTATTTATTCTACTTTACATAATTTGGCTTTGTTTTGCTTGGCATTCTTTGAAATGTCACAGACAGGAACAGTCTGAATGCCAATTAATGAATTTGATATCATGCAATACTATGTGATCCACAGCCACCTGAATATAATTAATACTGAGCTGGGTTCGCAAGCATCTGCACATCTACAAAAAAATTAAAAAGGAGTAGCGCAAAGGGAGGCGGGGGACGCAGGATAAAGGTGACTTCATGCCCATCATCTGATTAGCTGCTCAAACTTTCTATTGTCTTGGTGCTAATAGACAAGCAGAAGTATGCTAAATGATACATCAGCCACAATTTTCATTTCTTCTGGCTCTTGAAATTGCACCGTAATAAGTAGTGTTCTTATTGGCCTCTGTCATTATACCCAGAGCTATATTTTCAGCTAGTAAAATATTCACAAAAATGCATTTCATTATTTCCATTCCAAGGTCCCCCCCAATTAAACAATGTTGCTCTGTTTAGCTCTAGAATGTCAACTACTGTTCCTCCAAAGTCATGCTTGGACCTCCTGGAATGTTGGCAAACATGCGGTTTGTTAAAGGTCAATTTACTTAACAGGTAGCACTCCATCTGTTGGACCACAGCTCCCATTATCCTCAGCAACAGTGTCATTAAAGAAATTATTTTAAAAAGATCACTGAATGTGTATATCAACAACACCTGACAAGCTAAATTTTGGTTACCCTACTAATATGGAAGGCTACAGATCATTTATGCATTCTAAAGTATGTTCTGGGGTATTCATGCTATCCTTGCCCCACTTGGATGCATTCCCCAGCTTCTTGGAAGGATAAAAGCTCTCTGTTAGGAAGCAAATCAATAACTTTAAGGTTTCAGCAAGAACTGCACAGGTACTTATGAAATAATACTAGTGGTAAACCTATATACACTAGAGTGAATCACAGGTCCCAATAATTAGCCTTCTGAGCTCACAATCTTGGAAAGCTTCTGAGATGTGTCCATAGGTATATAGATTGTAGGTCAACAGTTACTACTGACCGATAAAACAAATGGAATTCTGTCTAGCAGTTACCATTGCATACTGGACAATCTGTCTAATTGCAATATTGTGGATTTTAAAGGTCATAATTTAAATCAAGCCTCTTATTACCAGTGGAGGGTGAAGATCACACAAAGACAACACGGTACCTGATTACCTTATAAGAACTTAGCTATTCTGGACAGAGCTTAAGCAGGATTTTAGATGAGAAACTTCGGATTATGCAGTCAAATTATAAGCTTTAAAAGAAATTAAAAAATTAAAACAGATTTGAAAATTGGTTATCTACATCTATGAAAAAGCAATTATAAGTTCACACATACACTATTCATACACTATACATACGTATAGAATGTTTGATTGTTTTCTTCACTGTTTGCTACATTTATATCAAAGTGTCTACCCTAGTGTGTGCAAAGTATTCAAAATGTAAAATTCAATAGAATGAGATACATCATTTAAATACATGCACACCTCTCAGTAAATAAAATGTATACGTTTAACATTTGTTTTGTTTTTATTTTATTTTTTAAGATTTGCCAGTGACCTTGGAATGACTAAACAGCAGCCACAAGCTTTATGATGGATAATCAGAAGTATTACAGTCTGGCACGTCTAATGATGAGCATTGGATCCACTTTCTATGCGTAAGTTCTCCTTGAAGGGAAATCAATCAGTAAATTGTATTGATCTCTTGGCAATGACGGTGTGTTTGGTGAATTTATTAGGCTGCAATCAAGTTATTTCCTTTGATTTGCCTGTGGACACATTTCAACAACAATGAGGGTGAGGCTTAGCCAGTGGAGCATTTGCTCAGTTATACGCTATTCAATGCAAGAGGTTGTTTCTGAGTAATAACATGTAAGATGTCTACGAGTGACTCAATAAGGCGTTTTGCCTCGAGGCTTAATCTGATGCCTAACATGGAAACTAAAATAAAATTAGTCAAGAGAAGCATCTATTAGAGAGTGTCCCTTATCTGGCACCAATTAACCTCACTAGACTAAAACTATGAGAATTCTTCACAGATTTTCATCTTCTATTCTTCTTAGCTTGAATTTTCTCTAGCACCATTCTAGTAACCTTGCCTTTACAACTCTAACCCAGTACCCTGGAAAGCATAGCTCCAACCAGAATCCTGCTAATGATAACCAGGGTCTGATTTGTCAAGTTTACCCATAGGCAACTGCATAGAGGCAAACTTGGGACAAGCACATTTTTCCTGGCACTGTTAATTGTGCTTTTGTTTAACGTTTTACTGCCATTTACAAACCTGAGCTTAAAACAACACAGAGGAAAAATGGAGACTGTAACTTAAACGCTAATATTTCAGCTCTTGCCTCCAATTATGTCAATACGTACTACATGAAAATGTCATTATGCTTTCTATCATTTGTCACAATGTGAGATTCTGGGGATGAGGGTGTGGTGGGAGCTCCCATTTGGGTATCTATATTAGCTGCACACTTGACTTTACATTTTCAGGAATAAGTGCATAGTTTGAACCCCTTCAGTCACTTACCTGAATCCAGCACCGATGTCCCTCGGCGCTGGGTCAGGCTCTGCCCGCACTCCTCCCCCACAGACATTAGCCGGCAGGGGAGACCTAATGCAATAGCCGCACTCGCATAAGGATTTCACCATAGGAAAGCATTATTCAATGGGGAAAAATCTGTTTATTTCCCGGACCTTCCAATCTAAAAACAGTTCTCCACAGCAGAACCAGAGCTTTAGAAAGCAATGACTCTTTCATCATGTGCTCAGTTTGCTTTATAGACTGTCTAAAACTGAATTGCAGAGCAGATTTCAGGATGTGGTACAGGTCCCAGGGCCCAATTCTGCTCCGACATGAGCCCAAAAAGTAAACCTGTTCCAGCACAAAAAAAAACAAAACATAGAAGTCACTTCGGAATGAATCACACGTTCGACAATCTACATCTGCTTTCAAGATATCCTGATCCGTCACATCCAAATTTCTCTCTTCCTGAAACAAACACAATAACGGATAAGTAGTATCTCTTATCCACAACAGAGAGTCCCGGAGGAGAGGTGTATCCAAGTAATAGATACTTGGTGTCAAATTAGCTCTTGTGGGGCTTTTGGGACATCACAGGAGGTTATTAATTATCAAGAGAAAGAGATTCAGCAGCACACTAAATCAAAGTAGCATTATTGCAGCCCGAGGAAATGAATTTGCCCCAATGGTCAATTTGCTTTTGTTAAAAGTGCTTTTTCTCAGAGTTAATTCCATGTGACTTAAATTTCTGCTGATCTCCAGTTCGCTGCTCCATAAACGGTTTCACACCAGGCTCTGTCAGAATGCCTCTCTGCTGTCTGCAGCAAAATGCCAATACAATTCTACAGCGGATAACAGACTCATTACTTTTTTTATTCTTTCGTTTTTCTTTTCGTTGCTTTGTGATAAGACTTTTTGATTAAATGATTGCTGCTTTCCGGTGCAAGGCGTGTAACACAGTTTGTCATCTGGGGCTGAGCTTCCATTTTTAACTCTGCAGATCTAGTAGAAAGAAATATTTGGTGGAGTGTGTAGGAGACCAGCAGGAAAGTGCAGCTGTTACTACCAGCTTCCAAAATATAGGTGAAACATTGTCACAATGGCCTGGTGAGTTTGTGTAGTAATGAAAGTACATCAAGTTATCAATATTTTAAACCTCAAAACACATAGCTGTATGTTGTGTACAGGTTCATTTTTTTTACTTTTATGTGATGTACTTAGATTTCCAACAATGTGTCTGTAAATCTGTATTGAAGAAGAAAACGCTCAGATTAACAGTAAAACTGCAATGTTGGCGCTTATGTGACGAGGATTGTGACAAAATCCACTATTGTGTCTGCATAGGAGTTGTCCTCCTCCTAAAGTCACTAACAGGTTCCTGAACTTCATTCATGTTTTGCCCTGCACGAGCGCAAGCAGCAGGACTTGGTCGTCGAGTGTCTGAAACACTAAGTCGGACCCTCGACCGCAAAAACATCGGTGAAACCACGCGAACGCCTGCTTCTTTCCGCGACAAGCCAGGAGAGCGATGTTTAGTAGGTTTGTTCGTATGGACGAGACAAACGCACGCTACCTATGAGCCAGGGGAACCGTTCAACTGTTTATTTGTATGGAACTCCCAAAATGGGAACCGAATAGACTCACGAACTGCGGACCACCTCTGTGCTTGTTAATCCCTTTTGACCTCTCCTGACACCTCAATTATCGAGGGTTTTAATTGTTCGGCTGGGTGGCCGCCGTTCTTATGCACGAACACGTGAGAACTGAGTTGGCGGCCATCTTGTTAGCAAGAATGCAGGCGGCGGTGTTCGGTCGCCAAGTTCATGGAACTACAATCGGACACTGTTACTGCCGAACACCGTTGAACTTTATTGAACGCCTGCTTCTTATCCACACATGTCAGTAGAGCGCCGTTCAGTAGGTTTGTTCGTATGAACCATACGAACAAACGCTACCAACAAGCCACAGGATGTGTTCGGTAATTCATTTGTATGGAACTCCCAAAAGTGATCAGCCGCTACCACTGAATCCCTGGAACTAATTTGGGCTGACGCCTCGTGTGCGGTTGGTCAAAACTTTACCCCTGTGGCGATTCGGTTGTATTCGTGGGATCTAAGCGCTATTTGGACAACTTGGGCGCTCAGATCCAGGCTATCCGGGATGTAACATTTCTGGGGGTTCCTATATGTTTATTATGTATTTTTATGTGTTTTAATATTTTATGTCATTTATGCCAAGTCATGCAGACACTGTAATTTGCAACCATTTTGTGGGAGTGTTCTGGGCATGTTTTCCAGCCTCCTGATTTTGTTTATAAGTGGGCCAGTTGGCCAGATTAAACACATTAGTTTCTACCCTTCATCAAGTCTAGGATGATGTTTGGGGAACTTGGGCTATTATCACTATTGCGCTTGGGACTCGGGAGATTTATAACGGATATACTCAGCCGGAGTATAGGGGATCCGTTACACTGGTGGCAAGCGGCAGGATTCCTCTCCCGAATTGATGTCCAGAACTGAAAGAAAAAGTGAATGGCTCAGCGATCCAAACGGCTAAAACGAATGATTTTAAAGGAATTACAGGAAGCTCGAGGCATAGTGGCAAGTAACAAACCAAAAATCACGATAATCGCCGAACTGATAAAGAGCGACTGAACCAGTAACGTTGTTATGGATAACACAGAGGAAACGGAGTTCCAAAAGGATTTGAGATGGAGATAGCATTGTGGAGTCCAATCCATAGCAGTATGTTATTGTACAAATCATGGCTCAAGCGACAGAGGCACAGAAAGCTCGTGAGACAACAGCAGGATCGCTGCAACGGGATATAATATCGCTACATGGATCTACAAATGGGCAGCCACGGAAAGTCAATTATGAAGCGTTCAAGGCATTTACAGATGGTGAGATGGATATTGATAGTTATTTGCAACACTTTGAACGTCAGTGTGCTTTGGAGGGTCTGGAAAAACTAAACTTTGCAGCAAGCTTTCAGGCAGAGCAGCCGAAGCCTACAGGGCAGTGCCTTATGAAGATGTCCAGGATTATGAGAGAGTTAAAGAGACACTGCTAGCCAGGTATGCGGTTACACCGGAGGCGTACCGAAAAACATTTCGGGGACTCAGAAAAGGGGGGATAGATTCTTATGCGGAAAGGGCATTCCGCATGCAATGCATTGCCCGCAACTGGATGCAACTGGATGCAAGGGTGCCAGCAGGGCCGATGTCTCTTACTTGCCCACCAGCCCCTTTCTGTGTCACTGTGCTTTGGTGTGGGGGATAGGGGCAGAATTGTGTGGGATAGGAACTTTATTATTATTATTATAATATATATAGCGCCAACAAATTTTGTAGCGCTGTATGATAGGGCTTTAGTACTGTGTGTGTGTGTGTGTGTGTTACTCGGGCTTTAGTCAAGGGGAGATAGGAGTAGTATTGGGGAATAGAGGCCGTATTGTGGGGGGATAGGGACCTTAGCGAGGAGGGAATAGGGGCAGTATTGTGGAGAATTGGGGCCAGGCGCCATATTGTCGCAGATTGATTCTTTAGTATGGGGAAAGGGCCCATATTGTGGGTATTGACTATTTAGTGTGTGTGTGTGGGGGGGGGGGGGGGGGGGGAGGTCGGAGGGGCAGTATTATAGAGGTTGGGGTTAGGGTTAGGAACAGTATTGTGGGAAATGGGGCTTTAGTATGGTGGGATATGGACAGTATTTTGTGGGACAGGGGAATTAGTGAGGGTATAGGAACAGTATTGTGGGGGACTGGGGCTATGTTGGGGGGTTAGGAACAGTATGGGGGGGCAGGAGCGGTATTGTGGGAGGTAGAGCAGCATTGTGGGGGACTGGAGCATTTGAAGAACAAAGATGTTAATGCATTATGTTAATTTTTATGGTGATGGTGTTCCCTGTTTGACTTTTTGGTGGTGTGTTACATGTGACACAATCCGTAGACGCTTTGTTACACTAAAGATGTATTGATGACTTGAAAATGTGAATACAACAGGCTACCAATGGGTTTTACTCAATGCAAGGGAAGGTTAACCTTTAGGCAACCTACTGTCAGAGAAAATGTGTGGAACAGGCCTTAGGCTACAGGAACACTGGGCATGCTGATTAAATGCAGAATGGCAGTGTATTTAGCGTATTAGTGCAGGGACAGAAGATTATGCGTGTGTACCCCTGTCTGTCTGCGCAAGTTCTATCTCTCCCGGCAAGGCTGTAATATGCCATATCTACCCGCAATCTCTCCAAGCAAAAGGGATATCTCATCTATTCCACATGAACTCACAAATACTTAGCCTTCTGCACCTCTCCGTGCCATATTTACTATGCTATTCTACCAGTAATGCCTAATGCGCACAGACAAATCAAAAGATTTACTCACCTCCAGTAAAACTTTTCATTATTTATATTCTATATTTTTGCACAGTTTGTTACGAATGGTGTCCTAATTAATATTTTCTATACAATACCAAAGCTCTGAGTGGAATAAAATGTAGCTTTTCTGGTCTTGAAACTAAATCCCTTAGATTGCAATTCTTTCGGATTCATATAAATTTGCTGAGCTTGGCACAGGGATCACTGTTTTACCTTACGGGGACCTTCCTAACTATTTAAACACTTCAGCTTGCTGTAATGCTTTGGTGGTCAACAGAGTGACCCTCTTTCTTACTTTATAAAAGTGACAATTTCAAGAAATCAGCACTTTCAAAAGGTCCTAGAAAAAGGGGTAGAAGCCACGTTATTTTTTCTATTTACTTGGGTGTTTATGGTGTACACAATATTTGTATTGCCTGTCTAATAGACAGCCGGTAGAGTGCACACCATAGTTAATAGTAAAAATAACCTGACTTCGACCCCTTTTTCTCCTTATCCTTTGTCTGTAAACAGACTTTGCATAGTCTTTAAAAACAAAACAATTAGAAAAACACAGACAAAACGAAACAATGTCTCATATCATAATATTGTAACACACCACTTACAAAAGAAGGTAGATGAGGACAAGTAAAAACAAATAAAAAAAATTTAAATAAAAAACTCAATCCTGAGTTAAAATTGTGTTTTTATTTGTTCTCATCTACTATCTGTGGATTCTTGTTAACCAAACCTGCTAACATCACAGCCTGACTTTGGATCACTCAGAGTGGTGATGTGCCATATTACTCTTCTATTATTGTAAGTTCATATATAAATGTAATGGTCTGCTGGTACTCCGGCTGAGTACCGTACCTCTGTTACTTTTCAGCATACTCTGCAATATTCAGACCATCGGCTTTTGCCTTGCCGAGTCAAAACACTCGTCACCATCGGGACGCTCAGATGTTCGTCTCGGAGTGATCCGATCAGCATTCGGATATGAATTACAGACAGTGATTATAGCAAGAATTATAGCAGATACCCCACACATTAGCTTAAACCACATGTAGATTGAGGTCATTAGCATACAATAGTACAACCAACAGTAAATACAGTTCTCCATTAAGTCCTCTACCTATAACCCCTTGTGTTCCTGGTGAAACAGCTGTCAACCCCACCAAAACATACAATTTACTCTGACGTTCTGGCAGTCATGCCCTGGTAACCACCTTGTAGTCATTGCATAACTTGTCAATAATAGTTCTTTGTCTATTGAACTAAAGTGCCATTTAAATATATAATTACAACCAGTTATAAAAGAAGGGAGAAACAACTGAAAATACACATATTATAACAAAATAATGATTGTCCTTTAAGACTCCCTCCCATAAAATAGGAACCCCTGCCCTGCACCCCTGGATCCACGACTATAAAGTGATTTACCCCTTGGGGGTTGATATGCCCATTTTGTATCTGTCCTTTGTGAGTGTAACTTACTTACTGAGAAGTGGTGTGTTAAAGTGTTATGCTATTTTGTTTCCTTTGTCTATCAGACAGCCAGGAGGGTGCTCTTCCTCACACTCCTTGAGTGTTTGATCAAAATGGGTGTCATACTTCTCATAGTACTTATGGTGCTGACCTCCATGTTGCAGAGAAGAGTTTCGACAAAGAGACTAACTCACCACTGGATTGTAGGAAACATCTTTTTTTAAGAGGGAAGTTGGGACAAAAATCTAAACCTCTAAGTCTTCAAGTACCGGATTTTGGTGCGCACGCACGCACACATAGGGTTACTTTAAGCATTTTGGTTTATATTTTGTACTTTTTAGTTGTGCAAACCTCTGGAAAAAAATATCTTCTATTTCTTCTAGTGCAGGGATAGGCAACCTTCGGCTCTCCAGATGTTGTGGACTACATCCCCCATAATGCTCTTACACACAAAATGCTGACAAAGCATCATGGGAGGTGTAGTCCAAAACACCTGGAGAGCCGAAGGTTCCCCACCCCTGTTCTAGTGCAAAGCATTCCTTTCCTCTGCACTTGGAGTAACCTATAAGTTGAATCCAAGAGGCATAATTAATGCATTTCTCATTTTCGTGATCTCAGCCTTTGAGCGCATTGCTCACCCGCCTATATAAAGGGCTAAGTACAGCATTTTATTTCAGAAAATGTCAGATTCCTTCGCAGCTTCCTGTGATGCTACTTCTAAAGAAACATGTTAGAGATCACTGCCTGCCCTTATCATTTCCGTTACCATGCTAATTAAAAGGGTCCCTAATGATTTTATGCAAACTTTAGCATTCCCGCCATTAAAGGGACACTATAGTCACCTGAACAACTTCAGCTTAATGAGGTTGTTCAGGTGAGTGCTACAGCTACCCGGAGCCTTTTTCTTGTAAGCACTGTATTTTCTGAGAAAATGCAGTGTTTACATTGGAAGCTTGGAACACCTCTTGTTGCAGTCAATCAGACGGCCACCAGAGGGACTTCCGAGTTCAGAGGCCCTAAAAAGGCCTCTCGTCCGATGCATTCTGGGTGAATGCATCAGACGGGCTATCAGCACACAAAGCACTGTGAACGCGCTTTGTGTGCTGACAGCCTGTCAGCACTGCTGTGGGCGTGGCTTCAGCTGACAGCTTCAGCTTCAGCTGACAGCTGAAGCCCGAACCCACAGGGACGCATACTGTCCACAATAGTGGTTGAAGGGGGGGGGGAGACCTACTCTCCTCCCCCCCCCCCGGCCCCCACCGCTGTGCGGCGGGTGGGGGCCCTAAAATTATCAATAAGGGGGGGACCTATTGTCCCCCCCGGCCCCCACCCCTGAGCGGTGGGTGGGGGCCCTAAAATTATCGATAAGGGGGGGGGGGACCTACTGTACCCCCCCCGGCCCCCACCCCTGTGCGGCGGGTGGGGGCCCTAAAATTATCAATGAGGGGGGGGACTTACTGCCCCCCCCCCGGCCCCCACCCCTGAGCGGCGGGTGGGGGCCCTACAATTATCAATAAGGGGGGGACCTACTGTCCCCCCCCCGGCCCCCACCCCTGTGCGGCTGGTGGGGGCCCTAAAATTATCAATAAGGGGGGGGACCTACTGTCCCCCCCCGGCCCCCACCCCTGAGCGGTGGGTGGGGGCCCTAAAATTATCGATAAGGGGGGGGGACCTACTGTCCCCCCCCGGCCCCCACCCCTGTGCGGCGGGTGGGGGCCCTAAAATTATCAATAAGGGGGGGACCTATTGTCCCCCCCGGCCCCCACCCCTGAGCGGTGGGTGGGGGCCCTAAAATGATCAATAAGGGACCTACTGTCCCCCCCGGCCCCCACCCCTGTGCGGCGGGTGGGGGCCCTAAAATTATCAATAAGGGGGGACCTACTGTCCCCCCCGGCCCCCACCCCTGAGCGGTGGGTGGGGGCCCTAAATACAAAGGGGGGGGGGGGACCCTAGTTAACCCTCCCCCCCCCCCCCCCCCCCAAAAAAAAAATATCTCCCTACCTACCCCCCTCACCCTAAAAATAATGAGGGGGGGAACATTAACTAAAAACCTGTAAAAAAAAAAAGAGATAAAAAAAAACTTACCATTCGATGTTTTCTTTCTTCTAAAATCTTCTTTCTTCAGCCCAAAAAAGGCCAAATAAAAATCCATAATAACCGACGCAATTAAAAAAAAAAAAAAAAAAAAAACCGAGCGCAAAAAAAAATAATCCATCTTCACCCATGGAGGGCTCCGCGCAGACTGAGCTCCGCAGGGCGGGGGAAGGCTTATAAAGCCTTGCCCCGCCCTGCAATTATGCTAAGAACACTCTGATTGGTGGGTTTAAGCCAATCAGAGTGCTCTGTGTCATTTTACAAGCGTGGGAAAGTTCTTTGGAATTTTCCCACGCTTGTAAAATGACACAGAGCACTGTGATTGGATGGATTTCAAGCCATCCAATCACAGTGCTCTGTGTCATTTTACAAGCGTGGGAAAGTTCTTTGGAATTTTCCCACGCTTGTAAAATGACACAGAGCACTGTGATTGGATGGCTTGAAATCCATCCAATCACAGTGCTCTGTGTCATTTTACAAGCGTGGGAAAATTCCAAAGAACTTTCCCACGCTTGTAAAATGACACAGAGCACTGTGATTGGATGGATTTCAAGCCATCCAATCACAGTGCTCTTTGTCATTTTACAAGCGTGGGAAAGTTCTTTGGAATTTTCCCACGCTTGTAAAATGACACAGAGCACTGTGATTGGATGGATTTCAAGCCATCCAATCACAGTGCTCTGTGTCATTTTACAAGCGTGGGAAAGTTCTTTGGAATTTTCCCACGCTTGTAAAATGACACAGAGCACTGTGATTGGATGGCTTGAAATCCATCCAATCACAGTGCTCTGTGTCATTTTACAAGCGTGGGAAAATTCCAAAGAACTTTCCCACGCTTGTAAAATGACACAGAGCACTCTGATTGGCTTAAACCCACCAATCAGAGTGTTCTTAGCATAATTGCAGGGCGGGGCAAGGCTTTATAAGCCTTCCCCCGCCCTGCGGAGCTCAGTCTGCGCGGAGCCCTCCATGGGTGAAGATGGATTATTTTTTTTGCGCTCGGTTTTTTTTTTTTTTTTTTTTAATTGCGTCGGTTATTATGGATTTTTATTTGGCCTTTTTTGGGCTGAAGAAAGAAGATTTTAGAAGAAAGAAAACATCGAATGGTAAGTTTTTTTTTATCTCTTTTTTTTTTTTTTTTTTTTTTTACAGGTTTTTAGTTAATGTTCCCCCCCTCATTATTTTTAGGGTGAGGGGGGTAGGTAGGGAGATATTTTTTTTGGGGGGGGGGGGGGGGGGGGGAGGGTTAACTAGGGTCCCCCCCCCCCTTTGTATTTAGGGCCCCCACCCACCGCTCAGGGGTGGGGGCCGGGGGGGACAGTAGGTCCCCCCCTTATTGATAATTGTAGGGCCCCCACCCGCCGCTCAGGGGTGGGGGCCGGGGGGGGGGGCAGTAAGTCCCCCCCCTCATTGATAATTTTAGGGCCCCCACCCGCCGCACAGGGGTGGGGGCCGGGGGGGACAGTAGGTCCCCCCCTTATTGATAATTGTAGGGCCCCCACCCGCCGCTCAGGGGTGGGGGCCGGGGGGGGGGCAGTAAGTCCCCCCCCTCATTGATAATTTTAGGGCCCCCACCCGCCGCACAGGGGTGGGGGCCGGGGGGGACAGTAGGTCCCCCCCTTATTGATAATTGTAGGGCCCCCACCCGCCGCTCAGGGGTGGGGGCCGGGGGGGGGCAGTAAGTCCCCCCCCTCATTGATAATTTTAGGGCCCCCACCCGCCGCACAGGGGTGGGGGCCGGGGGGGACAGTAGGTCCCCCCCTTATTGATAATTGTAGGGCCCCCACCCGCCGCTCAGGGGTGGGGGCCGGGGGGGGGCAGTAAGTCCCCCCCCTCATTGATAATTTTAGGGCCCCCACCCGCCGCACAGGGGTGGGGGCCGGGGGGGACAGTAGGTCCCCCCCCTTATTGATAATTGTAGGGCCCCCACCCGCCGCACAGGGGTGGGGGCCGGGGGGGGACAGTAGGTCCCCCCCTCATTGATCATTTTAGGGCCCCCACCCGCCGCTCAGGGGTGGGGGCCGGGGGGGGGCAGTAGGTCCCCCCCCTCATTGATAATTTTAGAAAGCGAGCTGAGCTGTCAGTCAGACAGCTCAGCTCGCGAACGCGCATTCCGCGCACATGCGCGGTAAAGCGCTCAGGTTCTTCATAGGGCGGCATTCAATGCCGCTCTATGAAGAACGCGATTGGTGCAGCGCGAAGCCGTCCCATTGGGCCCCGCGATTTCGTCATTTTGACGAAAAAGGGGGCGCGGCCGAGCGGGGAGCTCGGCGCTGGAACGGAGGTAAGTTTTTAATATAAAAACACCGTTTTTTTTTTTTTTAATGAATGAAAGTTCATATAAAAGCAAGAAGGAAGGCTGGGGGACCTGTCTTTCTTGCTTTTATATGGTGACTATAGAGTCCCTTTAAATAAATCTTCAAAGTTTTCCGACAGAAAGTACTGTAGGTAGACTGGCCACATTACATTTCCTGTAAAATCCACAAAACATTCTGCAGAACAGTGAAAAGCAATTATTCAACCTAAAAGAAACCTAATTCCAAAACAAATCATATTTTTGACATCTTCTCGTGAGAAATAGGTGAGGACAATCTTTTATTGGCAGACATCAGCTAAAGCCATTGATGCAATTAAATCAGTATGCAAATCTAATATACATCTAAGGCTCAGACAGCCCAGCGTTACAAACACCAACAATAAACCATATTTTTAGCTACTTTTGCAATTACTGCAATCAAGATTTTCACAGGAGGTGTCGTAACGCCTGAATTATCTCTTCGCTTTCAGATCTGGAAGACTCATTGTATGTTCTTAAGCAATTAATGAACTTATTGATTTAGGTAAAAATAAATTTTTGTTGAGACACTTGATCCATATTATCTGCAAACCGTAAAATGCCATGTTATTTTATGTTTTATTACCCGTAAACGCATTTATTAAAATGTGGGGACACCCAACTAATGAGGGGTGCAGGCAAGCATGAATTCATGCACTTATCAACTGCTTACCATGTGCAGGCATTTAAAGGGACACTATAGTCACGAAAACAACTTTAGCTTAATGAAGCGGTTTTGGTGTAAAGATCATGCCCATGCAGTCTCACTGCTTAATTCTCTACCATTAAGGTGTTAAATCACTTTGTTTATGCAGCCCTTGTCACAGCTACCTGCACGTTACTTACACAACCTTCCTAAACACTTCCGGTAAAGAGTCATCTAATGTTTACACTTCCTTTATTGCAAATTCTGTTTAATTTAGAATTTCCTATTATTTGCTCTGTTAATAGCTTGCTAGAACCTGCAGGAGCCTCCTGTATATAATTAAAGCTCAATTTCCACAGCAGGAGATTAAAACGTTTAAAGTAAGTTACATATGATTTAAAATGAAGCCATTTTGTTTTCATGCAGGCTGTGTCAGTCACAGACACATTAACAGAATCAAAAGTGATTTATCTCCTAAATGGCCGTAAATTGAGCAGTGAAACATCAGAGGCATGATCCATATAGAAAGACTGCCTTATTAAATCAAAGTTGTTTGTTGACTATAGTATCCCTTTAAAGTCCATTTAAAGATATATTGTAGCAACCAAGTAAAATTATTGCAGATATATTCCCACAAAGCATGTACACTGCTTCTTTAATTTTGTACAAATTGACACTGAAACAGTGATTTCATGCACAAACAAGAAAAAAAATTGAAAAAAAATAATAATAAAATCACTTTTTTTTTAGCTCTACACAAGAAAAACGAACAGTGTTTCCCTGGAAATGTCTGCACAGCAAGACGTGTCACATAGATGCTGTAAGTATAGAGCTGATCTAAGAAAAACATGAGGAAATCGCAGCCCCGTGTGTTATTTTCTCTGCTATCAAAACGTTCTGTTTATGTAAATACTCCCACACGCCTGGTGGCTGTGACAAACACAATTCTTATTTTTACATCTCAAATATCAGAGAATGATAGGTAAGGATCTCAGCTTTTGCAACAGCTTCCCAACCCACATGTCTAAAAGCAGGCATATTGCAAATCTATGCCGTAAAAATCCATTAACAGAGAAGCGAACTGACCAGAAGCTTAAATGGTAAATCTTTAACCCCTTAAGGACACATGACATGTGTGACATGTCATGATTCCCTTTTATTCCAGAAGTTTGGTCCTTAAGGGGTTAAGAATAAGCCCTTCTAGGCTTCCATGCCATTAGCTGTTGGGAACAGTTTCACTATTGAAAAGAAACACTAAAACAAATATTTCTATACAACTGGTAACATGATAAAGCAATGTACAAGACCAAAGCTGCCCAAATTTTCTATGATATGGGTCATGTATCTAGCAGATCAATATGCTGGTGGATTGAACCCTATTAACAAAATGATGTAATTTAATAAAGCCTCTGGGGACTTTGGGTCAAAGAAAAGCCATTTGAAAGAATCAAACTTGGTATGTTTGGAGCATGTGGAGGTCAACAGCAAAGCAGCCTACAGAATATTGTTCTTTGAAAGTAGCTCAGCAGAAAACTGGCAATTAAAATATTTTATATCAAGCTCAAATATAAAGGGTCACTGCTGAAACATTAAAGGGACACTCCGCTGCCCAAATAAAAATACAAATCATCAGTTAGCAGATATACCAACAATGAAAACATGCATGATTTTAATTATATATTTTATTTTTTGGGTTTTATATAAAAACAGCTCGCAAAAGTTTCAGTTCTCTTGCCTGCAGCCTTTGCAAGCCCTCCCCTTCTAACTCCACCCATACTTTCTGTAGCTGTCCAATCACAGACTTTCCAGTGCCGCTCAATAAGAAGTCTTTGCAAGGCAGGTGCCCTGGGCAATTGCTGTCTCTTGAGTTTAGTTTCACTGAGCTAACCAAACCAGGAAGTAACAGGAGCTGTTGTATGATTCACAGCCAAGTGGATGTAACAAGGAAAAATTATAAAAATACCAATTTCTATTGAAATCTACAATTTTTGTAAAATGAAAAAAAAAAGAGGACACACACTTCACACATAAGGCTTTTCTCAGCAAGCTTAAGTGCTTTCGGTGTCCAGAGAGCCCCTTTAACCACTATAGCTTATTGTACCTATGAAACATAGGTCATGCCAAACTAACCTGATTGCATTCTACGAAGAAGTAAGTAAAAGTATAGATCAGGGTGTTGCAGTGGATGTGATCTACTTGGATTTTGTCAAGGCATTTGATACAATAGGTTAGTCTTCAAACTGAAAGAAATTGGTCTAGATTAATATTCTTTTTCTTGGGTAGAACATTTTTAAAGGACAACCTTTCATCAAAATTTCACTTCTCATTGATTGAAATTGTATTTTATTTATTTATTATAATTTGTTTAGAGAAAAATTCCCTTTTGTTACCAGAATGAGCAGCCATGTTGGGTCAGACTCTACTACTATCTGACCAACCGCTGCTCAACCGAACTTGCACAGCAGCAGGAAAGTTAACAGTAGTGTCTGACCCAGTATAGCTGCTCAGCCAGATTAAAAGGAGTGACATTTTCTACAAAAATCAAACAACAAAATACATAATTAAAAAAGAAAGAAAGAAAATTAGGTTTAAAATGTAATGAACGTAAAAAAAAAAACGAGAAGTGAAAATTTAAGTCAAATTATTATTTTTTGTTGCTAAACTGGCCTTGGTTCACAAACCAGTTAAAATCCCAGATTTGGCTTTAAAAACAAAAATAAATTAGTTAAGTGAACACAAAATAAAGAATCTTCACAGGGCCTCACAACCGTCGGACCTCAATCCAATACAGCATTTGTGGCTTTAACTTAAAAGAAAGCGTTAACGGATTAAAACCAAGCAATCTAAAAAGACGGTGAGCATTTCTCCTTGGAGGATAGGCCACAAATCCCCAAGGAGAATAGCCTCAGGTTTTTGACATTGTACAGTATCCTAAAACATAAGGGTGGACACAGAAAGGTGAATCATTTTAATTATGGTATGTCAACATTTAATTCAAACCTTTTAAATTGTTGCTTTAAATTATGTCAAGTGACCATAGTAACCTCTGATGTGGCTTTCAATAGGGCAATAGGATATCTTTGTTGATATATAGAGAAATAGAACATTCAGTGGCAACAAATCTGCTCAGACTGTTGAATGAAAATGCTTGTTAGAGATGAATAAGTTAGGTCTGTGATGTAGTGCCCCAATGTTTGCCCTAATGGTAACAGGCACTTTCAGTGAAGTCTAATGACTGGGTTATAATTCCTACATCTAGTCTAGGGTCTATGTCAAACCAATCTAGGCTTGGGACTGGATAAATCAGTCAGACGCAGAAACAGGGTTAGAGCAGAACATGGGTATGGATGACAAACTTAATGAGATCTGAATTACAGGCTGGTACGGAGGTCTGGAAGAGAGATAAATTGGGCTAAGCCAGAACATCTGATCACACAAAGTGGTTCCTGATGTTTTAGATTGCATTGTCTTGGCAATCCATTCTTGGATAGCAAAATCACACATTCTTCAACTGTGTGATATATATATATATATATATATATATATATATATTTTGTATATGTATATGTATATGTTTATGTTTTGGTCCCAGTAGCACCCTGTAATATATGCATGTTTAGGCGAGTGCAGCCCTCCTGACTTTGTTTATAATTGTGGGAGTCTAGGCCAACCCCTGGGTTTTGCACCCCTCCCTGTCACAGGTGTCTCATTCCAGGACCCTATTTAGCCTTGACTTGCAGAGAGTCCCAGTAAGGAAGCATTTCCCAAGTAAGTGGATTAATCTCATAAGAGCAAGCATTAGGCTGCTAGAGTAGGACCTGCCAAGAATGGGGTACTTTGATGCAGTTGGCAGGCTTATGCAATGTATGATCATATAATGTAACCAAACCCCCATTATTTTCTACCTAGGTGAGGTGTTTTTAAATAGTACTATTTAGGATTTGAAATCTCTGTTTAGTTAATAAGCGAGTGCACTGGTTTGTATATTTTTTTGTGTTTTGGTCCCAGTAGCACCCTGTAATATATGCATGTTTAGGCGAGTGCAGCCCTCCTGACTTTGTTTGTGTATATATATATATATATATATATATATCTATCTAAATTCTTTAAAACAACTCATTTGGAACCATTTCCAGGTTCAGAGGGGTCTCTGTTGCACGGTGTAAGGCAGGCCTGATGCAGTACAAATAATTGACTGTGGATACTTGCCTGTGGCCTGATGTTCTTTAAATTTGACCAAAGGCTAGTTGGAATTTGAGCTGTGATAATTATATATGATACAAACATATATATATATATGGAAAGGAATAAGCAAACCTTCTTGCAGTGTTATTGCCTTTTATTTATATTTGCTATTTTGTATGCATGTAAATATGCAACATGCCTTACTGTAATGGGTCCTATACATTTCGTTCATCCTGTCCGGAAGCAGAAACCTGGTCAAGATACACTGTGTAAGGCATAGCATATAAAACCTCTAACCAACCCAGGCTTTGATTTGCTACCTCTCTGATGCTATCTATATTTTCCTATTAAACACATATGATCAATACAATGTTAACTCATCTGGAAACCAGGAAACCAGATTTCAATCCACATGCTGCGTTTTAGATTTGCTTCACTAATCCCAGGTGACCAAAAAAAAATAAAAAATAGAATACTGTTCCTTGAACAAACACAGTTTACTTTATAGAGCTTATGGTTTAATGTATGGTTTTATGCATGGTTTTAGCTCCCATGCGTTAAAGACTCACTCTAAGTATCATACCAATCCATAGAGCTTTTTTAAATAGTATTGTTATTTTTCAATATTCCTCACTAAGCAAAAATAACAGATTTTGTAAGAGTCTCCAATCCAGTTTACAAACAGCTTGGCTATTTTTGCCTAAAATATGCAATTGAGATTGCAATTAACTACAGTGTTTATTAACCTCCTGTGTGTTTGTACATGAGTTCCCTCTGTGCATTTGTACTTTCAGAGCTTGCTTGAGGTCCCCCGGAGCTTCTCAATGACTCCTAGCACTGCAGCTGGTTCTCATTACCTGAGCAACGGAACCGCGAGGGAACTCTTAACGTGGTCTGCACCCAATCTAGGTAAGCAGGAGGGAAGAAGGAAGGAAGAAGGAAGGAAGAAGGAAGAACACCTCCCCCAAAATTCCCCACAACACAACTAAGTCACCCCCCTCACACAAAACTCAGCCAACTTAGACTTTCCTCCACAGACGACATTTTGACTCCTCCAAAAACAAAACTCAACCAGTACACACACACCACTCAGCCACCACACAAATAATACTAGCAGAAAAAGCCAAGGGCTCTAGAAGGGGGGGGATCTGGTATTCTGCCTAGAGTCCTGATCAATCTTAATCTGACTCTGAACGGTGGTCATTGCTCTATTTCTCTAGTGATGATGTTGTGAATCCATGGAAACCCTCGCTGTAATATTAATATCTCCGGTTAGAACTTCTCAGTGGGATATAGATCCAATTGATATAAAGACCAAAGCCACACAGGAAGGAAACATTAAAACCATTAATTCCATAAGTATTTTGTTCTTGTGAAACTAGACTTCAAACATTCATAGAGAACATGCTTTAACAAATTCATTAATCAAAAAAGCATATATTAATTAAAAGGAAGAGGACTTTTTTTTTTAATTAGTTGATATTTGTGTAAATGTGTGTGACTTTTTGTATAATGTATAATGATAAATACTTGTATGGTGATTTTTCTCAATGATATTAAATGCCCATAGAAGTAAATAAATATTAAATTGATGAATTGCTTTTGTTTTCATTTCCACAGTATTCAGTGAGAAATGGGCAGAGTGCATGTGTATGCGGATTGTGTGCAATACACATGTATATGGAATACTTATCCACCACAACATTACAATCATCTGTCTAATATCATGTAGGTTCCCCTCATGCTGCCAAAACATCTCTGATGTTTCGAGGCATGGACCCCACAAGACCTCAGAGTGTGTCCTGTGTTATCAGGCATCAAGGTATTAGTTGGGAGGTGGGGCCTCCATGCAGGGCCGTCTTTAATTTGGATTGGACCCTGGGCAAGCATTTACTTGGGCCCCCCTGACTACATATAGATACGCACAAATACACTACCTGACACACACACGCAGATACACACTGACCGCATATAGATACACACAAGAACATACAGATACACACAGACTACATATAGATACACTGACACACACATAGACACACACAGATACAAACACTGGCATGCATGCAGATACAAAGGTACACACACTGACTTCATATAGATACACCGACACACACACTGACACACATACAGACACACACACAGATACACAACCTGACACACATGAAGATATACAGATACAAACACTGACACATACAGATACACACACATGGACAACATACAGATACAGAGACACATTCTGACAGACGTACTAAAACAGACAGCCATACTGAAACACACATACACAAAGACATACTGAACCACACAGACACTGATGGACTCAGACACACAGACATACAGATACACTGACAGACATACCGGCACATATACACACAGACAGATGAACATACTGAAACACACATACACTGTCAGACATATTGACAAACACAGACATACAGAACCACACGGACACTGACAGACTCACACATAGACATACAGACATTCTGGCACGCATACACACAGACAGACAGACAGACATACTGAAACACACATACTGACAGACTGACACACTGACAGACTCACACACACAGACATACTGACACACTGACAGACATACACACATACACTGACAGACATGCACACATACTGAACCACACAGACATACAGATACACTGACAGACATACTGGCACACCAACACATACACACATACATATATACTGACACACACACACACTCATGCAAAATGTGATAACCACCCTCCAGTTTCTTATCTTTTCCTGGAGAGTGGCTTCCCTGGGGTCCAGTGGGCTGGCTGGGGTAGCTGGGAGTTAAGCTCTCCCGGCCTGGCCCCCTCCGGCGCGGCTCCTGTTTCTGTGGGAGGAAGTGACGCGCGGCTGTCACTTCCTCCCAGTCGGCTGCCGAAAACCAAGGGCCCGGTCACGCTGTTAAAGTGCCACAGCGCCCGACCGGGCCCCTGCTGACACAGGCCCACCGGGTGGCCCTAAGTGCATGGGCCAACCGATGGGCCCCCATAGTTTGCGGGCAGGGGCAAACGGAGCAGCTGTCTTGGGCACCCCAGCAGGGACAAGGCCCGGGGCAGCTGCCCCGTTTGCCCCGCGTTAAAGACGGCCCTACCTCCATGGATTGAATTTGTTTTTCCATCACATCCCACAGATGCTCATTCGGATTGAGATCTGGGGAATTTGGAGGCCAAGGCAAAACATCTTGAACTCTGTCATGTTCCTCAAATCATTCCTGAACAATGTTTGCAGTGTGGACAGGGGTCATCACGGGCACTTTGAACAGTCTGCGGCTACGCAGTCCCATACGCAGAAAACTGTGATGCACCGTGTGTTCTGACACCTTTCTATCATGGCTAGCATTAAATATTTCAGCAATTTGAGCTACAGTACCTCTTCTGTGTGACCGGAGCAGACGGGCTAGCCCTTGTTCCACACTTGCATCAATGAGCAAGTGTTGTCCTTCCTTGTTCCTTCCTTGTTCCTTCCTTGTTCCACTATTGGTAGATACTAACCACTGCATATCAGGAGCATCCCATCAGACGTGTCATTTTGAAGATGCTCTTACCCCGTTGTCTAGCCATCACTATTTAGCCCTTGTCAAAGTCACTCAGACCTTTTCACTTGCCCATTGTTCCTGCTTCCAACACATACAATTCAAGAACAGACCATTTACTCGCTGCCTAATATATCCCACCCCTTGGCAGGTGCCACTGTAATGATATAATCAATGTAATTCACTTCACCTGTCAATGGTTTTCATTTTATGACTGATCTGTGTATGCATGCAATAGTACTATGTATACCCGTTTCAGATTGTATTAAAGGACCACTCTAGTGCCAGGAAAACATACTCAATTTCCTGGCACTAGAGTGCCATGAGGGTGCCCCCACCCTCAGGGACCCACTCCCGCCGGGCTCTGGAAAGGGGAAAGTGTTTAAAACTTACCTTTTTCCAGCGGTGGGCGGAGAGCTCTCCTCCTCCGATCCTCCTCTTCTCCTCCCCGTCGGCTGAATGCGCACGCGCGGCACGAGCTGCGCGCGCATTCAGCCGGTCACATAGGAAAGCATTCATAATGCTTTCCTATGGACGCTTGCGTGCTCTCACTGTGAAAATCACAGTGAGAATCACGCAAGCGCCTCTAGCAGCTGTCAGTGAGACAGCCACTAGAGGAAATAGGGGAAGGCTTAACCCATTCACAAACATAGCAGTTTCTCTGAAACTGCTATGTTTATGAAAAAATGGGTTAACCCTAGAAGGACCTGGCACCCAGACCACTTCATTAAGCTGAAGTGGTCTGGGTGCCTAGAGTGGTCCTTTAAGCAGTCTTGCGGGACTGCGTGAATTGAAGTGGTGAACATGATAGGACAACCTTTCCTAACAGCACTGATTTATCACAAATACACAGAAAATGAGAGCCAACACAGCTGTTACTGAAGTGGGCTGGTAAATGAAGATCTTCTGATCGCCACAATTTACCCACTGAGACAAGGTTTGCCACCACAAAAATGCCCATGTGCAAGTCCTGAGAGGTGCCTACTGCATTCCCCTGAGTACCAGTATAGAGGTATCAATGTTATTAAGCACTAATTCTATATCAGAAAAACTGTCAGGATGTAGAATTGCCTGCAGAATAGAATGAGGACCCCAAATCAGTACAGATTGCATTATTCTGCAGAATAAAATCTTATACTTTTGTGCTTTCACTCAGTCTAATCTAGTGTTCGTGGTAGATTGCTCTACTACTTACACAAAGTCCAACCCATTCTCCAATAATAGGAATAACTATATTAAGCCAGGTAGACAAAAAAAATGCTGTGGGACCTGTCAACCTGTCACTTCCATGTGAATGACATCCATGGAGCGTGTAATTGTGCACACTAACGATTATCTTACTCATGTGAAACCCCCATTTGTTTAGCATCAATTACATTTACCAAAATAGTCATGTGAAAATTGATTACCAATAACAAGGAGGCTATATATATGTGCTGTTTAAACATTACTTAATTGGTTTGTATAGAGATGCAATAGGTTAACACAGCTGATAATATAAGGAAAAATGATCACAAAGCCATGAGTATTACATGAGCATAATTTATTCCAGTTTGTTCTTAACTGTAGTTGTGTGATTTGTAGATATAGCTGGAGATGAAGGGAGGGGAGTGGGCTAGCCACGCTAATTTTTATTAGAAGGTAAATCTCTGGGGTTTATCACTAAACCAGGAATAATAAGGATTGACAAGGAATTTGGAAATCCTAGCACGAAATAACCAAATAGGACAATTTCTCCAATTCAACTGTTCGGCATAAATGTGCATTTCACTTTTCTTTTCTCAAAACAACTTAAAAGATTACTTCAACCAAAAAACATTGTTTTCATAAAACACTGTTTTTTGTTAAAAATCTAACAAATCCTTTCTAACTCCATGTAAAAATAATGGCAGTGGAAACGCTCGCCTCTGTCGCATCACCAAACCAAGTTCTATTCTCAGCTTGATCATCTGTGGTTGACATCACTCCACCCATTCTGGATTGAGAGCGAGTTCAAGGAGGACAGACTGAGGAAAAGATAGGGGTTTGAAAGGGGCCATTGGGCTTATGTTGCCAGAATGCTGTCCGTGCTAGCGTCAGATGGTAATTTTGCACATAAATTACATTGGCCAGACTGGTCGTAAAAATCTCTAGGTAGGTGGTACACGTCAAGGTAACCACATAAATGCCAACACACAAGGTTTCACTGCAAAACATTGCCCAGAGCATAACAATGCCGACCAGTATCTTTCCATAGTGCACCCTGCAGCCATCTCTTCCCCACGTAAATGACACACACGCACTTTCTGGGCTGGCTATTGACACTACTGGAGGTAGAGTTACACCTCTGGCAGCTAAGGGGTTAATATCTGTATGTGCAGCATTTCAAAGCAAAATGCTGCACATACAGACGACAGCCACCATAATCACCTGAAATTCCTGAAATGGTCATGGTAACTTGTAAAAAAATTCTACATGGCCACTTATCACAGAGCCTTTAAAGGAACACTATAGGGTCAGGAATTGAAATGTATATTCCTTACCCTATCGTGTTAACAACACTATTTAAGTGGTCGCCCACCCCCTTAAAAAGGTAATAAACTTACCCTTATTCCAGCGCTGTGTGGGTGCACCGGTGCTGGTCCCTCCCCCATCCGCTTCCTTGGCTGAGATAATTAGAATTGATGATCTCAGCCAGTCCAAATTATTGAATGAGCTTAGATCGTCAATCCTGATGATCTCAGCCAAGGAGGCAGGGGAAGAGCTAAACACTGCACTGGCCAATCAGCATCTCCTCATAGAGATGCTTTGAATCAATGCATCTCTATGGGGATCATTCAGCGTCTCCATGCAGAGCGGATAGACTCTGAATGTCAGTGTGTTATGTTTTATCTGTGTCTGATGTAAGTGTTGTGACTCAGTATGATCATTGTGTGTGAAGTGACCAGGTGTGTGTGTTGTCTGTGTGTTGTGACTGTGTTTAGGTGAAGGGTGGTTGCAAGTGCTGTGAAGTGATGTGTGTTGCTCAGTATGGGTACAGTGAGGGATGTGTGTAAGGAACTGTGAGTGGTATGTGCAGCTGTTTATGGGTAGCTGTGACTGGTGTGTGTTGCTATGCATAGGTAGTTGTGAGTGTAATTCATGTGGCTGTGTATGGGTAGCAAATTGTATGGTTGTGTGTGAGTAGAGGAGTATTGAGGGTGTGGGAGGCTGTGTCTGTTTCAGTATCCCACAATTTACAAAAAAATAAATTGAAAAAATGCAGTTTTTGCCCCCTCTGTGCTAACTTTAGATAGTAGAAACAATTCCTTATTTCCTGGTCACCCAGTAAGTCAGTGTCTGGTCCCTGGTGGACCAGTGAGTCAGTGTCTGGTGCCTGGTGGACCAGTGAGTTAGTGTCTGGTGGACCAGTGAGTCAGTGTCCGGTGCCTGGTGGACCAGTGAGTCAGTGTCCGGTGCCTGGTGGACCAGTGAGTCAGTGAGTCAGTGTCCGGTCCTTGGTGGCCGAGTAGAGCCTGAAGTGCAGCTCTCTGGTAGCCCTCACTCCTTGTCCCTACGCGTGGCTCTCTGCCACTGCACAGGGAGGAAGTGGCGTTTAATCACGTACTCCCAGCACATGAGCCGCATTGACCGCTGAAAGGTCCTGGCAGCATACTTGGGAAGCCACTGGGACATCCTAGGTTAAAAGATGGCAGCCGCCATGCACAGTGACCATCATTAAATTAATTAGAACTGCGGCTGGCACGTGCAGAGGAGCCCTGTAAAGGGCAGCCTGACAGGGACCTTCTCTGTTCCCTGTTACCTGGCCCCCTCCCTGACACTCGGCCAATGCTCAGTTCGACTCGGCTCTGCAATTTTCCTAAAAAATGATGGGTCTCTAAAACACAATGTGTATTGCAGCATTTAGGTAAAGGAGGTTAAGCCAGTCTATAAAATCTCTACAGTTACTCCAAGCACCATGCCCACTTAAGTGATTTGAAGTGGGGTCACTCACAGCTGATGAATGGCAACTACAGCAACTTCCCACTTCTGCAAGCCTACATAAAACTGAATCTGCAGAAGCCAGACCACCAAGGGTGAGCCCGGCGGGGATCCAGGTAAGAGGGCAAACTCATGCTAAATTCCTGGCATAATAAGAACTACAGCAGGCTGTAGTATTTATGCTGATTAGAGTAACCCTTTAATATAAATCTGTGCGAAAAAAAAAATTCTATTATTCAAGCGAGATCCCCGTGTGATTTAGTAGCAATGACAACAGCAAAATTACATATTGAACACTTACTTCTTCATTCCCCACAAAACAAACACTGAACATATAATCTTTAATTCTCTATAAATGAAATGAAAGACGCTATAGGCCCTGCCACCTGACTTCGATCAAAGACATTCTGCCACAAAGAACACGTTTCTGTTCTATGAAAATATGCCAGAAACTTCAATCTTCCTTACTCAAGGCCAAGGCTGAGCTCACTCCTATTTAAATGCACATATTCATACATACATGTGATGCATAAGGATATTACATATGAACTAAGACGGTCAGTGCAAAGAAAAGAAAAGATAGAGAAAAGAAAAAGAAATGAAACAAATAAAAACTACCACGTTATCTTGAGCTAATCTAAAGATCTATTTAACGGGACACAATAGTCACCTGAACAACTACAGCGTAGTTGTTCTGGTGAGTATAGTCATTCCCTGCAGACATTTTCCCCGAAAAGGCAGTGTTTACATTACTTCCTAGGGACACCTGCAGTGGCAGTCACTCAGATGGCCACAAAAGGGGCTTACTGGGTCAGTGCTGCACGATGTGCATCACTGGTGTTCAGCGTCTCCTCGCTCTCTGGACGTGGAACATTTGAATACTGGGTAATGGGGTTTACCATATACAAAAAACAAAATGGAAAATGTACATTTGGGTGCTATTAAAAATGCCATTAAAGAAAGAAGCACTTCATGTTTTAAGCAGCTTGGGTGACATGTATATGTACAGAAGCTATTTTACTTTGTCTATATGTATGTATCCATTAATTAGGTTCTTTATTGCCGTGTCAATTTCTACAAACACATGGGATACCAAGGGCGACATATTTAAGCCAACAGGGTCAGTTTAGAAGCCCTGGTAATAGTCAAATAAAAAGATCATCTCTTTAATGGTCTGAGCAAACCTACGAAACTTACAGGTTTTCAAGATAAAGGCAGTACGTTTTTTTATTAGAAGTGACTTTGCTTGAAGGCAGTCAGACTTTCCTTGATATGCAATGCCGGTTCTTTCCACCCCCGCTTCAATATTTTTCTGTTTCTTTTTTTTTTTTTTAACAGAATGGTAAATCAAACGGAGACAACAATCAATAAGGCTTCTTGTTCTTATGTACAGTTCAACAGAGTAAATTAGCTGGGAAGTAAACATATTGTATGTCCAAATCACTTTCTAGCGTGACAGTGCCTCTTCAAGAAAGATATCACAGCAGTAAGAAAAACACACGCTGAAATGAAATTAATTTTTCCCAGCGATTATTTGTGTCTGCAGATTGACACAGAAACGACGCGCTTCCTTTACTGGTATAGAGAGAATGCATTGTTAATGGAGAGGACTATGTATCCAGAGGGAGGTTTAAATATCAGGAATAAGCCCAGCACATTGCTTCTCAATGTCAATGAGAAGACTTCTGTAGGTCAGACTCCATCTGTTACGTTCTGCAGGAATTCTTATGAATTATCTGGTTATATATAGACCCATACACAATCAACCTATTCTTTTTTTCACCAACACTAACACACACACACACACACACACACAAACACACAAACACACAAACGCCACTTTACTAGGTACACTTGCTTAGGAAATGGCTATGCAGCAAAATAAGTGGTTGCAGATCAGTTTGCACAGTACATTGACATGTTTAAAATTGTAAGTTCTATGGTACTAGGCAGACCGAAAACGTTATTCAGAACTGCAAGGCTAGTGGGTCAATGCCCTAATCACCAGGTATTATAATCACCGGTGGCTATTTGTGAGGTGTGAAAAATCAATATTAGAGTGGATCTGGCAATTTAGACAGCCCGGTGTGGATCCTGTGACCATGTTAACAATGCAGTTCCTCTTCGGCTACTGGTGTTTCAGTTGCCAACATCCACATCAGTGCGGTACCCACGCACATGAGCAAGAGTACAACACTGAGATCTATGGAGGATCCCGCAAGGCCCTTTAAAGACAAAGCCTGATTTCCACAGCTGTCATGTGTTAATAATATCTTTATATGAAATACTGAAACGTGACAGACCCGCTTTAAATATAGAAACCCACACTGCTGTGTTTACATCTATTGTGGAACCGAGTATCTCCATCGTGGATCCCTCAATTTTTATAGTTCAGCCCTTTCCTATAAAACAAATAAAAAAAACTGCTTTTACAACTATTAGTAAGCACAGAGACCTCCCCAAAACCTTCAGACAGGCAGGGATAGATAATCAATGGCCAGGAGGGACTGTATTAAGTTGAAGAGGAGAATTTAGATCAATGGAGATTTATCAACGTGTTGCAGACTGTTTTGCAAATTTATGGCATTTATATTTTTTCCGTGCAATTTTTTAAATATGTAATTTTGTTGATTTATTGCTTCGTTTGCGCATTGAATGCACGCAAAGGCAACATAACAGATTTATCAATCTGTCTGTCTCTTTTTCTGTCGGAAAAATGTTCTGTTTCACTTCTCTTTTTTCCCTTCACTCTAAATTTGGCTGTCTTTTCTAAAACGGATAATTCTGAGAACAAATGGTGGCATTTAGGCAGACAATAGCTGTCAAGTTTAGACTATTTTTAGAACAATTTAATAAATACACATTACGGGCGATTTTCAATGTTTTCTTTAATGGAGTAATTTCAGGGAATTGACAGTTTTCCTTTAGATGTATATCTGTTGTTGGATCAACTGTTGTAAGATTGTTGCTGTCAAGATATGCAGGCTGCAGACAAGAGAGAGAAGCCGGGCAAAAACACCTTGTAAATGTGAAAGGTCAGAATTGTTGAACCGTGCAAAAAGGCTACAAACCTCCAAACAGTGTTGTGTACAAGGGAATCTTTGAACATGTAATGTGTTAATGAAGACCATGCCAGTGTCAACTCCTGATGACCATAAAGAGGAAAAGGACATAAATGTAAGCACAATGATTGAAATTGGTAATCCAGCGCCTGGTGTGACAAAGCCTCACATCCACATTCTAGAGTGTACAGATGGCAAAAAACTTACCATTCTATGGATTTGACCTGTCTTCTGTTGACGACATAGGCTGTCTGTGCACATTTGTATAATCAGCATGTCATTCTGCATGGGTTGTGGAAATACGATCTTTGTACAGCTGCTGAACCAGAGACAGACTTTTGCGATGCACAATCATACATATTTACCTGCATACATACATACATACATACATAAATAGTATACGCATACATGCAAAACACCACATACACAGTGATGATAGACAAAACCCTTAGCATGGGAAACTTGCTTGTCAGAATCATAAAAATAACGTCTATCTCTCACTGTAGAGTATGTTATATGTTCCATGTAAGGAGCAAAAATACTGAGGAGGTTTATGACACTTAATTTCTAAAGGGTAAGTACCGCTACAATTTCATACTCTAGGGAAAAAGCAACAACATAGTATACGTAACAACCTGCCAAAACTGGTGTAACTGGGCACAGAATCGGGTTTTATTTTTAAGGCCATGAACTGTAAATTTCCTATTTTTCATTAATGATTATTTTATTTATTAATTATATCTTTTTCCTTTTTTACTTCTAGATCTCGTTTTTTACGCTTGTTGCGCACAGCCACCTTATTGCATATATATTTTATTAATTCTAGATATTGTTTTATATTGTTGTTGCATTCTGCCACCTTATGTACTATATAAAATAATTTGGGAGCAAAAAAATTTTTTTAAGAGCCATTTGGTATATTTTGCAGACGGGCAGACGGGCAGACAGCCATATAGAGCCAGATACAATGTCTACATTGCAGCAGTTCTCAGGATCCATTTAAATCACTCCAATTTAGCTATTACTCCCACTTTGATCCTGTGAGTCTTGTTGTGGGTTTTATTTTATTTCCATTTTCAAAATAATTGTTTGCACGGTGACAGGACTCACTGTGACTGGGTAACACATGGAGACGCTACTTGAAAAGACATTCTTGGGGGGGCGGGGCCGGGCGGCCATGCCAGCAGGCTGCTAGTCACAATAGCTCCAGGGGAACTCTACTAATAATGGGCAAAAAAACCCCACCAAAACCAGCCTGGAACCCCCTGGGAGTGTGAGATACCTGGTCCTGGAGTGTCCCGGTGCAGCTGGAGCACCTAAGAAAGGGTGGACCGGGTCCTGGTGAGATGCTCCAGGGGTGGGGAGTCTGAGGCCTGACCGGGAGGGGAGTGGGGCGGACGGCCGCTGCCTCGCTCTCCGCCCCGGTATTGACTGAAAACAGCACCAACTACGGGGTCCCCGGCCACGTTCACCCCCCCCCCTGGATCGGTGGGGGTTATCCCGGCCTCCACCGGGAAGGCAACATCCTAGCAGAGCTTTTTGGGTGACTCAGCGCTGACAGCCACCACACGGCCCTGAAAAAATGGCCGACGGAGATGCACCTAGGCTGCTGACCGAAGAAGAAGGCGCGCTGAGAGAGCACCAGCGGCACATGGCCCGAGCTACGACCACCCAGGGTATTTATATGCACGTCGGGGCAGCAGCGGAGACCTGCGGTTCTGCCGACTACCCACACCGCAAGCAGACCCACCCAGCGCCTATCTAACCTGAGCGCGCCTTACCAGAGCTCCCTATAATGCACACCGCGGACCGACATGGAGGCAGTGCCCAAACGACTACCCCATTACAGCGGGGCCCACATCTGATCACTGCGACCTGTAAAGCGTCATACTCATACCCGCGTACCAGCAGTGAAAGAAAATCCATAGAGATCCGCAGACACTCTGACCTGCAGTGGGTCCCAAGAACGCAAAGGACACAGAGGTGTTCTACGAGGACTAATTAAATGCCGGAAAAAAGGACACTGCTTACCATCATCCCTGATGCCAAAACTGACAGGTACCCCAGCTCCTTACGACAGAAGCCACCTAAAGCAGAAGCTACTGGACCAGTTGCTGATAGCCGTAACAACAGGGACCCTGGCTGTGGGTACAACCAAACAGACATGTCCACCACTGGTGCTATAACCGAGGCTACAGTTAGGGATGATCTTGATGCCCTAGTGTAGATAACAACCTAGCAAGCCACAACCTGCCTGGTGGTATAATATCTTCATATTTGAATACTCACCTTAAGATAAGCTATTGTTCCATATAAGCATAAGCCTGTATAGCTGCAAATTATTCACTTGCCTAATGAAACCTAGGTCTTAAGCAAACCTAGAATGAAACGTCTTGAAACATTAGCCGGAATAACCACTCACCCCCCCTGCTTCAAGTTTCTCTTGTAAACAAGCTGATCACTAGCATTGTGCAGGGTAGCCACGTAACTACAATGTAAAAGCGAGTTTAAAAAAATAAAAAATGTGCATTTCTTTAACCCCTTAAGGACACATGACATGTGTGACATGTCATGATTCCCTTTTATTCCAGAAGTTTGGTCCTTAAGGGGTTAATGTGACATGGCAGTGTACAACTGCATGTATTTCTTGGTTGGCTCTGCTGTCGTGGCACTGTGAACCGTATTGTATTTTCTCTGCACGAAAAAAAAAAAGAAAAGACATTCTTGCAATGCAGAAAGGATAACAAATCGTTTAAAAATGTTCAGTCTGCTTCTTTTGATTTGAAGAACAAAAAAAAAAAAAAAAAAACCATGCCAGATGGCCAAAGAAAAATCCACTAGGGGACATATCAAGGTAAAAATGGTCGAACAGATACTGAAATGACTGCGTTTGTCATTTTCATCAAATGTGTCTAAATTTAATTAAAGGGATCAGCAATGCAAATACATTACCCCAAACATTTGAACGTTACATGGCAGTGTTTTAAATGAAACCCATAGATTGTGCGTGCCACATTGCTGGCGAGTATATAAATAGATAATCACAGATTCCCTGTAATAAGGTCACTAGCTCTTGAACTACAACTCCCATGATACTGTGCCAGTCGTACCCTAATGGTAGTTGGGGTTCTACCTTTTATCTACTGTTAAAGGTATATCCTACAGCTGTTGGTGAGTTGCTTAAACATATTATGAAGTATTATATAACATGACAATTAATACAAACTCCACTGTGAACGTCCCAATTTTGCAGCACGATGCTTTGACATTCTAAAGGCATTCTAAAAGGCATGGTAATCATCATGGCAGTTGTAGTTTTACAACATCCGGGGATCTAACTTTTGGGCACCCCTTTTCTAGATCTACTAGGAAATAGATGATATCCCCTTACTTATTCTGGTCCTCTCTTAGCTTTCTATACCATCCAGTGTATGTTTGCATTCATTTGTATAAGTGCTCATTATACACTATTTCCCCCCCAGGTCTGTTTCCTTCCTACATAGGTAGCTGTACACTTGTAAAAACGGTTAGACTTCCTCCGAAATGCCTTGGTTCAGACTGACCAATAGTGATTTGCGACTTCAGTAGCAGTTGTTTTCTCATTTTTTTTTTTGTTCATTTTCAAACTATTCTAGAGGGTTACTTTACATCCACCACGTGGTCATGGTGGTAGGAGTCTGTATGTGCAGCGTTTTCACACAGAGATAGTAGCGTTTCTGTGCCAGGGACTAGTTACGGTCTGTTCCTGGCAGCCTAATATCAATTCCGTGCATAAATAATGTGCGGTGGTGGCAGGCATACAGAGCTTTTACGCTTGCAGGCAGCGAAATGTTTATCTCCCTTCCCCACCTCCCTATACACTTCATGTATGCCCGCTTAAAAAAATATATTATTATTCCCTCCCCCTTTCTGACACTGAAGGATATAGTTCTATTAGAACCATTTTAAAGGACCTCGCGGTGGGGTTACATGTGGAGTGAAATGCTGTAGCGGGAGCTTCTCCTGTTGCTTCTGTTACCTTGCACACAGTAAACTGGGGTAAGAGTACCAGACACATTGTTTCTGTTTACTCACCTAGATCCTATGTCTCTATGATAGAAAAGAGCAGAATGAACAATAAAAGAACAGAGAGCAAAGATGGAGGCACTCCGATACAGGACAGAGGTAAACACAAAACAGAGAATTTCTACATTTTTTTTTAGACATTTCGAACAAATCGCTGTTAAATTCAGAGTGTAAGTGAATATAATATTAAACATCCTGTGAAATGACGATTAACTTTTAAAAAACAAAAACGTAAAACAAGCATTCCTACACATCCAATCCCATCGGCTAACTTGCTCCCTAACATACTTGGCTAAAATAATAATACCCTAAAAGGCACATGGGTATTCTGTCTGTGATCAAGCCAACTTCCGAGCTAATCAGACCGATACAAACAACATTTAAACAAAGTGCACCGTGTTATTATGTCACGCTATTATTGCGTGCAATTTATATGGATGCAAACATGAATATGTGAGTATGCAGAAATGTCCGAAGGCAGGGGGACAAGATGTGGGCCGTCGACAGAGGCTTAAATACGAAGCTGTGACTTGCCTCTGGTTTGTAATTTTATCAGAAGCAGAATTTGCTTGTGGTTCTATGTGGGAAATAAGGTCATTTTATGAAATGTAATGAAGCGTGCAGAGCCTCTCTTTCCCATTACACTGCAGCTGCCTATTAATTTAGGAATCCTCCAAACAGCGAAGGTTGCAATGATGAAACAACATTGCTTTTATTAGAGGATCAGTCTGTCTTTCCAGAATGGAGGCTCTAGCAGCTAAATAGACAATTCCATCTACGCTGGATACATGTCTATGTACGTGTGTTTATAAATATATATATATTTGTGCTCGGAATTTATCTAATACGTAATGGAATGTAGAAGTTGGTTGAGGTGTGCCGAAACCAACGTACGAGTAGGCCTGTAAAAGAGGGCCCACAAAGGTGAATTGTTAATATAGATGGGTGTAGGTGGGTGGGGACAAACAGCTTGTACAACAAAGGTAAGTAGGGGGCATAGGGTTTATATAGGATCATAACTCCTCCCACAAATTCAGGCCAAATGGCCTCCCAACTTGTGCTCGGAATTGATATAATACGTAATGGAATGTAGAAGGAGAAGCAAAGTTGGTTGAGGTGTGCCGAAACCAACGTACGAGTAGGCTTGTAAAAAGGGCAAAAAGAGGATTCAAAGAAAACACACTTTATTGCAAGTTTATACAGCTTGTGTACTGAAAGCTAGTAAGGAGCTTTTACTCTGATTGAGGTATATACGTAACTAAGCTGAGGATTACCTGTGGCCCCATTACTTAGTGATGTGGACTGGGGTGTAAGAGCTTGGAACCGCTGATGCAGCGCTTCTGCGAAAAAGAGAGACCAGCTAAGGAAGCCATGATGTAGCTTACCTTAATGGAATGTTTAGATGTGAAGTAATGGATTAGTACTGATAGTGTGTGGCTGACCTTGGATACGTAAAACGGAGTGACAGCATAGGAGGTATAAATAAGATGCTTGATATGTAGGTTTAGAGGAAAAGGCAAAAAGTACAATAGTTTAAAAAAGTCTTGAATCAAGCAAACTCTACTTGGGACATGGAACAATATACAAAGCCCTGGCGTGAATGATAGAGTAGTCGTGAAACTGCGTGAAGCGTGCGTATCTGTATGAGGTGTAACTGTGTGCTTAGTCCAAGATTATCTCATGAAAAAGGTTGTATCCTGGATGGTATGTAGTAGATCGTAGGGAGACCTTAAACTGAGCGTGAAAGAGCTTCAGCGGCTGTGTTGTGGACACCAGGAATGTAAAAGCAGACTAATAAGAGCTGAGAGGTTGCTGCCAGCCAAGTCAGCCTATGAAAATAGCCACAAAATGGTTAGCGAGGATGGCCGCCCGAACGTAGGCCAGGTGCCATGGTGAAGGGTGAATAGATAGTAAATTAAAGGCGTTGGATAAGTCCATCTTGCTCAACCAAGCCTTACTACTAGTTAAGTGATAGCTTATATGGCATGATCGATTGTGCGGTGCGGAAGTGGTCTATGATCAGACGTATTATAGGGTATAGTGCATTTCTGCATCCAAGATGAGAAGTGTGAAGATCGTAAGGAGGCGATCGTGAACCCAGCGTATGACTGCTGTGGACAGAAGGTGGTCCACCGTAAGAGGGTCAAATGGGTGCAGATAATAGGTTAGGGCCTATGAGTGTACCTGTGGAAATGGCGATAAGGCCTGTGTGAACCCCTGTGAGAAACCCGGCACCAGAATCTACCATATGCCTAGCTGGGTGTAAATGCAGATAGTATATTAGGATAACAATGTTAACCTTAGTTGGGCGTATCTTAGGTGACAGATGGGCTGCGTATGTGGACTAGGAGTAGGTTCTGGAGCAGATGTGCAAAACCCTGCATGTAGTAAACTAGCATACCCCAGGATTAAAGTCATAGTGCACCCGGGCCTTCCCCAGAAATGAAATGGTCAGCCCAGCTTGTCCCTCTGGCTGCCTCCCTGACTAGTGCGTGGGGTGAAGGGGTGATGAGAAGTGGAAGTAGCTGTCTCTATGCGAGAGGCAATGATAAACAGAGAAATGGAAAGCTTTGTTAAGTCGTGGGTGTCACTCTTTGGAGTACTGAAATGTCGCCAGGAATATAACCTTTGTACTGTAGGGAGTCTTGTGAAGTTAAGTAGTGATGTTAGTTTAACGTTCTTTCCATTGAGAATTACTTTCTCCATGAAAATTGAACAGGGTGGGCCGTATGGAGTAATGATAGTGGGTGGTGGGGGACGGGGAGGGAAATGAGGGGTAAGCCAGACTGTATGACCGAAATCGCCAGATGAGCGCCTGCCGGGCTTAACGAGACACCTGGTGTGGCTATAGCCGATTCCATTTATCAGCCTGTTAATCATTTGGAGGCTGGCCAGGATAGCGACTGGCGTCTCCTGATTGGAATCTGAGGAGTAAGCAGACGGCCCTTGTGAACTAGAGCCGGGCCTGGGAACGTTGGGCTGAACCGTTGTGAGCCAGTGTAGTTCTGCCTTACTGGCAGTGGCTGGGGAGAGGATACCCCTGTGTCAGAGCTCTGCTGATATTTTTAGAATGTACCAGAATCCCAGGTAACTGAGGGTAGAAGGGGTGAGGGATTCCTATGGAGACCCTGGCCAGACTGACGTGCTGGGTATTTCGTCCAACAGCAGACCGATTATCAGGATGGATACTTGTGACATTCAGAAAAAGAAATAATGATTTGGATAAGTAATGTGTCTTAGAGGTATGGATGAGCCCTTTGGAGAACTGGCCTGCTAGCTAGTGCCAAAGCGAAGAATTTACCTAGTACGAAGTGACAGGTGAGGCCCTGCTAGTGCCAAGTGGCGGAGAGAGGCTCTACCTATGATTTGGGCCAAGGGGATTTTGTGGCCACTTGAACGTGGTGGCAGGATGTCGGCCTCTCGGTGACCGTAAGAGATTCAAAACGTGTGGCCGTGACATGGGAAGCCCTAACTGTAGCCCTAAAGAAGAGCGAGCGAGGTGGCTAACTATGATTTGGTCGTGCGGCTGAACCTCCGTGTTGAGGTGGGTTGTAGACCTCGTGGGACCGTAGTATTACTTAGGATAGCTAATGCCAGCGCCTAACCCTCAATGTCAGTTCTCTAGCCTAATGGGGCTTGTCTCTTAGAATGGTGTGATATAACGTATGTAGATACTTAACCTTGAGTGTTTGTCCTCTTTATTTGGGCAACGCGCCGGAAGATTATAATATATTCTTGCTTCTGCAGGGAACGGGCCCGGTCCAGAAAACCTTAGTGGGAAAGAAATGCTAGTGGGCCTGAGGCGTGCCACTAATATAATGAGTGTAAAAATGTTGAACGTATGAGAAGGTGTGTATCAGAGATACTGTAACGTACGAACGTAGGTAAGCTGAGGGACCTGAACGTTGGTCCGTAAATTAGAGACAAGCCCCTGGGTTCCCATAAATGTGAATTTTTTGAATGATACAAAGGCAAAGTGAGGCCTTACGGAGAAACGTAATCGAAGGGTGAGTAAGATTAGCAATACCTGAGACTGCAATGCAGGGAACCAGGTAGACTGTAGGTTGTCGATGGCGTAGGACTTGGTGTCTAAGTAATGATATGTAGAAATAAAAAACAAAACATGTACCGTTAAATATAGTAGTAATATAGTGGATTATGATTATGATATTGTTGTTGACATTTAGTGAGGAATCTTAGCCCAGGTATGTTTTGAAGTGCAGAGCCCACTTTGGGAGGTGGGGGGTTGTATGAGGCCGTGGAGGCTGAATGAGGCCTCAAGGGAAAACGAAAAATGGTAAACCTTCTAATCTGTTACCGAAATGCGGGATACTGGGTACCTCTTCTTGGAGCTCTGTTTGAAGAAAAGTATAAGTAGTAGCAAGGTGGTGTAGGTTTGTGTGATTGATGTTTTTTAACGCCGTGAGGAATCTCAGAACTGGCCTGTTGGAAGTTTAGAACCCACTTTGGGAGGTGAGGAGGCTGAATGAGGCCGTGGAGGCTGAATGAGGCCTCGAGGGAAAAAGAGAACTGGTAAACCTACTTACCTAATACAGTAATACAGGGTATTGGGATACTGCTTCTTAAAGACTGATTGGAGGAAGGTGGAGGTGTATTATATACGTAAATTATAAAATAAAGAGTCAAACTGTGCCTTTAAGAAGATTGCCCTGTGAAAAATAGATGTCCCACAATAATGTGACCATGGACGGAAAATTTGTAAAACACATATTTCACCCAGTGATGACTTTAAGAGCCATATAATAAACTTAATATCATATAGGAAAAAAAAATAATGTGAGTGCTTGGTATAAGTAAAGAGACATAACTAGATATTTTATTGTAGATTAGTAAATTTAACCACTGTAGCCCCTTTCGTTCAGTTAACCGAATGAACAAGAGTACTTATAAACAGAAAGAACTCCCGCATTCGGTAAATGGAATGCACAAAAGGATTTAAACGAAAGCCAATTGAATAATCAGCTGCAGGCTGTAAAGTGTAAATTAACGAAAAGGTTGCATGAAAAAGCCGTTTGAAGGTGTTCGGCTGAACGAACGTATGGAAGAACAGACGAACGTAGGGTAAGTGTGCACGTATGGTACATAGAATAAACGAAAGTAAAATGAAAGCGTGTGTATTCCGCGTTCGGCTGTTAGCCGCACGAACGCGGAAGTACACGAACAGCGTAACAGCATGAATAGGTAAGTAATGAAGGGAGCCTATCCCCGCGTTTTTAGGCCTGAACGTGAGAAATAGCCAAACGCTATTTCCCACGTTATGCTTGCGTGGACGTGCCGGTCTCGTGACCGGAAGCCGGGTAGCGAGTAGGGAAGTCGGGTAGAAGCCAGTGGACGGGCATGGAAGAAGGAGGTAGGAGTTGCTGGCAACAGACTGTTTACTGGAGGCTGACTTTGGCAGGAACAACGGACCGGAAGTGCTATGCTATGGTGAAGAAGACAAACATCTTGTACAACAAAGGTAAGTAGGGGGGGGCAAATGGCCTTCCAACATATATATATATATATATGTGTGTGTGTGTACATATAAATAGCGAGAGCACAAACACACATATATGTGCATATACACACGCAGGTTTGAGAAAGGGATGTGCAAGTCTGCTGTCTGCCATAATGCTTCTATTTAAGACCTTTAAAATCTATCTTTCAATTTATAATCGCTCACTATGTTGTCAAAGATGCGGATTCTTTTTTATTTTTGTAAATGGGTCAAGTTACCTGCCTTTTTGGTACCCTCTCGGCATACCCCGGCTCTAGTTGTGCATCCTTCCTGTGTCAATTTTGACGCTGGATCCAGCTCCAGAAATACCACCAATACTCTGCAACATTCCTGCATCGATTCTGACATTGCTCGACACCTTTATACCTTTATACCACATTGATACCTTTATGAAGGCTGGTTCCCATGTTGTTTTGCATGGAATCATTACAGCCTCAATTTCAACACACGTTCTTGCACAGGAAAGTGACGCTGGCCAATAGGGAACATTCTGTACCTATTGTATATAAATTCCCTCATACCTTGTTGTGACGTTTTGTAGTTCTCGTGCCTGAGAGGGCATTGTTAGTTTTTGTTTGTATATCTGGTTTTGAAACCGTGGCTATTTTTTTGACTATTTTGATATCTGTAATCCTGACCTTGGCTCACTTTTCTTGATTAGCTGCCCTCCTGTACTCATGACTATCTGTCTGACCCCCACCATGCTACTGAAACACTTTCGCATTGGTCCTAGTCCCGTTCATGACCGATATCTAATGATGTGCTCATACTGTGCTGCTTGAGGACAGTACCCCGGAGTCGGCAGATGCCGGACACCGGGGAAACAAAATTGGGATGGTGGGACAGGCCCCCAAAATTGTAACTGTCCCACAGAAATCGAGAGGCCTTCAGACAAATCGAGATATCACAAATCGAGATATCACAAACCGTTGCTCCTCCTTATATAGTTTCTTACTTTCAACAAATACATATCTGAGCTGAGCATAAAATATGTACAGGACGTAGCTAGAGTTTAACCTCATTACTGTCCACCAAAAGTGGCTCCAGCTGATACAAGAAGCATAGGAAGGACCACCTCAATTTGGAAATGCATCTATCCCGATAAAGATATAGTGGGAGAGTAGCTGAGAAGCAATAAACCATTCTGTCTCCCCAGATTCTTTATTGGCATGTTACCATTGGGAGAGGAGCTGAATTAAGCAGTTGCTGTCAAGTGTATATATAGTGTAATTTATTTTATATTTGTACAGTCATTTATTTAATCAATTTATTTAACACATTCCTATCTTTTTATATGTATTTATTCAATACATTCCTATATTTTTATACTTATTTATTCAATGTATTTTAGACATTCCTATGTTTTTAAGATATTGCAGCGAGCTCCAATGTTAAAACCAAGAGTGTTTTTAGAAACAGGGGGTGGGACTCGGTAAACCCATCTAGCAAGTTGTAAAAGCAGTCTGCAAGCAGTTGCAGAATCTAAAATACCACTTAAAAAATGTCACATGTACTTGAAGAGACCAGGCATTAATTCCTTCCAAGCATGCATTCCCTACCGCGTGTTAAAACAGCACACTACAAAGGGAATACATAACATGCAATTAGGTTTCACAGACACAGTCTATTATACACACGGGTAACAAATCCATGCACACGATAATGTGGAAAAGTATTTTTTTTTTTTACACTTGAGTTAATGTTATATTTTTATTATTATTATTATTATTATTATTATTATATAGCGCCAACAGATTCCGTAGCACTTTACAATATGAGAGGGGGTATTTAACTATAAATAGGACAATTACAAGAAAACTTACAGGAACGATAGGTTGAAGAGGACACTGCTCAAACAAGCTTACCGTCTATAGGAAATTAATATTGCTACTATTAGTTTTTTTTAGTGCCGCCTTATTCCACACTAAGTTACACTATTACAGCGGGGCAGAGGCAACAACAAAGATATAAGCAATATGTGTTTACGGGGACACAAGGCAAACAGGATCCTGTCTAAGTGAGCTTACAATCTAGGCAAGGTAAACGCTATAAGAAATAGAGAGTAAGAACAGAATTTCAAAATACATACGTACCTAAAACAAAAATGTGGGGGGGAGGAGGGAGTGGAGTGACATCCCAGATATGATATATACATAATTTCAGCAATAGTAGCAAGATGCAAGATGCGGTGCCGAGCTGGTACCCAGGTAGATAGTTTTTTAACGTACTTTGTGTAGTCCACACACACTTTGCAGAATATACTACATAAGCATCACACCACAAAGGTGCTGAGTTTTACCTATGTCAGCTTAAGTTCCTTAGTTTTTTTTTTTTCTTTCTTCTTACTACTTTTATTTTGCGATGTGTTCTGGCTGAATAACTGCCTTAGCCAATATTCATGTACTTTATAGAAAATGAGTGGCGTTAACGAATAACCTATTTAGCGTCACTATATTTAGATTTAAGTGAGTCTTGGTGCAACTTCGCTTATTTGACGTTGGATAGTTCTGCAAAATATGGAACGTATGCCTTTTTCATGTCATTTGTCAATGATATCCCACTTACATGATGACTGATTTATTTCCGTACGCTTTATACTGTCTGTAGCATATTCCTCTCAATAAAAAAGTGAATTGAAAAGATTTTAATGAATAAGTGCCTGAAATTCAATTTGAAGTATCTTTAACCGCTTCAACTACCAGAATAGAGTATACATGTTTTGATTTTCATGTATTTAGCTGAATAAAATTGAGCTCATAAAGCCTCACTCACCCTCATTATTAATATGTAGGAAGGATTACCAGCCGGCAGGGCAGCGGTAAGAAACCTTTGCCACTCCAGATATTGTCAGCATTATAGCTTGAATAGCCTTATGGGAGAGGTGGCCCTCAACATCTGGAGTCCCAGACACTTTCAGTCTGTGTTGGGGAATAAGCCAATCAGAGGCTTCTCACTGAGAAGCCACACTCGCAGTCGCACATGATCGCGGCATTCCAATGCTTCTCGATGAGCTGTAGTACTGCTCATTGAGAAGGTGGAAAGACAGGCATACTCTGTTGAGCCAATAGAAGTGGAAGAAAACTTCCCTGCTGTATGAGTGACAGCCGGGAGGCGTTTCAGCATCCACTTGTAAAAGTGCAGTTTTTCTGTTGAAATCTGCACTTTATGAATATTCTTTTTTTTTTTTTTTATTAACTCCAGGCAAATTAAGCTTTTTAGTAATCTGAATAGCTTTATGCATCTGGCGTGTGGCTATAATATGACTTATAAAACTCACCCCTTTATACTTAAACACACAAATGCATTCACACAAAGCAACAGCGAAAAACAAATTGCATAATTCAATCCATAAATAGTCATACTCGGACTTTAGCAGGATTGGAGAATTACGGTACTCCAAATCCACTACTTTGGCCTTAACTTTGTAGTTTGGTTTTCAATTCTTTACACTAAAATCTTTAGTTTAAGGAATAAACCACAGAGGTTCATTCATTACACTGTAAAATGTAGTCAACTGAAATATTAATTGTAAAATATAGACAAAAATAATTGATTTGATAAAAATCTAGGCACAACTTGACTATTTGAACCTACATTTTGGTGTTTATTCAATAAGTCCTGTGTATTTGTATGTATCTGTGATGCAGGCAGAGATGTGACGTAGACATCCTGCTGTTGAGTCCACTGAGCGAGCACTCAGGAGGGCAGTCCAATCTCCCCAAACTGCAGAGCAATTCTTCTATACAGCAGAATCAAACTAAGTAGGTTTGTTTTGTTTCTATACTGCATTTTCCCCTTTCTAAATGTATTGTTGTACTCTTATGTCACTCCTTGTGATTGTTACACTGTGATGTCATAACCGATGATGTCATGTATATATAATTAATTATGCAAATTAGCATTGCCAGTATTTTATCCTGTTTAAATACTTTCTGTCCTCTTTTTATTGGATCAACCATAGTGCCATCTAAGATCATTCCAAATGCCTTTAAGATATGACTGACACTAAAATAACAAGGAATATCTATGGGCCAGAAGCTAGATTAAATTTCTGGATATCTGCATGATTTTTACCAACATATTCAGCCAGGGTGTGAGGGTGTCAGAGTAAGGAATGTCTCTCTAGTAATATTTTAAGGGCTGTTTTTATTTTTTATTTTTTTAAATAATGTACCCCTGCCTTATAGTAGCACCTTGTTTTAGTATTCAGTCTAAATGTGGCATTTAATTTAGGTCATCCATTATTTCACAGGGAATGTTCAATGTTTTGCAATCACCATTTTATAGCAGTTCAATTCACTCTCTCCTGCCTCCAGTTATTTTGTAATTGACTGAGTTTGGACAGCTTAGTCCCAGCTGTTATTCTGCATTTATAGCGGAAAAGTGAATAGATCGTTTAAAAGGTACCATAACAACATGATCATGAATAAAATGTGCTACGAATTGTCAGCAAAGGACTGTTAAACAACTGACTGCTTGGCACGATTGACAGCCATTATGGAATTAAAGAGCTCTATAGTTGGATCTATGTACCTATATTTTTTTCTGTTTGTTTATTTTTAATCTGATCAAACCATTGCAGTCCAACTCTTAATAACAACGGAAAATAAAGTTTTAGTCTTTGCAACTTTAACTATGACTGTGTCTGTACTATCAGAAAGCACCCAATCTGATTGACATCTTCTGCACCACACACTGATTTCACAGAAATACATTGTGGCTTTATGTTTACAAAACTCAATCCACACCTTGGGATGAATTACCAGTGAGACCAAAGGTAGGAACGTTCCCAAGGGATGGGATCTCATCTCCATATCACTGTATGTTTGAATAAACACACACAAAAACCCAACAAAGAGTTCACTCTTGATAAATTAATTTACAACCCTTTCAGTGGTAATAAAAATATAACTACCGAAATCACATTTACAAGGTTGCTCTCTATATGTCAATGTGTGATTAAAAACATAAAAATAAACATCTGTGTTTTTTTCACTGCTTTAACTGGTTTTGGTTGTAATGGTGTTGGATCAATTTAGTGCAAAGTTGGTCTCAAATAGCAGGAGCGATTTTTACACTAAAATAAAATATGGATCGCTAAAACTTCACTGAAGTTGTCCAGGTAAAAGACAAAGACTTGATTCTCTAATGCACGGTAGGCAAACATCATGTGACATGCAGTCCAAAACATTTGGAGTGCTGAAGATTGCCTACCTCGGATCTAATGTAAGATTGAACTGCTCTAATCATTGTCCATCTCAGGTTATTCACAAAAACATTGTATTGGCCATTCTGGGGAGAAAGCCCAACACCAGATCTAACAAATATCAATCCATGCGAGATACATTTAAAGTGAATTGACTGCTACCATAAATAGCTAATCTTTAGGTAACTCTCCAGTAACTCAGGGTTGGTGAGTAAATCCTTTGAATGTTCTAATACCAGAGCTAGGAACACACTAACGACAGAGTCGATACAATTTGGAATTGTCTCTATTTTTTTTTTCCTTTTAGTAATATTTTATGTATTTGTTGGTTAGTGTTCCTATTTAGAAAATGTTCAGCATCACATCTAAGAACTCTCCCATTCCGTACAGGAAGAATCCAAATTTCTCACTTGATTTACAGTCCTCCATGCCAAACACAGGGCAGGGAGAATGACCTGATCATGCCAAACACAGGGCAGGGAGAATGACCTGATCATTTCCAATTAGGCTCTCCCAACATCTGCAGAAATTGGAAGCCTCCAGACAGAACTGCTTCTTTCCAAATCTTTCCCCCCGTCCCCCCATCCATTTGTAGCTAGATTTGCCTATATCCACGTGCCCTTAGTGGGGAACCATAAACAAATGAAACATAAAATGTCCCTATTGTTGTTAATTCTCTCAGGACATCCAAGGATTCCAAATCATTGGTTGTCTACTTTAAGGATGCAAGCAATCTGTAACCCTGTGGTACAGATTAATATTCTCTGCTCTGTGTCATTATTCTCTCCGATACATACTGAATATGACAGCCTGTGACTGCAGTGCTATTCACAGTACTGGCCACAGTGGAATAGAGGAACACAAAACACAGAAGTCATCAGTTACAGTGAGAAGTACAATATCTCCGCATACCCAATCGGCCATTATTCTGTTTGTACATTAATAGGAGATCACAATGATAAACTCTCTATGTAGAAGAGAACATTCCGAATGCCTCATTGCCAACAAAATTGGTTTGTTCGTGCTTAAATGAATTTGATTACAGGAGACCAGGCATGGATTGTAGCTAAAGCTCATTATATTCTGTCAGAATTCACTTTTTTTCTTCTTGGAGAATAAAAGGGGCCAATAGATATTCCTTGAACATTCTACGTAAACCCCAGAGAAATTCTGCAGCTAATCCACTTTTTTTTCTTTTAAATAAAATAACGTCCCTCTGGAAAGCATTCCTCCTCAGTTGTGCATCTCACTCCATGTCTCCGCAAGTTGCATTTTCCGAACTCATTTTTCTCAATGTGCCGCTGTCACTCGCTGATCAGTTCAGCCCGCTCTCTTTCAGGGTCTGTAATAGCTCAGCCAGACGTCCCCTATTCACTGCCACACAAAAGCCAATCCTTACAACCCCCCTTGAAAATATCCCAGACATGTTCAAATGAATTTACAGCAGGTAATGAACTTGGGAGGATTTATATGCCTCTATTCATCTAAAGCAATCCGTACTCTTATTTAGCTACCATTATTCTATAGGGAACTGGGGAATTAGACATACAAACCCGCCTGTGACAATACACATCTCTGATACTAACCTTAATCCTTCACAAGAACACAGAGACAGGTGGTACAGGGATATCTTTATATAAGGCTACCTCAGGAAGTAGCAATAGTCATTTTGCTTGTGCTAGTTGCTGTGAACTAAAATTTACATAATGCTCAACTACCAGCACAGCTGGCTAAGCATTATGTGAGTCATAGTGCACAACAAGATGGTGGCTGACGATGCAGAATTCATGATGATCTCCAGATGGACACAGCTCTAAAAGGAAGTAATGTGCCATGACGATACATTGCAGGAGATAGAGTGTGACAGACAAATTGAGAGGAAGTTTGTAGTTTATATTTTGTTTTAAATGTGATATTCACTCTAAATGTTATATGTGTTAAAGATTGGAGGTTTAAAGGTATCAGCATAGTGGTAAAGTCAGATTTAGTTAACAGATGCCCCCTCCCCCCAATTTCCTAAAGTACATGGTGGGTGACGTCACCCAAGCCTTCTTTGCAATCAGGGATGTATCTACAACGAGGCAAACAAGGCATTTGCCTTGGGCGGCAGTTTCCAGGGGGCGGCGTTTTATGGGAGCCCAAGAGCTGGCCAGCTGGCCACCTTTGGGCTCACCCGGGGAAGGCGGGCAGTGGTTTCCTGGGTGGGTGGCGAGGGAGCACTTTCCCCTGAGCTCTTTGCTCAGCTCCTTCTGCTCAGCTCCATTGCGCGACCGCAATGATATGACGTCATATTCCGGCTCCTGGCATCACTCTGCGGTGCGCAAGGGAGCTGAGCAGAGAGCACAGGGGAAAGTGCTCCCTCACTGAAAACTGCACGTCCGGCCGCCTCCCTGCCCAGCAGCCCCACTGGACCCCAGGTGAGAAATCCACCCAGCTATCCCAAACGTAGGGCTGGGTGGATTTAAATGTGAAAAAAAATACTAATAATTGTGAATGTGAGTGTGTGCCAGTGAACGTGAGTGTCAGTGAATATGTGTGTGTGAGTGAATATGTGTGTCAGTGAATGTGAGTGAGTGTGTGTCAGTAAATGTGAGTGTCAGTGAATGTGTCAGTGAATGTGAGTGTCAGTGAATGTGAGCGTGTGTGTGTGTGTGTGTGTCAGTGAATGTGTGTCAGTCAATGTGAGTGTCAGTGAATGTGTGTGTCAGTGAATGTGTGTGTCAGTGAATGTGTGTGTCAGTGAATGTGAGTGAATATGTGTGTCAGAGAATGTGAGTGAGTGTGTGTTAGTGAATGTGAGTGAGTGTGTCAGTGAATGTGAGTGAATGTGTGTCAGTGAATGTGTGTCACTGAATGTGAGTGTCAGTGAATGTGAGTGAGTGTGTGTGTCAGTAAATTTGAGTGAGTGTGTGTGTCTGTCAGTCAGTGCGTGTGTCTGTCACTCAGTGCGTGCGCGTCTGTCAGTGAGTGTGTGTCCGAGTAAGTATATGTCTGTCTATCAGTGTGTCAAATCAGTGTGTGTATGTCATTGTTTGTCAGTGTATATGAGAGTGTGTGTCTGTCAAGGAGTGTGTGCGTCTGTCAGTCAAAGTGCGGCCTTGACAGGAAGGGGTGGGGAAAATTTAAATTAGGGGGGTGGCCAAGCACCGTCCTGCCTAGGGCAGCACAAAACCTAAATACACCACTGTCTGCAATGCATAGTTTTAGGCACCGTGCAGTACAAGGAACTCTAATCTCAAGGTGGTCCAGGTATATGCATACCCCAGTGTGCCCAATATTAGTAAGATTATAATCCCAGTGAGATACCAATCTTACTCTGCTCCATTTGATAATGACATTGGAGCATTGTCATTATCAAGAATGTGCTGCTGCCGTTTGAAGGTGTAACTCCTACCAATCTCAGGCTCATGTAAGTCCAATTCAGCCCTAAGATGAAATGTTCACACTGCCATATAAACGTTCTCCAAGTGCTTTGGGGGGTTTCTGGTAAAAAAAAATAGCACCTTCTCGTTATTATTATTATTATTGGTATTTATATAGTGCCAGCTTATTCCGCAGCGCTTTACAATAAAATATGGGTAACTGGTAGTTTCAGCACAAGGAGAAGATTTTTCTGACAATGCGGGCAAGTTTTGTACTTTACTGACCAGGGCACTCAATACCAGTTTCCTTATTAAGGTATTCTTGCCTTTCAATAAAAGTTTACATTTTATTCTACTGGTTTTCTAACTGTAGTACTGGTTCTCCTTTTGGTTGTGGTCATACTGATTTCACTGGCCACAGTGCAATAAGAGCATTCAGATTGTCCAAAGCAGTTTAAAATCTCCGGTGCGTTCACACCGAGGTGGGTGTATGACAGCTACACTATATAGCAGGGAGAATTGTGGAATATGCACGGTGCTGTAATTGCTCAGTTATAGGTCTATTTAACAACGTCCTCTGGGAATACAGGCACTGAATAAGACTGAATATGTTGCGTTACTCATGCCTTAATATAGATGCTCACTGTATCAAACACAGCACGCATCATGGTGATAAAATCGGTCTTAACACTTTCATCAGACAGAAATCGAAAACAGCTCATGATACTGTTTCGATCGGTTACTAGTGCAGCTACACTAGCGATGGCTCTGTCACTGTTCTCAGCATTTTGGTGCAGAATTAGTGTTGCCATATAAACAAGTGTGATGAGTTCCGGCTCTGATCAATGAGGCTGTACCCAAGGAAGACAGGGAAAGAACTACCTATGAATAACATAGGCTTAGGCTTCCCCAAACTTCAGCCCTCCAGATGTTGCTAAACTACAACTCCCATGATTCTGTGAATGAAATAGATAGGCTGAGAATAATGGGAGTTGTAGTCCAGCAACATCTGGAGGGCCGGAGTTTGGGGAAGCCTTATTTAAATTAACAAATAAAATGTAAAAAATACTAAATGTATCCTTAATGCAGTGGTTTCCAACCCAGTCTTAATAGCACACAAAAAGTCCAGGTATAGTCAGTATTCGGAGAAACTGGATGTCCCCCTAAGCTAGCATGGTCAGATACAAGGTCTTGCTCACTGGCTGAGTGCACTCAGTTAACGCTGTCAGCAAATGAGAGTGGCCCCGCATGGGTCAGTGAATCAGGGCTGCAGCCAGGGGTGCTCAGGTAAGATGTCAAACTGTTCTTAAATGTTTTGACAAATTATCTGAAAGAGCATCAGTGCATTTCTGCCACCACAACCACTACAGAGGGCTTAAGTGGTTATGGTGCTTGCAGGTTTTTTTTTTTTTTTCTAATGCTCTTTGCAAAATCACATTAGTTAAAAATGCCTATTGACAGCTAAATCTTTCACCCACAGAAACCTTTGGAGAGAAAAAAAAATAAAAAAAATAGGCCTCAGTTGTATTGTTTGGGAGAAACCGGTGTTTCAATGTGAAATCAGCACAGGGGTCGGACTTCGGCTTCTGTCTGATTACTCTATATTAAACTGAAGCACTCGCAGTGTGGGAATCAGTTGGTGACAGTGGGCGGCTGGGGCAGTCTGCCTGCATCACATAGAAACACAAAGGTGTGCGGCGTACGATCATAAAAACCAGTGGGGGGCATTAAAAGTCAGGGACAAATATAGTGAAATAGAAATTTTTCCCTTGATTACATATAAAAGGGCTAAAAATGTCAGCCCTCTTGGTGAGAGCTGACATTAAACAATCTGTTTTGGAAAGTAACCAAAGACTCGCAAACAAGGAACATTTCACTGATTTTATGCAATGTTTACTTGAGACCCATTGGAACATTGGATAGATTAAAAAGATGTTTTTGTTCCTGTGCTTATTTACTAAAATGTCCTTAACAATTTTGGAAGAATTCTAGTATAATTATTGAAAATAAATGAAGATGTATGTTATTATTCAGTATATCATTAGCGTGATATTTATGTTATTATTGCAACACTCGATTTAAAAATAAAATGTTTTACAGTCTTCTAAAGTTACATGATTTGGCTGTGTGACACAAGACTTGCAGTCCTCCCTATCACCATAGAACAGTTCTGACGCATGCAGCGTTTAGTGTATGGAAGTGTGGTGTAATCTCGGTAAAAATAAATTTAGTAGGCCGAGATTACCACGTGGCATGTGTACGTGCATATGCTGACGTATCGATCAGTTGGTTGCACGAGGCAAGATACGATCAGTAGTGTACGGAGCATGTGCAAGAATACAGGATGTAGTATTCCCCTCCTCCATTGTGCTGGACAGGCCATGCGGTCAAGCAGGAAGTTAATTCTTATTTGTATTGATTGGTCAAGAGAATGTGCGGGTGGAGCTTAATATGGGAGGAGTTATGTGCCTATATAAGGAGCCTGCACTATTGTCCGGGGCTCAGAACTTGCTGTATTTTGGTGACATTAGTCCCTCTGAGTCCCGATCGGTGATCCAATAAAGAATCTCTTCCTTCCTGAAGAAACCTGTGTCCATCTCTCTGTGCTTGGCTTCCGTCAGTTTCTCCGGTATCATTTGGTGCATTGGCCGGGAAGCTCATCGTTCAACGGTAGCTGAGAGGCAGAGGCGTGAGATGGTCTATCTTTGCCCACGTTCTCTACGGCTGCACCCCTGAACTTCTGCGTGGACCTCCCTTCGTCTCGGCGCCACTGGTCTGTTGTCCAGGAGATCATCGGCCTCTACGTAAGAAGTGCTGGGGTGTCCCCGTCGATGAGTGTGAACTCAGGTTCAGGAACGAGGAGGTAAGACAACTGCTGTTTTAGACGGCAGACCCACTAGGGGTATACCGATTGTGCGGTAGGCCCAAAAGGGGTTTAAATCTGTGTATGGAATCTGCCCCCTCTGTCGGAGGGAAGGAGCGAAGGCGCACCGCTCAATCGAACGCTCTTTAGTAAGACCGTTTGATTTGGTTTGGAGTCAGGCGGGGTCCTGTGTAAATAGCCCTAGCCGGACACCGGTGTCTTGTCTAGACTAGCGTTCTAGGGTGTATATTACGTTCGCTAGGTCGGAGGGACCGGGAGACTAAGCGGCGCCTGTGTAAATTCGGTTCGCTAGATCTCAACCTATCTTGGCTAAGTGGGAAGGCATGTAAATTTGGAACCCACTAGATTTTTCTCAATTATCGTTTTTATTTGTGCATATTTGCAACACACATCATTGCATGCAAGGTGCAGTACATAGATAAGAACAGTATGTATACATATCAGTTACGATCTTCCTTGACATTGTAGGTATACGACATGTAGATCTTGATGTGATGCATACAGCAATTTAGTGTAGTTTATGGAATTTTATACTAACTGGGAAGGGGGGTAGGGTACAGAAGAGAAGGGGGGGAGAGGGGAAGGGGGGCCCTGGACTTTTACACAATAATACATGCGGTGAAACAGAACAGGTTGTTGTGCAAACATTTTATCATGAACACGTCCGTTACTACCCCTTGGTCCATCTGGACTGCAAGACCCAACACGCTCATTGTGTCATAATTGGTCAGCCAGCTTGCCCACTCCTGTTCATATTTCTCCATACGCCCTGACATTTTGTATGCCACTCTCTCGTATGCACTAATTACGTCCATTTTGGCTATCACTAGTTCTAATTGAGGTGCTTGCTTACATTTCCAGTTGCCGGCTATTGCTGTTTTTGCTACCGTGAGTATATTTAAAACCACTTTTTGTGAGGGAGTGAGCTTAGGTTGTGTATAGTGTGGAGTAGATAATTTTACGGGCGTAGGGGTACGTAGATGCCGGTCTTGTGGGAGATTAAGGTTTGGACCTGTGTCCAGTAGCTCTGTAAAGAGGGGCATGACCAGAAGATGTGGAGCATATTACCAATGCCTGCTTCACACCTCCAACATATGTTCGTAACACCTGTATACATTCCCGCTAACCTCTGTGGGACTAAGTACCACCTCACATATTTACTTTGCAATAGGCTTCCCACAGTGAGAGGCCACTTGAAGCTTTTTTTGTGTTTTCCATTGCCACCTGCCAGTCCTCCCGGGGGACTTGGTATCCTAGCTCCCTCTCCCATTTCATCATGTATTGCAGTTTGTCAGGGATATTGTTGCCGGTAATCGCATTATAACATAGTGATAGAGGTTTTGCGAATTTGGACAGCGATAGTTGGCTCGGAGTGAATGCAGGGGCTATCTGTCCACATTGTGTTTGTTTACTGTGGGTTTGTAATATGTTTTTAATCCTTAGGTATAGATATAGGTCTCTCGGGGTTAGTCCTAGGTCGGCTTGCAGTTCTGGAAAAGGTTTTATTACGCCCCCTTTCATAAGGTCACCAACCACCCTGGCTCCTTTAACTGTCCATTTCCCTACCTGTATGTCTGGGGAGTAGGCTGCTAGTGACGGTAACGGAGCCTTTTTGAAAAGTTGTGTTGGATCTAACACCAGCGGGCACCAGATTCTCCACGCCCTGAGCAAGGTGCTCGAGCAGTGTAGATTCGGGCCCGCAGGTGTCCGAGGTGGTGCGCATGTCCACAGGTAATGAACAATGTCTTTGTTGTCTAGGCATGCCTTTTCTAGGGACATCCATAATGGGGTGTGGGGTGAATTATATTCTCTAATGAGTCTGATCCCTTGAGCCAGAAAGGACGCTTTGTAGTAGGCTGTTATGTCAGGTACGCCTAACCCTCCCTTGTTGTATGGGAGACCCATACATCCTTTGGCTACTCTTGGGGGTTTTCTCTTCCATACGTGTGCATTGATAGTACTTTGGAATTGTTTGAGCAATGAATTTGGTAGGGAGATAGGCAGGGTTCGGAAGAGGTATAGTATATGTGGCAGGATCATCATTTTAATCAGGTTAATGCGACCTAGCCATGAAACCTCCAGTCCCACCCATTTGGCAAGGGTAGTTGTGATGCGTTTAAGCGTAGGGTAATGGTTTTCTTTAGTTAATTTGTGAGGAGATTTGGTGAGTTTGACTCCTAAGTATTGGATAGAGTTTGTGCGCCAGTCGAAAGAGTGATGTGACGTTAGGGTGTCCGCTACAGCTTTTGGTAGATTAATCGGTAAAGCTTGTGTTTTGGCTATATTATTTTTGTAGTATGACACTAAACCATAATTTTTCAACAGGTCTAAAAGAGAGGGCAGGGAAGACTCAGGCTTGGTAATGAATAGCAAGATGTCGTCAGCGAATAAAGCAGGTTTTTTGGTACCCCCTGGGGTGCACAACCCATGAATGGATGAGTCTTGTTTAATGATTCTGACCAATGGTTCCAAGCATAAAATGAAAATTAAGGGGGAAAGTGGGCAGCCCTGACGGGTGCCGTTATGGATGTCGAATGGTTTGGATACAAAACCAGTGCTGAACACTTTGGCTGAGGGGTTTTGATACAGGGCCATTATGCTAGATTGAAAAGTCGGTGGGAACCCCATTTTAGCAAGAGTGAGCAACATATACTTCCAGTGCAGATGGTCAAATGCCTTCTCGGCATCGAGCGCGAGTAGAAGTCCTGCTTGTCTCGAGGCATTTGCCCAATCCACTAGGTTTAAAAAGTGTCTGGTGTTGTCCCCTACTTGTCGGCCCTGTACGAAGCCTGCCTGTTCTTCCGAGACAAGGTCCGGAAGTATCTGTTTAAGCCTGGAGGCTAGTAACTTAGCGTACAGCTTGGTATCTGCATTTAAAAGGGAGATCGGGCGTAGGTTTGCGCACTGAGTGGGAGGTTTATTGGGTTTAGGGAGAGTTATAATGTGTGCTTCCAGCATTTCTTTGGGCATAATCCCTACATCTTTGATATGATTAAACAGCGTTGTGAGGGGTCCGTTTAATTGTTTAGCCAGTTTTATATAGTAATAGTTGGATAGACCATCGGGACCGGGAGCTTTGTGCTTGGGCAAAGAGAGGATCGCTGTCTCTACTTCGTCATGCGTGAAGGGACCTTCTAATTGAGTGCATTGCTCCTGTGTTAGTTGGACTAAAGGTGCTTTTTCTAGGAAGCTGGAGATTTCGTCATCTGTGGGTTGATATGTAGTAGAGTCGGACTCTAGTTGGTATAGAGAGGCATAATATTTTGCTAGCTCGTTTACTATATCTTGGGGGTTGTACAGTTTATCCCCAGTATCTGAGGTTATGTAAGGGATTTTAGATTGTAATTTCATCTGTTTCGCCTTCCTTGCCAACAGTCTACCCACCTTGTTACCCATTGTGTAATGCGATTGTTTTAAAAAACGTAAGTGGCGTTCTGTCTTGGCTAGGTGTAGGTAAAGTAGCTGTTTGCGGAGTAACATCAGTTTCTCGTGTGTGGTTTTATTCGGATTTGCTTTATGGATGGTCTCTAGTTTAGCCAGGTCCTGTTCTGTATTATATAGCAGCGTGTTATGAATACGCTTGGCCCTAGCTCCTATTTGAATCCGTTCGCCCCTCACGACCGCCTTATGGGCCAGCCATTGCATGGTAGTGGACGTTGGACAGTTTGCATGGGTCGTGAAATATTCCTCTACTCTGGTTTGAAGCCGCTGGAGGTGTACCGGCACGTCCAGTAGCCCGTCGTTCAGTCGCCATGTGCCTCTACCTCTAGCTGGGTATGGAATGCGCATAGTCACTGTATGTGGGGCGTGATCGGACCAAGTGATTGGACCTATCGATGCCCTGGTGGCAAAGGGTAGTGTTTTAGTGTCTAGTAAGCAGAGGTCAATTCTCGTGTATGTCCTGTGGACTGCAGAATAGTACGTATAGTCTCTACCTCTCGGGTTGAGGCCTCTCCAAGCGTCATAGTAGTCGTGGTCGTGCATTAGTTTCCTAAGGTGTTGACCTAAAGAGACTGAGTGAAGTTGGGGCGGTTTGTTGTCTTCCCTTTGTATATCTACCTCAGGATCTGGAGCACAATTGAAATCCTCACATATGATTGTGTGTCCCATTTTTATACTATCAATCTTGCGAAAAACCTTAGTGAGGAAGGATTTTTGTTTAACGTTAGGCGCATAAATAGATGCTACCGTCATCAGCAAGCCATTTAGAGAGCCTACTAGTATCAGCAACCTCCCGTCTCGACTTGCAAACTGGTTGGAAGGAGTGAACACCCAATCTTTGTGGAAATATATAGAGACACCTTTGGCCTTAGTGGGGGACATTGCATCATAGCTCTGTGGGTATTGCTTAGTATAAAATTTGGGTGGGTTTTTGACACAAAAATGTGTTTCCTGTAAGCTAACAATGGCCGCCTTAGATTTGGTCATCTCTGCCATTGCCATTCTTCTTTTGTGTGGGCTATTGAGACCTTTAACGTTGAGATTAAATATTACAAGGGAGTCATCCATAATCTTGTTGTAACGCCGGCTGGCGTTGGGGTATGATGGGAACATTTGCATCTCGTTTTGGGCATTGTGGGGCCAGACCAAGGCCGAGGGGGTTTGGGGGGAGAGTAGTGATACAGGAAAAGGGTAGAGGTAGTGAGTAACTATAATACAAATACAAACAATACAAAAATAGCGCCATTAAGAGCGTCGGCGCTCTGCGTGGGTGAGGTGTGAGAGGGCAGATGTCCCTCTTCACACTACTCATCCTGGGGTCGTACCGATAAAAAACCGGGCCGAGTGAGTAACAGCCTGTCAATAAGTGGTATTGTTCTCACCCTTGTTGCCTGCGGTTTGCCCCGTACTATACGTTCACTAATATGTTTATGACAATATCTACGGTCTAGGACTCATCTGGGATAACCTAGGTGTAACATTAAGAGTTCATATTAACATTCCATTTACGTCATACTCACAAACCCATGCGGTACACGTTACTTAGCATGATATCATTGTATAGGCAGAGTGTCCTTTGGTCGACAAATGTGATACAGTTCAGGTTCGTTATAGTCGGGGCAGGATCGGGTCTCAGGTGTGCTGACGTGGCGAGCCCGCCATCTGCCATTCTGCATGTGGTCTTTTCGGCGAGTTTGAGCTCGTAGTGTCTCGGTCTTGTAGCGGGAACAGTCCCCATTCTTTCAGCAATCGCATCCCCACCTCCGGATCATTAATGATGTGTGATTTGGCATTTCTCCATACGAGCAGTTTTGTTGGGTAGCCCCATCGATACTGAATATCGTTGTTTCTTAAGGTCTTTGTGACCGTAATGAATTCTCTGCGTCTGTTCATCGTCATGGCCGACAGGTCTGCAAAAAGTTGGATATTAGCGTATGGGTCTGGTAGTTTTGGTAGTTTTCTTGCCGCTTGCAGTAGAGAGTCCTTCGTCTTGTAATAATGAAAGCGCACTACCACGTCACGTGGCGTGTCTTGTCGCAGGTTTTGCGGTTTCGGTAGCCGATGTGCACGGTCCATGAGCCATTCATTATCCTCCATGTTTGGTACCAATGATTTGTATAGGGACATGAGGAATTGTGACAGTTGGTCCCTCGTGACGGATTCTGGTACGCCGCGAAAGCGTATGTTGTTACGCCGTGAGCGGTCTTCCACGTCCGCGAGTTTGCTTTTAAGGAATTGTTGTTCTTCTAATAGGGATTGGACTGTGTCCGCCATGGTGTCTTGCGCAGCACATATATCGTCAGTGCGCGCTTCTAGATTGTTCGTTCTTTCTCCCAGCTCAGATATCTCTTTTTTAATGTCATTTGTAGCCATTTTTAAGTCCGATTGCAGGGACACCCTGAAGTCTTGTAACATGGCAAATAATTTCTTTTCAGTGACCGGAGCGTCGGTGTAATGCTGCTCCTCTCCTTCAATGTGTATATTTGCGGCCTGCACTGTTTCCAGCTCCTCACCTCCGCCATCTTGCGCCGGTCGCGGACGGTCTCTTTTAGCCTGGCGTATCGGGTCTGTAAGCTAAGTTTGCTTCGCAGGGGCCATGCCAGGTGCTGTTAGGGTAGTACACCCGGGTGTCGGTGTCTGTCGGGCGAAAACGCTGCTGTAAATCACGCTTTAGGCTGTGTCGGACCGGGAGCTCTCACTCCATGCGTCCGTTCACCTCGGCAGTCGGCCACGCCCCTGAACCCACTAGATTTTTGATAGAGTAAATAGACTAAGAGGGTTCTGTTGTAAATTCCGCCCTCTAGTTCGCTATATGTGGTGCATGGGCAGTGTGGCTAACCAAAACGGGTGTACATAGTTTTAGGTAGTCCATTCAAGGTACTGGCCAATAGTTTAGTTGGGATTGTATATGTGTTAAAGATTGTTAGTAAAGTGTATATCTTGTTAGATAGCGCGAGCTCAGCCGTCTAGCGAGAGTGTTAATAGTGTGTTGCTGTATCATAGTGCATGGTACCATAACCCGGTATATTTACTGACACTGTATATAAGTACTAATCATTGTCGTCTATTGCATGTTTAACACCATAACCACTAATAATTGTATTGTGACCTTAAATTGTGCTTTGACCTATGCTAACCGTACTGTAACCGCTATTTGTAAAAGACGATGTTACTGGGGTGTGTTATAGACGGGTAATTCGTATATAGAGAATTATAGCGTGGGTGACTGTATAGTTTCGCCAAAGGACATAATATTGATTATTTAGTGACTGGTGTAACAGCTGTGTGCGTACGGGAATTCCCTGAGTGTTTATTGTGTTATTGTGTACGTTTCACTTGGTAACCGTACCACGTGGTGCTGTTGCCAGAGGAAACGGGTGTGACTGTTGAATAGAACGCGTGCATAGTATTCGTTGGCAACGACGTTCCATTGATAAGTATGGGCGCGTCGGAGTCAACGATTTTGGATCCCTTAGGTTGTATGGTAAAGTATTTTAAAAAGGGATTTAAAACATGTGATTTTGGGGTTAAAATGTCTCCTGTACGTTTGGTCACTTTGTGCACTAGGGAGTGGCCTATTTTGGTTGCCGCATGGCCGCCACGTGGTAGTTTGGATCCAACCCTGATACAGCGTGTACACGTGGCTGTGTCAGGTAGGCCTGAACTTTACGGACAGTTTCCATATATTGATTGTTGGAGACAGGCCGTAAACGATTCGCCAAAATGGATTCAGATATGCCACGAGGAGCAATGTCGCCTCATGGTGGCCAGGACTTGTTTGTCCACTAGGACTGTGGTTAGGCCCATTTTGGACACGCCCCCTGAGTCCGAGATCCCTTTGCCGCCCCCTTACTTCCCTACAGGAAGAGGTGACGCAAGTGCAGGAAGTTCTATACCCCTCCCCTCATTGCCCTCATCCACTTCCGCTTCCTCCTCCAGTACAGAATCCACCCCCCCTCGTATTAAACCTCCCCTTCCGGAACCAGAACCAACCCCCGTTAGATCTGAATATCCTGATTTGGCGCCACTTCAAACTTCCGGTCAAGCTTCTTCTAGCTCGGCTGGGAGTATTCTATTTACTAGCTTTTCCCAAAATCAAGCTCCCACATCCTCATGCCTTATTTCCCCCCGACTGGAACCCATAACTGACGCCCCTTCACGTAGCCCTATACTAACCAGACAACTGACCGGTACCCAACAACTCAAACATTATCAGATGCCTCTTCGTCTGAATCCTGGGTCAGCCTATCTCGATGCCGCAGGTCAAATGGCACATGCTGACCCAGTCTTCGTATATGTCCCGTTCACGACTACCGATCTCTTGAATTGGAAGACCCACAACTCCTCGTACACTGAGAAACCACAAGCTATGACCGATCTGTTCACCTCGATAGTTCAGACACATAATCCGACATGGGCTGATTGCCAGCAGTTATTAATGACATTGTTTAATAATGAGGAAAGGACAAGGATTAACCAAGCGGCCATTAAAGCGCTAGAGGATAGAGCCCGTGCTTTAAATCAAGCCAATCCGGCAGCATGGGATGCAACACATTACCCTAATACCGATCCCGATTGGAATGTTAATGGCGCAGATATGGTTCAACTCAAAGCCTATAGAGACGCTATAATTGCTGGCATGAAAGCCGGAGGGAAGAAAGCTATTAATATGTCGAAGACAGTTGAGGTGATTCAGAAAAGTGATGAAGCGCCCAGTGTCTTTTATGACCGATTATTGGAGGCATACCGCTTGTATACCCCCTTTAATCCGGAAGACGCTGATAATTCCCGAATGGTAAACTCCGCCTTTGTCAGCCAAGCTTACGGAGATATTAAGCGCAAGCTACAAAAGTTAGAAGGGTTTGCAGGAATGTCTATCACCCAACTAATGGAGGTAGCGAATAAAGTATACATGAACAGGGAAACAGAGACAAAGAAAGAGGAAGAGCGCAAGATGCGTTAAAAGGCTGATATGCTAGCGGTAGCGATCGCAGGCGTAGATAGACGGGGCCCAGATAGAGGCGATAGTAGATGGAATAGGGAGCCTTTGAGTAGGAATCAGTGCGCGTATTGCAAGGAAGAAGGGCATTGGAGAAACGAGTGTCCGCAAAGAGAGCAGTACGAGAGAGACCTACCCAGGGCAGGTTACGGAAACTTTAGAGGCAGAGCGAGAGGTAGAGGAGGCCCCGGAGGGAGCAATGGTAATAAAGGAAGTAATGGGAACAGAGGAAGTGTAAGGGAAGATAGGTACTATCCAGCAGCGCAAAGGTCCCGCGATAGAGAAGGTAGGGACTTTGTAGGATTGGCTGACACGGTCATGGAGGACTATTGATACCGACTGGGCTCCATCCCCCTTGGTCGAGTGGAGCCTATGGTCGATGTATCAATAGGGGGAAAAAGGAATGCGTTCACGATCGACACTGGTGCTGAACATTCGGTGGTGACTGACCTAGTTGCTCCTCCATCTGGAAAAACTATTACTGTAATAGGAGCAACTGGGAGAAGTGCTGCAAAACCGGTTCTTAAAAGTCGACTCTGTACATTGGGAGGCCACGTAGTAAAACATCAATTCCTTTACATGCCTGAATGTCCAGTCCAATTGCTGGGACGTGATATGCTATCCAAGTTACAAGCGCAGATTACATTCCTACCAAATGGAACAACATCCTTAAAGTTTAATGGACCTTCAGGTATTATGACATTATCCGTACCAAAGGAAGAAGAGTGGCGACTTTATACAGCGTTGACTAGCCAAAACCCTAGGAGTGATGAATCCTTATTCAACATACCAGGAGTTTGGGCAGAGAACAACCCACCAGGACTGGTCCGCAATATTCCACCTATTAAAATCGAACTAAAACTTGGGGTTTATCCAGTGAGCCTAAGACAATATCACATCCCGCAGAAGGCTAAGAAGAACATCCAATCTTATCTGGATAAGTTCATATGGTATGGTATCCTAAAATTCTGTACTTCCCCCTGGAACACCCCATTGCTGCCTGTTCAAAAGCCCGGTACAGATGAGTATCGACCTGTGCAGGACTTGAGAGCAGTCAATGATGCGGTTGTTAGTATACATCCAGTTGTGCCCAATCCATATAACCTGCTTGCTTTAATTCCGGGCGGGGCTACTTATTTTACAGTTTTAGACCTCAAAGATGCCTTCTTTTGCCTCCGAATTGCCGCAGAAAGCCAATGTATCTTTGCTTTCCAATGGGAAAACGCTGTAACGGGCTCAAAATGCCAAATGACCTGGACAAGACTGCCCCAAGGGTTTAAAAATTCACCTACCCTATTTGGTTCAGCTCTAAGTCAAGATTTATTGGATTTCGAGTCCATCCCAGGAGAGTGTGTATTGTTACAATATGTAGATGACTTGTTGATAGCAGCAGTTACAAAGGAAATATGTCAGCAAGCAACGCACGATCTACTACACATTCTCTGGAAGGCAGGATACAAGGTGTCTAGAAAGAAGGCTCAGTTGTGTTTGCCAACTGTCAAATATCTGGGATTCCATATCTCTGAAGGTCAAAGAATTATGGGGCCAGAGAGAAAAGAAGCTGTGTGCCAAATACCGATACCCAAGAATAGAAGACAAGTGCGAGAATTCTTGGGGGCAGCAGGCTTCTGTAGGATATGGATTCCCAGCTACGCGATACTGGCAAAACCTCTGTATGCAGCTATCAAAGGTACAGAGCACGACCCCTTCTTATGGACTCAAGAACAGCAAACGGCATTTGAAGATGTGAAGAAGGCTTTGATGAGTGCCCCAGCATTAGGTCTACCTGATCACACACGACCATTCTACCTGTATGTACATGAGCAAAGAAGAATGGCTGTGGGAGTATTGACACAGTACTTGGGATCATGGCAAAGACCTGTTGCCTATATGTCTAAACAACTGGATGCAGTGGCCAGCGGACTTCCACCTTGTCTAAGAGCCGTAGCTGCAGCCGCCCTGCTAGTAGCTGAAGCCGATAAACTCACTCTGGGTCAAGAACTTTATGTACGAGTCCCACATGCAGTACAGACGTTGCTGGATTACAAAGGAAATCATTGGTTTAGTAACAGCCGTATGACCAAGTATCAAGCAATGTTGTGTGAAAACCCAAGAGTGCATTTAGAGACTGTAAATACCTTACATCCAGCTACCCTTTTGCCACAACCTACTGAGAGTCAACATGATTGTTTGGAAGTAATGGATGAAGTATTTTCAAGTAGACCAGATCTTCGTGATTTTCCCATCCAGAACCCCGATGTTCAATATTACACCGACGGCAGTAGTTATGTGAAAGAAGGGATCCGCTATGCAGGATATGCAGTAACAACGATAGACAAGGTGATAGAAGATCGGCCACTGGCAAAAGGAACATCAGCACAAAAGGCAGAATTGATAGCACTGACACGAGCGTTACAATTGGCTGAAGGTTTAAGAGTGAACATCTACACGGACTCCAAGTATGCGTTTTTAACCACTCATGCCCACGGAGCTTTGTATAAAGAAAGAGGACTATTGAATTCAGAAGGCAAAGAAATCAAGTACGCAGCTGAAATCCTACAACTATTGGAAGCAGTGTGGGAGCCGAAAGAAGTCGGTATTGTGCATTGTCGAGCGCATCTGAGAGGAGATGGTGATGTAACCAAGGGAAATCGGATGGCAGATAGTGCAGCTAAGCGTGCCGCTGAGTCTGGAAGACAGGAGTATGTGGGGCATATAGCTGCTCTTATACCAACTCCACTATCTCAATGGACTCCAGTTTATACAGCTCAAGAAGAGGAGTGGTTAAAGACTGAACCTGGAAAGTATTTGGAGAACAAATGGTATCAGTTAGAAGATGGAAGAATAGTCATTCCAGCATCACTAGCGGTAGAAATTGTCCAAAACTATCACAACGGGACACATTCTGGGACAGACAGCACAGAAGAATCTCTCAGAAAACATTTCTACATACCAAGATTGTCCAACTTGACTCAGGCCATTGTAAGAAGATGTGTAACGTGTGCTAAAAATAATGCAAGGCAAGGACCAGTAAAGCCACCAGGAGTTCAGTTTATGGGGGGACTCCCCATGTCCAAATTAACAAATTGACTATACAGTGATGCCTAAATCTGGTGGACATCGCTACCTACTGGTAGTTGTGTGCACCTATTCAGGCTGGGTAGAAGCATGTCCTACTCGTACATAGAAAGCAGGGGAAGTTGTGAGATTCCTGCTATGAGAAATAATACCCCGATATGGACTACCATGCTCTATAGGATCGGACAATGGTCCAGCTTTTGTTCATCAGTGCCTACAACAACTGACTCATATGCTTGGTATAAAGTGGAGGCTTCATACGGCATACAGACCCCAGAGTTCTGGTAAGGTAGAGAGAATGAATAGAACTATTAAGAATCAGTTGGCTAAAATGTGTCAGGAAACCCAACTTAAGTGGAACGTTCTCTTGCCCATAGCTCTATTGCGAATCCGCAGTACACCTACCAGAAGGATGGGTCTCTCTCCTTTTGAAATCATGTATGGGCGACCACCTCCCGTACTTGGTAACTTAAGGGGGGATTTGAGTCAGTTGGGAGAAGGAATTACAAGGCAGCAGGTTGTAGAGTTGGGTAAGACTATGGAGGAGGTACAGAAATGGGTACAAGATAGATTACCTGTGAATATTTATCCCCCAGTTCATAGTTATCACCCAGGAGACCAAGTGTGGATTAAAGAGTGGAATAATGTACCGTTAGGGCCCAAGTGGAGAGGTCCTTATGTTGTTCTTTTGTCTACCCCTACAGCGATAAAAGTAGCCGAAGTGACTCCGTGGATACATCACTCCAGGGTTAAACCAGCAGCAGTCGATTCTTGGCAAGTTACAGCAGATCCAAAGAATCCCTGCAAGATCCAGTTAAAGCGCACGACTCAGTCGGAGTGACGAGGAACCTTGTGGATTACAAATTTTATTGTTTCAGAGATTTGGTAAGTGAGTGAGAAGGCCATAATAAAGCCTGTCCGCTCACCAACGAGTGTATAAGTCAGGAAAAGTCTCGAAGGGACCCCTGTGAAGACGAGCAGAACTCCATTCCCTGCAGCCCTTACATCCTGGAAGCTGAGGTGCCTTCGCACGGACGAAGACTGAGGATGACGACGAAAGATGTGTTTCTGATAATGTTTTTATATGTGTATTTTTATATTCAGGAAGGTAGAGGTACCGACACTCCTAGCTGTGAGGTATGCATTAAGACTACAAGAACAGGTAACCATATTTCCCAAACCCTAATTTGGCATTCACAATACGAGTGTAAAGGAGATGTATCAAGATGTAGATACTTAAATATAGAATATAGTGTGTGCCATTTAGGAGTAGGAGAACTTCAGTCCGGAGTATCAACCTCGTACAATTTGGTTGACTCTCAGGAATGGAGATCCTCAGGGGACACTAATTAATAAGACGGTATTAGAATCCGTACATTCTTCGGGTGTTCTGCTATTTGATGCGTGTAAGGCGATATCAAGTGGTAGAAAGCCGTGGAATGTATGTGGGGATCTTAGATGGGAGAGGACGTATGGGTCTAACGATAAATATATTTGTCCCAGTAGTAAAAATAAGTATGTGAGCCCTAGATGCCCAAATAGAGATTATAACTTTTGCCCATATTGGTCTTGTGTGGGGTGGGCAACTTGGGGACAGACAGTAGACAAGGACATGATTGTGACTAAGTTGCCTACCAGTCCATATTGTAAGTCTATGGAATGCAATCCAGTCCATATACTTATAAATAACCCCGACAAGTTCTTAGATAAATATGGTAATTTATTTGGGTTTCAAATATATGGGACGGGTTTAGATCCTGGGACAGTATTGTTTATAGGGATAGAAACTGATACGGTATCCTCCCAGACTCATCAAGTATACCATTCCTTTTATGAAGAGATGAGTATAGATAATAAGATCCCACATAATGCTAAAAACCTGTTTATTGATTTAGCTGAAAGTATTGCCGGTAGTCTTAATGTTACCAACTGCTATGTGTGTGGAGGTACTAACATGGGAGACCAATGGCCTTGGGAAGCAAAGGAGGTAATGTCCGGTTCTGAGGCAGTTGACCAATTAATATCTACACAAGCCGATTATCATATGAGTGTTAGAGGTAAATCTGAGTGGAGATTAAAGACCTCCATCATAGGTTATGTTTGCATAGCAAGGAAAGGAATGATGTATAATACTTCTGTAGGAGAATTAACTTGTCTAGGGCAAAAAGCTTATGATGATGATACAAAGAATACAACTTGGTGGTCGGCTTCAAATGTCTCAGAACCATCTAACCCGTTTGCTAGATACGCCAATTTAAAGGATGTGTGGTTTGATTTATCCATCACATCTAACTGGAGAGCCCCAGCAAATTTGTACTGGATCTGTGGTAAGAAAGCCTATTCGGAGTTGCCACAGGACTGGGAAGGGGCATGTGTGTTGGGTATGCTCAAACCATCCTTCTTCTTGTTACCTATTGAAACAGGTGAGACTTTAGGTGTTAAAGTGTATGATGTGAATCATAGGAAGAAAAGAGGACCCATAGAGATAGGCACCTGGGAAGATAATGAATGGCCTCCCCAGCGTATTATAGATTACTATGGGCCAGCCACGTGGGCAGAGGATGGTACCTTTGGTTATAGAACCCCAATTTATATGCTCAACCGTATTATAAGATTACAGGCAGTGGTTGAGATCATTACTAACGAGACATCACAAGCGCTCAATCTTCTAGCGAAGCACAATACCAGGATGAGGACAGCAGTATACCAAAATAGATTAGCCTTGGATTACCTTTTGGCAGTAGATGGAGGTGTATGTGGGAAGTTTAACCTGAGCAATTGCTGTCTTCAAATAGATGACGAAGGGCAAGCAATAGCTGAGCTTACTAGCCATATGGTTAAACTAGCGCATGTGCCTACACAGGTATGGAAAGGGTATAATCCAAGTAGTTGGTTTGGTAGCTGGTATGAGTGGTTTGGAGGGCTTAAGGCAGTGGTAGGTGGAGTCCTACTAATTTTAATGTTGTGTCTACTCCTGCCGTGTCTTATACCCTTAGTAGTTAGGTCTGTGCAAAGCCTGATAGAAAATATAGCAGAGAGGAAGGCTGCTGCACAGATAATGGCAATTTATAAATATAAGGCTCTAGATCAGGGAGAACCAATGCAGGAAGATGAGTGTTGAAGATTCAAATCATAAGATAAGTCTGGTCTGGTTCATGGTAACTTGCGGTGTATGCAAACTAAGGTTAAGTGATGCCTCAAGTAATTGTGAACTATCAAGAGGCATCAAAGGGGGGAATGTGGTGTAATCTCTGTAAAAATAAATTTAGTAGGCCGAGATTACCACGTGGCATGTGTACGTGCATATGCTGACGTATCGATCAGTTGGTTGCACGAGGCAAGATACGATCAGTAGTGTACGGAGCATGTGCAAGAATACAGGATGTAGTATTCCCCTCCTCCGTTGTGCTGGACAGGCCATGCGGTCAAGCAGGAAGTTAATTCTTATTTGTATTGATTGGTCAAGAGAATGTGCGGGTGGAGCTTAATATGGGAGGAGTTATGTGCCTATATAAGGAGCCTGCACTATTGTCCGGGGCTCAGAACTTGCTGTATTTTGGTGACATTAGTCCCTCTGAGTCCCGATCGGTGATCCAATAAAGAATCTCTTCCTTCCTGAAGAAACCTGTGTCCATCTCTCTGTGCTTGGCTTCCGTCAGTTTCTCCGGTATCAGAAGCAAAGTATAGAGTGAGCGCATGTTTAAACACACTTGCGCTGAACGGGGGATGAAATACAAGGAGCCTACCCACACATAAGCAACCTGCACTGCATACGGGCAGCATAGATTAGCTTCTGCTAGAATGACACACTCTATGGACAGGCACATCACTGATCCCATCAAGGGCAAGTATCTATTTTTATTTTTTAATGGACTATCCATATATTGCATTAACAAATGGGGTCACCTCTATAATTTTCAAGGATATTTAAAGAATCGTATTATAATTAATATGATTAATGGTCATTTCATTACATTACTACAAGAATTCAGATGATTCCTTATCTATCTTGGGATTTGTTTGAAGTATGGTCTAAGATTTCCTGTTCTGAATAGATTGAAGTGTTAATGGCAAATTATGTGTCATTTCCACTTATCTACTTTTTCTATGAATATCACTCAAAACTAGTATCACCGGAAAATATTTATTTAATAGCATCACTAAAATATCAATTATCAATTAGCACTTTAACAGTCATCACCTAATAGCACTTTAACATTTAATGAACAATAATATTTAATATTTATTCTTTACAAGCACTTTAGTACCACACTAACTCTCACAAATGGGTATCATATCTGTACATCTCTTATTGATGAATTGTTATATTTCTTTATATTTTTTGATGTTTTTTGTTATTCACTTTATACAGAATATCCACTGCTTAGTTCGCTTTCCCCCTGACTTGCGCTGTGTGCCGCTTGTTGCTGATTGGGGGGAGGAGCTTGGGGCCGTTCCGGCACGCCTCCAAGGCGGGGCGTTCCGGGATGGGTGCGCATTGTTCCCTCCCCTTGTGTCTGCACGCAGGGATACGTGCGTCGAGAAGACGGAGGGGAAAGCGAACTTCCAGGCGGCGGCGGAATGGCGATCACGTGGGTCCGTGACGTCACTTCCGCCAACCGCCCGGCCAAGAGCGGTTTATTTCCACCAACCACCACGATCCACCAATGAAATTGAAGAAGAAAAATGGCGCAAATCCCCACATCCAATTAAAGAGACATATACAAAGCATAATCCACAAGGGAAATGCAACTTAGAACATTATTGGACGAACTGACTGCAATCATTAAAGGGGAGGACCCCTAAAATCATACAAAAGATCTAGAGGACAAAACACCACAGCTGACTGAGGAAGCTCCACACTAAGGAGTGAAACGCGTATTGGCTTTTTCAAGGACTTTTTAATAAGGACTTTTCTCACTGTTTTTACTTTATTTTATTTGCTTAATAAATTTAATATGTTTTAAGTCCTCCTTTTTTGGAAACCTCAAGAATATCTTCCGAGGGGTAGTGCCATCCCCACCCAAATTGGCACAAAACACATATACCTAGAGCCGGGACCCACAGGCTCAGGACCAGGTGAGCACACCATTTATTTTTAAATATTTGTGTTTTAAAACACCTTCTGCACATTGGTCCGCTTTCTCCACTTTTTGTCTTTGAGAAACATCCTATATCGAAGGAGACGGGCGGTGCTACCCCTAAACAAGCACATGGGCTGAAATACGGAGCCAGTGTTCTCACATACAGGCTCCTTCAAATGTGAGTGTTTCATTCATCTAGAAATCACCAATATAATTTCTATTACAATTGCATTATCATTCCAAACCGTCTGCACTATATTGTTTTTTTCTATATTTTTTAACATGTACCGTATGCTTTGTGACTGAATGAGAGACCATTTGGTAAGCTATTCATTTTAAAGCGCTCCACTTGCTGGTATAAGTTTTCTGTCACTTACACCGCACCATAACTCCAATTTTGTTTTGTGGAATAGAGGATATTTCCACATAAGTGTATTGAGCTGCTTACAAACCACTGTATTTGTTTTAAAATATTCTGTTGCACGCATTCCTCTGTAAAAGGAGGTATTCTTTGATGTGTAAATTTACCTACTTTAAATTTTTTGCATGTGTCTGCAAAGGAATGTATGCACAATATTTCTGTAGTGAAGGGGTTAATTACCAGCGTTCCTTTTGCATCAATTGTAAAGCGCTGTGGAGAACGCTAGAACACTATATAAGAACTGTTAAATAATGATTTTCTAGCCTGATGTCTCTCTCTCTTCTAGGAGAGTAGAAAAAAAACACCTGTAAAAAACTAACAATAAGTTTAGTAATGTCTGCGGGCTATATTTAAATTAGAAACCAGTTTAAAATACTCAATGATTTTTCATTTACATTATCAGCTACTCCCTCAATCTGGTAATGAAGAAATGAGATCTGAAGTCATAAAACCTTTGCTTTACTCACTTCACGTTAACTTTTGCTTATTAATCTGTATTCATTATATGTGCATAATAAGCTCCTGGTGTAAATATTGGTGTTCTTCAAACCTATATTGATCACTAAAGCAAAGATCGAAACACAAGCTTTAATAAAGATGTAAATATTAGAAGTGTTACAGTTTCCCCATCGGTCAATAAGCCACTAGATTAGCTGATTTAAAATAAATAAATAAATAAATAAAATGATTGCAATTTTGTATAGTCTGCTAGAGAGGGGTAGAAGAACATAAATCCTAAGAGATCATTATATTCATGTTTTGTCTGTATTGGTTTTTCTCCCCTCTGAAAAACGAGATATGTGCGCCCACCTTCTTAGAACATAGGGTTATTTGATCTGGAGTTATCGGTCATTTGTTGAAAATATAATCATAAAAGCTGTCGGTACAGGAGAACATAGGAACCGTATATTAGAGGAGAGGTACCTGGTAAGAAAGTACGGCCTGTAACTATAATCATTGCTATCTAATATTAGAATTCAAGTCTGTAGAGTGAGAGAGTGTGAGTGTGTGTGTGTGTGTGTGTTGTTTTTTGTTTTATCATTATTTTTTTTATACGTGGTTGCTTGCTCCAGGTAAATATGTTCGTGGCGAATTTCACTGCAACAGCTTATATTCTGTCAAGACCGGAGGAGATGGATGAGAAGCATGAGAGGGCAGCAGGGGGACATTTAATCCTCATTAGGAAAAACTTCATCTACGAACAAAAGAATCCGACTTTACTCCCTGTTCTCACCAAGAAATAATTCTCAGGAAAATAAATCTTATTATATGTAGTTTTGATGAATATCCTGGGTGCACAAGGACAGTGGTTATAAATGATGGCGTGCTGCGTGTCTGCCTTGGCAGGGGAAAGTGCAAAGTGCAAACATACAGCGACAGACAATCTCGCAATACTCCCCTGTTACAGGATTGCTCACCAAGGTGAGGGAGAGCACACGTTTCCGTCTTCAAGGTTCTGCTTTTCATCAATCACCTCTCACTAGGATAAGAAGCAGGACTGGCCTGTGTGTGATACGTGATGAATCAATTTACAGGCATGAAATAAGCTGCTTATCTCTTGCTGTGCAGGGCAGTAATACAGAGCGGAACACAGAGCCAGACGCTTTCCACAGACCGACCATGTACACAATGGGCCATATGTATCGGGGCGAAGTGCTTAAACCTAGAGCAAGTAGCTGAATACTCCATTGGTTCTACGAGGACAGCACCAAATGTAGAACTTTGTGTAAGAATTGGTTCTGTTCTGGCTTACAACATGTGAGGCAATAGCTGGGCATACCCAAACCGCTATTGTCATGCCAACATCCTGTCCAAATTCTGGTACTTGTGAGCAGAGATGTAAAAATATATCATCAATTTTGTCTTTGGGACATCATTTTCAAAGACAAAAGTGATAAGACACAATAACGTGGGTGTGCTGGCACCACAATCACTACGGTGCTGTTCCTACAGGCTACAGATGAAGCGGCCAGGATTTAAGTACAGCAGTCCTACAAGATTGCAGTAAGAACTGTATCCTGTTTTCATTGAAACAAATGTAACAATTTTAATACCAGGATAGATTTCACTTTCATTTTAGTTGTCTGTTCAGCTAGCACTAACTCGTCTTTTTCCCCCCAAGATATATAGCAACTCTGTCTCTCCTAAATCCATAAATAAGCCAGAGAGTGGTACATACACATGCTCTTTACTTGAAGAGTTAAAAACCTGCAGATTGTTCTTTAGTACAGCAATCGTTGAACACCGAGAGCTTAACTGGCTCTAGGTCTTAAAGGAACACTGGCGTGCAGGAATAAAGGTTTAGGAGCCAGGCCCCCAGTTCACTCACCTTTTCTCCTTCAACGCACAGGTTTTGCTGCGCCTGGCCCCACTTCCATTGCTATTGTTTATCTCAGCCAATCCAATGCTTTCCTATAGAAAAGTATTGGGAGGCTAATGCGCATGTGCGGCAAATTGCCACTCTGTGCCAATTAACAATCTGTGCTAATCAAGAGGTGTTACTAGGCAGCAATGCAAACTCTGCCTTACAGACACCAGAACAACAACATTAAGCTGTATTGGTTCTGGTGACTATAGTTTACCTTAAATGTCTTAATCTATGCCCCACCCCCCTTGCGTTTATGTGGTATGAACAAACAAATATATACCATACAGAATTGTGATCAGCACTCACGGTCTTGTAGAAATTAAAAGTTCAATCTTTATTGAAGATGCATTAAAATTCGATCAACGTTTCAGTTCCCATCCGGGACTTTCATCAGGATCAGACATAGGATCAGTCTGGTTCTGATGAAAGTCCCGGATGGGGACTGAAACATTGATCGAATTTTAATGCATCTTCAATAAAGATTGAACTTTTAATTTCTAAAATGATTGTGAGTGCTGATCACAATTCTGTATGGATATTTATTTTTCCTGAGTGCAAGGACTCTGATATATATATATATATAAAATCAGGAAGTTTAATTACGCAAGCAATGAGAGGGTTAATCCCATCAACAGAATGGCCTGCAGGCTCTCCCTTTCACTTAGAGTTTATCTACTTAGTGACATTTCAGAGCATATTCGCGTTGGCTTGGGATGAGGTCACATGATCTATTCTATAAGGAACATCTGCAATGATCACAGTGTGTAGAGTAGGAAGCAGGGGATATTGCTTACATTAATAATTGGATTAAGACATTCATGCTCAGAGGAGAAATAAAATGTAATACTAAACATACATTTGTCTCATGGATTTTTGAGCCGAGCAGATAAACGATCTGTAACATGATGTATGAGAAAGTTCTTAGTAGATAGTATGACCTTTACGCAGTTTCGCCCCATAGCTACAAACCTTTTGCACAGACATCAGCAACCCTTAATCACAATGGTGCTTTATTGACTAGTCTACTTCTACTACTACAACATTGCGAGGCATGTGATGGGAACCTGGTAACATCCAATGGGCGAGCTTGTCTGCCTCCAGAAGGTGTGCGTCAAGCTGGCCCCACACACAGAGCATGGCTGAAATCCTACTGCATGGTGCTAGTGCCCTCCACACAGCATCATTGTGTCTAATGCACTATACTGGCAGGGGACAGTACACCATCCCAATTTAATTCACAATGTCCTTCTTTGGGAAATGACGGGGAACTGTCCCAAAAAAGCGTACAGCTCCATGCATGGTCTGTACCCAATGGCTTGGCATCCTTGATTGGCAGGCAGCCTGGCACAGATTCACGCTGGGCTGACCTGCCAGTAATTCGAACAGTCCTGCCCTCTTTTACTCCACTCCCACTGGTGCCCAGCTTCTGCGCTTCTTGGCGGTATAATGCATAGATCAGCAGTGTACCACATGCTATATGCCAACATACCCCCAATCCTTTCTGGAAACTGGAGTGATAAATGAAAGTCATCGTTACTTTGATAGCAGATACCCTTAAACCATAACTTTTACCCCAACTCTAAAGGAAACATGTACAGTAACACTGACATTAACCCCTTAAGGACACATGACATGTGTGACATGTCATGAATCCCTTTTATTCCAGAAGTTTGGTCCTTAAGGGGTTAAAATATGTCAGTATTAACGTATCAGCATTATGATATTCTTCAAACACTCTGCAGTTTAAAATGCATAGTTTTAATTGTTATAGAATAGTTTCAGTCAACAATAATTTAACCATTAGAGGTTTTGAGTCATATGGAAAAAACATCTTGCTGCCGAATTCAAAATTTAGAAAATTGTATTTATCACAAAATAGCAACTGTATCAGTTTAGCAATTTGTGTTCTGGCAACGTGAGCAATCATATAGGCTGCACGTCATCCCAACATGTATACATACAAGGTCAGCTGAAAAGCTAGAGTGCTCTTGTGTGGGTAATGAGCCTTAGAAAATCCTCAAGCAGTTTTGAGTGTGCATACTGATATTCTGGTGCTGTACTTTGTTAGGGATTTTTCTCAGGTGTTTTAAAAAGTAAGACACCAGAGTAAACAAACAAACAAAATGAAACACAATGTCAACACAGGGGTCTACACCTGTGACTGTCCTGCCAGATCTGGGATTTTTGGGAGGTAAGAATGATTGCATACAATAAACCGTGTACATAGTTCTTATTTATACCAAGTACATGCTTAGCATAAATATAGATATTTTATGAAAAAACTAAGTTCTAGATAGAAGGACATTAAAATATTGATGGTGTAACTGTAAATACAAAAAAAAATTAAAAATGTTAATTTAGAAAAAAAAATATCTTTATTACATGAATAATCAACAACTTTATTAAGCTGCATGATCAAAATCTCACATTCCATCAATATGGCGTTAAAACGCATCCATCTACCACTTGATTAATAGGGAAGCAGTCAGACTAGGCAGGTGACTGATGCTGTAGACTGGAGTTTCTTTCAATATTTCGTTACAAGAACAGGCAGAAGGTAGACTGGTGCAAGACTCATGTTGGAAACTGCAGTTACCATCTATATGATATAATGACTGCGGGCTGTGACAGCCTAAATATAGAAGCTGCAGTTTGCAACATGTTTTCATGTGATGAGTGTGAGAAAATGAGCAGAGTGAGGACAACACTCATGTTGCCGACTGCAGCATCTATCTCTATCATGTGATCTACAAACAACAGGTGACAACACAATCGAGATCCTATCTATAACATCTGATGAGCATAGGAAGTGGGGATGACTGGAGAGAACACTGTCATACCACCACCCAACTCCCCCTATTTAGGGCCCAAATCCCTCTGTCCCAGTTTTCGATCCTAATGTGTATGAGTATATACGAGAGTTCCACAGCAATGATACTCACAGTAATGTGTTTTTAAACTATAATAAATGTGTTTCAAACTCAATTTCCGTGGAAAAAGATGCATTGTTTTTGTTCTAAAAGTACTTAAATTATTAGTAAATCATCTAAAACTTCTCAGAACAGCCCTGTCCCTGGTCATTCCCCCCCACTCCGCTGAAATTAAAGTGTCCATTTAAAAAGTTGGGAGGTATGCACTATTACTATTTAATAGAAGGATCCATCAATAACATTTACATAGCTAGACACAAGAATATAGAAGAATCGCAGTTCTCTTAACAGAGATCAGAAAGAAAGGCTGAGGTAGCATAACATGACAGCAATCCCTAACATTCTGAGAACGTGTGACTGTGTAACTGAGGGACAGAAGGTGCATATGGTCAGTCAGCATCTTTCTCCTCGGTGATGGAAGCTTGTCACAGGATGAGAACTCCGTGTCCGGGAGCCCATGCCAGGCATTCACAGCAGATAAGCTTCAGAGGCTCATGTCGGATTACACTAGCACAGAACGTGGACATTACTGTGTGACTGCCAGCAATCAGTTGGAAGACATATCCCTTACTGTGAAAAGGAACTAGATACAAAGGTTATCTTTTAAGTAAAATGGATGGACTGAAAACTGAGGGTTGTTAAACTATTATGTTTTGGAGCCACTGACTGGCTACACTTAAAGATGTGAATTCACTTGAGTATATTTTACATCCATTTTTTATATCAATACATGTTCAGTACAAGATGAGCCATAATTTAGAGTGTGGTCCATGAATCCCACAGGCTGGCCATGAATATTGGTCTGGAGGTTTCTTATTATTAAAACAAAAAGGGTTATCGCATTTGATAATGCTTTCTTATGTCATGATTTCCAGCCCTAGCAATTATTCATCAGCAGCTTTCCTTATTTTCTAAGCTCCAGTTTTCCAGTTCCTGTACGGAACGAAATGCATTCAATTCGCTCTACATGATACACCTCGCAACCTTCAGGTGTTGCGGAACCAATACAGAGGAGTACTCTGCCAGAAGACGGGAGTCCACTTACTGCTGGAGGTAAAGTCCAACCCAGACGTACCCATCAGAAAGTGGCCCTGTCAGTATCACCGTTGTTACAATTTTGTCAGTATTTTTATTCTGTATTTAATGTATCCTTAGAAGAACTGCACAAAATACTGTTACTTTACAAGAAAAATAAAGTAACTAACTCAATACCCCGAGTAAAAGCCTTAATCACATTTCATGGGTCATTCCTTGCTAACAAATCATGCCCACTATTGGCTCAAAAGAAATGTTAAGATTCAAGTGTTCAGTAAGGACATGTGAAAACTATCCTCTTGAAAATGGAATGCTTCCAAATGTGGCTACAATGCTAATGAATCCTGACAAGTGCTTTCATTTCCCCTCCACACAAACACATGGATGTGTCTCGGGGACTAACTAAATGCTACCTCAACTTCTTTACTTCCAGAAGGGATTCATTAATTACCATCCAAGAAGATTTACCAGAAGGCAACATAGCGACCCATCCCAGCATCCCCAAATGTGTGATTGGCCCTGCAGTCTCAGAAAAACTCAGAACAAGCAGAGCTCAAAATAGTGCTATGCCTGGTACTTGGATTAGCCTAAATAATGTCTGGATTACTTGGGATTCAATGGACAGGTAGTGATGTCAAAGAGCAAGGAGACGGATTGTAGGATTCTGGGCATTCAAGTAACTTGGAAGTTGAAACATGATTTTAATGTATCTAAAATAAAATAGTCACATATTCTGCTGTGTAGTAGCAACATAATATAAGGCAAAATGTTAAAACAACTCGGGCACAACAGCTCTGAAAGATTTTTGTGTTTCCACGACTGCCCCAGAATACCATGTGAAATATGTAAATATGCACTATCTTGTTTCAAAATTCCCATCCACCTTTCCAGAGATTCTCTTTGTAAGGTCTTTTTTTTTTTTTTAAATGAGAGTTATGTATGGGTTAAAACCTGAATGCACCAATGCAGAGAAGTTCACAACCATTTTAAACTATACGTGCTCACATTCAATTTTGGAAATTACTTTTTGATCACAGCAAAACTTTTAATATTGCTTAGCCTGGTGTTTGCCCAAAACTTCTTCTCACTCCATTTAAACACCTGTGCACTTACAATTGTTTTAGTGAGCAGACTGACAGACTATTGGTCACAAAGTAAAACACTGAGACCAATAAAGTCTGCTCAGAGAGACAACTTTGAGGGCACGGGTGTTTTCTTCCCGATGCTGTCCTGGGGTTTCACCCACCCTACCTGGCTGCATCTTAGTTGAAATGTTTAGTGATATGTGCGACATCCTCTGGATATCTTCAATTTAAACAGACATTATTCTTAAGTGCACATACTAGAGGGATCTTGTTTAAATCAACTACTTGATTACAGCCCTGTAGCATCACTGTATAAAAGAGGCAAAGTTGTCAAAACGTTTCCCTGTCTCTCCCTCCCTCCGTTGGAGAATCTGCCACCAGAGGAGAAAGACAGGTCTTTACATACACAGTCCTCCCACATCACTCACAGGCTATTTGTTTTTTTTAATTAATTTATTTTAAATATGGGGTAAGTAAAAGCAGATCTTGTCTCCCTCTGCAAGTCAAAATAGTCTGTGTAATAATTTAAAGAGACTTTGATATTGTAGGATTTGTAGATTTGCTCTTACGTCTTAAAGTGATCATATCCTGTTCCTGTATAGTAACACAATTTTGGAGGTTTGCTTGTTAACCATTTCCTATTCCAAGCTTTTCTTAATGTGCTGGTAGGAGAGCCTCACACACAGGGCTGTATGTCCAGGCAAACAGCTTGCTCTTCTCAATGGCGGATCTTAATCACTTTCACAGTTTACCAATGATGACAGTGTGTCTTGGAGAGAATGTCTCCACTTGCTAAAGCATCAGCGTGTTCTAAAACTTTGCCAACTTTTTTATCTGTTCTTACAAGTTCTTCACATCCCCGGCAAATGAACCATGTTGTGAGTAATTTGTATTCTTTTGTTAAGGAAAAAAAATAATAATAAGGATACTAAAAAAAACATATATACATAGGAGTATAGTGAAATTCAAAAGAAGATCACACCAACTAACCCTTTGATATGAGATATACAGGCACAGACTGGCCATTGAGCAAATGTATGGTGGGCTGCATTGGCCATGGGCTGAGGCCGACAGGCTGGCCGGTGCAAGGTCAGCTCTACGCAAGAGCTGGGTCAGAGAAGGGTGTGCAGTCAAACAGCAACTTTATCAAGATTCACCCCTGTCTGGACCAAGGTGACGCTCAGGGATGGGGAGAAGAAACGTTAGTTATGTTAGGGATTTATTTTTTTATTATTTAAATATATATATATATATTGTGATCCTTGTCTGTAGATAGCACGGTCCTCTAGGGCAAAAACATGCACAGTCCTTTGGCTTTTATATAATCCAGGCAACTTTATTGTAAATCCACACAGGAGACAGCAGTAAATGAAAATATAAATCCCTTTAAACAAAAACCTAGCTCGTCTGAGCACTAACTAATATCAGGTTCCCTATCTATCAGGGGTTAAACTATAACAAAACAATATTGGTTTCACCAACCTAGTGTCTTTGTCTGCTCTCAGCACTCCTAGTGCTCCAAGCCAGCATTGACTGCTTCCTTCCGCACTCCTAGTGCTCCAAGCCAGCACTCCCAGTGCCTCAAGCCAGCACTCCTAGTGCTCCAAGCCAGCACTCCCAGTGCCTGGTCTCCTTGATTCTCTTACTGGAGAGAACACCCTCTCTCCTACCTGCTTCCTGAGAGGAAGCCAGCAATCCCCCTCTATCTGCCTAGCAGGGAGTGGTTTATTCCCACTGCTACAGCTGATCATCTCCAGCTGAGCAGTGGGCTGGAGACAGTCCAAAAAACCCTGGCCTGGATCTATGTCTCCCATGAAAACCACTAAACTGTGGAGCGGAGCATTGGCCCACCCTTCTCTCCAAATGCTCCACCCCAGGGGCCCATAACTAAACAAAGCTTTGTGTTGTGCAAAACACAAACTACATATACTCCCCCTGGGGTTAAATGGCTTCTCTGCCTTCACTTTATCACAATATATATAGAAAAAACAGAAGGGAAGGCTGCTCTCCGGACTTTAAAACATAAAAATTTATTCAATTATCATTAAAAAACGACCAACGTTTCGGTCCCCGTTCGGGACCTTCCTCAGGGTCAAAAATTAGGACAGCAGAACAATACAGTACAGTGCAACAGTGACGAATATATGCCAACATATGAAATTAGTTTACTCACTCAGGTGTGTTTCCGTGCGTTCCCGCCATCACCCTATGCTCTTCAGGGTATGCGCGCGCATCCATGCGCGTCACGCCCCCTCCATTACGTGCCTACGTATCGGATAGTCCGTCACCCTGGATACCATATCAATAAAACAGCCCGTTCCTAGAAACCGGTGCTGTGATCAACAGGATGAAAGAGTCTACAAGTGCATAAGGGAAAGTGCTTGGAAGTGTTTAAGAATATAACGGTCTATTACCTTATATAGGTGGAATGTGCTAATAAATACCTATATTTAACGTGAACCATAGTATAGGCACAAATGTATCCTAATGGCCAATTAACATGTGTATAAGCCCCCTAGGGGTGTAGAAAAGATTATATATACTCTAAATGTGTAATAAATAAAGTGGTAAAGTGCTACTGCTTTCATTAAAGTGCTGGTGGTACACATAAAGCGCTAATAAATGCCACAAAAAAGTGCTGGTGATATAAATAAAGTGTAACAACCACACATAAAGTAGCTTAAAATATTAAACGACTGTGTATAACATAACAGCTCGTTGTAATAACTCCGACATAAAACCACATCTAATAACGATACCCGTTATTTTCTATTACCAATAAAATTTAAATATTACTGCTTAGCTGTAAACCCTTATATGAACGAATTATATGCATTACTCTCATTTAACCCCATAGGAGCCACCGTATTCAGTTGGTGGATCCAAAAGGTCTCTTTTTGTAGAAGCATCCTTCCTCTATCACCACCTCTACGGGGGGGAGGGATGTGGTCTATACCCACAAACTTCAATGATGCCAATGGGTGTTTCTTTTCCAGAAAGTGCCGTGCAACCGGTTTATCTGATAGTCCATCCCTATAGGCTAACCTAATGCTCGACCGATGCCCCCTGATCCTTTCGCATAGCTGTGTCTCCGTCTTGCCCACATAGTGGAGGCCGCATGGGCACACTAGTTTATATACAACAAACTGAGTCTTGCAAGTAATGGTGTGTTTGATGTCATAGGTCTTGTTTGTGTGTGGGTGATTGAATCTCTTGGCCGGAATCATATGTCCACATGTCACACACCCAAGGCACCGCACACTCCCTCGTATGTTATGCTTAACCACACCAGAATAGCTCTCCACTGGATCTGTACGGACCAATATATCCTTGAGGCTTTTATTCTTCTTGTAACAAATAAGAGGCCTCTCCTTAAAGATTTTCGGCAGAGTGTCGTCCGCTGAGATCATTTTCCAGTTGTCTCTGACAATGGCTGATATTTGGCTAGATGAATTATGGAAGGTCATCGGAAAAACCAATCTTTGTTCACGTATCTTGCTTGGGAGCACCGGAGCTAAGCGAGCTTTCAACAGTGCATCATACAACACATGAGCTTCATATCCTCTTTCCAAAAACTTCTGGGTCATAGCCCTAAGTTGTATCTCAGCCTTATCATTATCTGAATTATTGCGGATCACTCTCTGGAACTGAGCTTTCGGGATCGATTTAATCAGAGCAGTAGGGTGTGCGCTCCTAGCATGTAGCAAAGTGTTGCGGTCCGTGGGTTTGGAGAATAGAGTATGTTGTACACCATTGCTGCCATAAGAGAGTTCAAGATCCAAAAATTGAACTCGATCTTCACTAATGTTCGCTGTGAACTGTATGGGTAGCGGGAGAGAGTTCAACTCATTGACCATGGTGACTGCTTCCCCCTGTGTGCCACGCCAAATGATCAGCAGGTCGTCAATGTAGCGATAGTATCCAATGATTAAATGTTGGTACGGGACCAAGATATGGGCACTTTACCACTTTATTTATTACACATTTAGAGTATATATAATCTTTTCTACACCCCTAGGGGGCTTATACACATGTTAATTGGCCATTAGGATACATTTGTGCCTATACTATGGTTCACGTTAAATATAGGTATTTATTAGCACATTCCACCTATATAAGGTAATAGACCGTTATATTCTTAAACACTTCCAAGCACTTTCCCTTATGCACTTGTAGACTCTTTCATCCTGTTGATCACAGCACCGGTTTCTAGGAACGGGCTGTTTTATTGATATGGTATCCAGGGTGACGGACTATCCGATACGTAGGCACGTAATGGAGGGGGCGTGACGCGCATGGATGCGCGCGCATACCCGGAAGAGCACAGGGTGATGGCGGGAACGCACGGAAACACACCTGAGTGAGTAAACTAATTTCATATGTTGGCATATATTCGTCACTGTTGCACTGTACTGTATTGTTCTGCTGTCCTAATTTTTGACCCTGAGGAAGGTCCCGAACGGGGACCGAAACGTTGGTCGTTTTTTAATGATAATTGAATACATTTTTATGTTTTAAAGTCCGGAGAGCAGCCTTCCCTTCTGTTTTTTCTACATTATTTGGAGCTCTGGTGGTGCGCCCGGCATTGGACTGTCCTTTAAGCGTGAGTGCAGGGGAGATATCTATTTTTATATATATATATATATATATTTTTTTTTTTTTTTTTTTAATTTAAATTTATATTGTCCCTAACTCTCACCACAGCCGCTACCCTCCATCCACATACACACTGCAGCCCCTATCCCCCCAAATGCTACAGTCCATGTATCTAGCATATACCACAACCCACATGCCCCACACACACTGCAGCCCCTATCGCTCCATATACCACAGATCATAAATACCCCATAACCCTTATAGCACCTATATGTTAAAACCTCCACCCCCCACACACTACAACCATAATCATCCTCACATACACTACTGCTGCTAAGTCCTCACAAATACACTTCCAGCTGATATCCTCTCACAAAGACACGCTACAACTCCTCTGCACACACTAACAGGCATCTCCACCCTACATGGCAAACAGCCCCATTTGCAGGCACACCACCCCACAAGCAGCCTCCACCAACAAGCAGAATTCCCACATGCAGCTACCCCAAATACATACAATCTCACAAGCATCCTCACTAAACACAGGCACATACAGCACCACTGGTATTCTACCTCTCACACAACACCACAAGCAACCTCCCAGTGCCACAAACAGGCAACCTCACAAGCATCCTGTAAACAACACAACATCAGAGGTAGCCTGCCTATACACACACACAAATACCATCTCTCTGCCCCTCTTATGTCCTCTCATATTCAACTTATGGGGACAAGAAGGACAAGTCACTAGCAAACGCAGAACAAGCGTGTTATTGAATGTAGCTGTTGTGCCTGGACGTTGTGAGGACCTTTATATTTTGAATATATTAGGAGAAAGTATAATGAAAGTTAAAGGACCACTATAGGCACCCACTTCAGATCATTAAAGTGGTCTAGGTGCCAGGTCCATCCAGGGTTAACCCTGCCTGCTGTAATCAGGGCCGCCATCAAGGGGTGACAACCATAACGGTTGTCACGGGCCTGGCGGCCCTGGGGGGCCTGGCCGCCCGGGCCCCACGTATAGCGGCGGAACTGCCGCCGGTGCAACCGCACGCTGATGGGGCCCATCAGGTGGCCCATGCACTTAGGGCTACCCGATGGGCCCCATATCTTCAGGGGCCCGGTCAGCGCTGCGGCCGTGGTATAGCCCGACCGGGCCCCTTTAAAAAAAAAATGCCGCCACAGAGCAAGTGCTGCTGGGAGGAAGTGGTCACTTCCTCCCAGCTCACTCCGCGCGGGAGGAGCGCTCGCGCCATACATGAAGAGGGAGAGCCAGCCGACTGCCAGTCCCATCAGCCCCAGCCAGCCACCCTCCTGCAAAGACAAGGTAAGAAACAGGAGGGTGGCTGGAAAATGAGCTGTGTGTATGTCTGTATGTATGTCTGTGTGTCTGTCTGTCTGTCTGTCTGTCTGTGTGTGTGTATGTATGTCTGTCTGTGTGTATGTGTGTATGTGTGTATGTATGTCTGTCTGTGTGTATGTCTGTCTGTGTGTCTGTCTGTGTGTATGTCTGTCTGTGTGTATGTCTGTCTGTGTGTATGTCTGTCTGTGTGTATGTCTGTCTGTGTGTATGTCTGTCTGTGTGTATGTCTGTCTGTGTGTATGTCTGTCTGTGTGTATGTCTGTCTGTGTGTATGTCTGTCTGTGTGTATGTCTGTCTGTGTGTATGTCTGTCTGTCTGTGTGTATGTTTGTCTGTCTGTGTGTATGTCTGTCTGTCTGTGTGTATGTCTGTCTGTGTGTATGTCTGTCTGTGTGTGTGTATGTCTGTCTGTGTGTATGTCTGTCTGTGTGTATGTCTGTCTGTGTGTATGTCTGTCTGTGTGTATGTCTGTCTGTGTGTGTGTATGTCTGTGTGTGTGTGTGTCTGTGTGTCTGTCTGTGTGTCTGTCTGTGTGTCTGTCTGTGTGTCTGTCTGTGTGTCTGTCTGTGTGTCTGTCTGTGTGTCTGTCTGTGTGTCTGTGTGTCTGTCTGTCTGTCTGTGTGTCTGTCTGTCTGTCTGTGTGTCTGTCTGTCTGTCTGTGTGTCTGTCTGTCTGTCTGTGTGTCTGTCTGTCTGTCTGTGTGTCTGTCTGTCTGTCTGTCTGTGTGTGTGTCTGTCTGTCTGTGTGTCTGTATGTCTGTGTGTCTGTATGTCTGTGTGTCTGTATGTCTGTATGTGTGTATGTGTGTATGTCTGTGTGTATGTCTGTCTGTCTGTATGTCTGTGTGTGTATGTCTGTCTGTGTGTATGTCTGTCTGTATGTTTGTGTGTATGTCTGTCTGTATGTTTGTGTGTATGTCTGTCTGTGTGTATGTATGTATGTATGTCTGTCTGTGTGTATGTCTGTCTGTATATATGTCTCTCTGTGTGTATGTCTGTCTGTGTGTATGTCTGTGTGTATGTGTGTATGTCTGTCTGTGTGTGTGTATGTATGTCTGTGTGTGTATGTATGTCTGTCTGTGTGTTTGTGTGTATGTCTGTCTGTGTGTGTTTGTCTGTATGTATGTCTGTCTGTGTGTATGTCATTATGTGTGCATGAATGTCAGTGTATGTATGTCTGCATGTCATTATGAATGTGTGTATGTATGGATGTCAGTGTCTGTATGAATGTATGTATGCCAGTATGAATGTATGTATGTAACTATGTATGTCTGTATGCATGTATGTCTATCTGTATGCATGTCATTATGTGTGTATGAATGTCAGTGTATATATGTCTACATGTCATTATGAATGTGTGTATGTCTGTTTGTATGAATGTATGTATGAATGTATGTCTGTATGTCATTATGAATGTGTGTATGTATGGATGTCAGTGTCTGTATGTAACTATGTATGTCTGTATGCATGTATGTCTATCTGTATGCATGTCATTATGTGTGTATGAATGTCAGTGTATGTATGTCTGCATGTCAGTATGAATGTGTGTATGTCAGTATGAATGTCTGTCTGTATGTCATTATGAATGTGTCTGTGTCTGTATGTCATTATGCATGTGTGTCTGTATGTATGTTAGTATGTGTCTGTCACTATGTACGCCTGTGTGTCTGTATATGTGTGTATGTCTCAGTATGTGTGTGTCAGTATGTATGCCTATATGCGTATCAGTATGTGTGTCTGTTAGTATGTATCAGTGTGTGTGTGTGTATGTATCTGTGTCCTTTTGTATCAGAGAATGTGTGTGTGTCTGTGTGTGTATTCCTGTGGGCGGGATTTGGAGGCGGTCTCTGTGGGCGGTTTTGGAGGCGGACCCCCAGGGGCCCAGACCCTGAGCTCAGTTAGGGGCCCCAACATTTCTGGTGGTGGCCCTGGCTGTAATCATAGCAGTTTCAGAGAAACTGCTATGTTTACATATGGGTTAATCCAGCCTCTAGTGGCTGTCTCATTGACAGCCGCTAGAGGCGCTTCTCACTGTGATTTTCACAGTGAGAAGACGCCAGTGTCCATAGGAAAGCATGAGGGAGCCCGCCGCTGGAGAAAGGCAAGTGTTTAACCCCCTTTCTCCAACTTCAGCCTGGGGGGAGGGGGGCCATGAGGGTGGGGGCACCCTCAGGGCACTATAGTGGTCCTTTAAAGAGTTAGGCAGGGTATAGAACAAAAAATATAAAATATTGTGAGAGAGAAGTTAATTTGTAGATACTCTGAGCCAGTTCACAAGAAAATAGCCCAGAACAACAAGAAGCTATGATCCAGCACTGGGTACAAAAATGTTCCATTTCTAAACTGGGTCCCTGTGCTATTTTTGTGGACCCGATGGAAGGAATACGTACTTCATTTAGATTAGGCCCCAGATAATTGCCCAAAATCAATTGTTTACAACAGAGCTTCCTCACTAAAATGAATAGCTTAATGAAGCGGTTTTGAAGAATTTTGTTACATATTACAAACATTTGATGACTAGGTCACTCAGCTAATTTTAGATTTTAATAACAAGTCGCCAAAATAACTACATATAAGGAATTTGTGTAGTTGTAAAAACCAAAACAAAATAGTAAAAACTGCTGGTTTATAACAACTGCTGAAGATGACTTACATGGAGACGCATTATTGCCCTCGATGCAGAATCTTACTGTTTTGCTATTATTATTTTAAATATTTATAAAGCACCAGCAAATATCATAGCGCTGTACAACGGGTGGACTAACAGACACGAATTTCTAACCAGAAAACTGGACGCACAGGAACAGAGAGGTTGAGGGCCCTGCTCAGTAAGCTTACATGCTAGAGGGAGTGGAGTATAGTGACACAAATGGTTAGGGTAGGGGTAGAAAAGTAGGTTGTTAGAAAGGTATTCAATGAGGGCTCAGTAGGTTATTTTTGAGTAGCAGGAGAGGAATCAGGGTGCTGGGAGGGAAAGCTATTGAAGGCGAGCATCAAAGGTGGGAGTGCGGACAGAGGATAGATGCAGGTCTTCAACAGAGTGCCAGGGCCTAGACGGAAAATATGTGTGTATTAGGGAGGGTAGGTAGTTTGGAGCAGCATTATGTAGGGACTTGTAAGCAAGCGCCAGAATCTTAAATTGAGCCCTATATCTTGCAGGAAGCCAATGTAGGGACTGACAGAGTGGGGAGGCGTGGGAGGTGCAGGCGGATAGAGAGATGTGCCTTGCTGCCGCATTCATTATAAATTGCAACAGGGCAAGTTCGGAATAAGTAAAACTATTGAGAAGGGGATTACAGTAGTCAAAGCAAGAGAGAACAACGGCATAGACCAGCACCTTAGCCACGTCCGGTGTTAAATAGCGGCAGATGTGCGCTATGTTTTTGAGATGGAAGCGGCAGGATTTGGCTTAGTCATATAATGACACACTCGTAATATAAAAGGGACCCAGAAGAGCTAATACCAGAGAAACGGCTGAAAGAAAAGAGGGAAAAGTAAACGTAAAAGTAATTAAAGTAAAAGGTGAGTTGTCAGAAAAATTTAAAATAAAGTTTGGAAAAGTGAGGAAACGTCTCCCAATGATATTTCAATCAATTAGCAGGGCTGCCCAACAGGTAGATCCCCAGCTGTTGTAGAACTACAACTCTCATTATGCTTTGTCATTTTAAATGCATTCTGCATGCAGTGGTTATGGTACCATGCAAAGCATCATGGGAGTTGCAGTTCCACAGCATCTGGGGATCTATCTGTTGGGCAGCCCTGAATTAAGGTAAAGAAAGATAAGTAACAGTTATATCTAGAGAAAAGCCATACAGGATCGATACTGCCATAGGCTGTATTATATAATAATTCTTCCCAAAAAGGCCAGAAGAAGCGTTGAAACACAGCCAATTTATATTTACTTGTAATCTTAAATTGGTTCCTAAGGAAATAACAAATTTTTACTAGACCTGCAACTAAGGACATGTACTGATATCTGCTGGCGCGATTAAACTACAAAAGCAACAAGGGACACAGTTACAGACGGCAAGAAATTATAACTGCATGGTAAATGTTAGGGCACACGGACCCTGCGCTACTTACCATCATAGGAGACACTATCATTATCAATAATAATGGCTGGTCTGCTGCATGCTCCATAACAAAGTAAGTAGAATGTTAAAAGTGGCAATGCGCAGTGCTGAAAAAACACTTGTTTTTTGTTGTTTTTAATAAAAGTGAATGTGAGATTTCTCGTCAAACTGAACTTGTTGGCGTTTTTTTTTTTTTTTAATTGGGTGGTCTGCACAACCCGTCAGTTTTTCAAAGAACAATATCACATATACAGAACAATAAGGAGTTGGGGGGGGGGGGGGGGGGGGAGAGAGAGTCAAAGAATATATGGCCAGTGTACTATAGTGGTTATGGTGCCAGGCCCCTGGTTCTGAAGAGAATATACGCAATCATTAGTCTGTTTTAACACTGGCTTTCCATTCTGCTGCTGTAGGAGTTAATTATTTTAACATGAGAAAACCCACATTCTACCAATCTCCCCTTGGCCAATGCCTAGAAACTACACAATGTGCCAAACAAACCCCTAATGAATTAGAAATACCCACTACGCCAAATGCATACCTCGCAACTCAGGGCTCCCGAAAAGTAGGATGCCGGTGAGTGTAGGGGTAAAGCGTGAGGGCACGACTTGCAGGGAGAACTGTATCACAAGCATGTCTAGTGATGTGCTCTCGCTGTGCGCTCGCTACCTGAAAATCTGGACTGTCCTGCCAAAATTGGGACGGTTGGGATGGCTGCCCAAATACACTGCAATATAGCTTTAGTTCACAAACACCTGCAGTGTGATCTATATGTATTCTAATACATAATCAGCCACATAGCAGTGATTCTTTACATAATATTTAATAGATACAGTTGCAAGAAAAAGTATGTGAACCCTTTGGAATGATATGGATTTCTGCACAAATTGGTCATAAAACGTGATCTGATCATCATCTAAGTCACAACAATAGACAATCACAGTCTGCTTAAACTAATAACACACAAAGAATGAAATGTTGCCATGTTTTTATTTAACACACCATGTAAACATTCACAGTGCAGGTGGAAAAAGTATGTGAACCCCTAGACTAATTACATCTTTTCCAAGCTTTTCACAAGAAGCATTGCCTGATGTGAATGATGCCTCGCACAAAAGAGCTCTCAGAAGACCTACGATTAAGAATGGTTAACTTGCATAAAGCTGGAAAGGGTTATAAAAGTATCTCCAAAAGCCTTGCTGTTCATCAGTCCACGGTAAGACAAATTGTCTATAAATGGAGAAAGTTCAGCACTGCTGCTACTCTCTCTAGGCCGTCCTGTAAAGATGACTGCAAGAGCACAGCGCAGACTGCTCAATGAGGTGAAGAAGAATCCTAGAGTGTCAGCTAAAGACTTACAAAAGTCACTGGCAAATGCTAACATCCCTGTTAGCGAATCTACAATACGTAAAACACTAAACAAGAATGGATTTCATGGGAGGATACCACAGAGGAAGCCACTGCTGTCCAAACAAAACATTGCTGCACGTTTACAATTTGCACAAGAGCACCTGGATGTTCCACAGCAGTACTGGCAAAATATTCTGTGGACAGATGAAACCAAAGTTGAGTTGTTTGGAAGAAACACACAACACTATGTGTGGTGAAAAAGAGGCACGGCACACCAACTTCAAAACCTCTTCCCAACTGTGAAGTATGGTGGTGGGGGCATCATGGTTTGGGACTGCTTTACTGCGTCAGGGCCTGGACAGATTGCTATCATCGAAGGAAAAATGAATTCCCAAGTTTATCAAGACATTTTGCAGGAGAACTTAAGGCCATCTGTCTACCAGCTGAAGCTCAACAGAAGATGGATGTCGCAACAGGACAATGACCCAAAGCATAGAAGTAAATCAACAACAGAATGGCTTAAACAGAATAAAATACGCCTTCTGAAGTGGCCCAGTCAGAGTCCTGACCTCAACCCGATTGAGATGCTGTGGCATGACCTCAAGAAAGCAATTCACACCAGACATCCCAAGAATATTGCTGAACTGAAACAGTTCTGTAAAGAGGAATGGTCAAGAATTACTCCTGACTGTTGTGCACGTCTGATCTGCAACTACAGGAAACGTTTGGTTGAAGTTATTGCTGCCAAAGGAGGTTTAACCAGTTATTAAATCCAAGGGTTCACATACTTTTTCCACCTGCACTGTGAATGTTTACATGGTGTGTTCAATAAAAACATGGCAACATTTCATTCTTTGTGTGTTATTAGTTTAAGCAGACTGTGATTGTCTATGGTTGTGACTTAGATGATGATCAGATCACATTTTATGACCAATTTGTGCAGAAATCCATATCATTCCAAAGGTTTCACATACTTTTTCTTGCAACTGTATATGCAATATGGCTCTTTTTTACTATACTGCTTTAAAATCCAGTTCACAGTTAATGACAAGGTTAATCATGAATCATTTCCCACTAACCTTTACCCCATTACCAACAGTGTGAAAGGATATATATTATAGTAGGGATTTCCCTCAGATTGGTTAGACTGCACTTTGTCTAGGTGGCTTTTTCTTTTCTCCAATTAAATTTTTTATTAAATATTAATATAATTTTTTTTACAGAGCAGTTTAAATTGGATGGGATTTGTATCTTGCCACACCTACTGCTAAAGGTAGGGTCCGAATGCGTTAACGTTTGATGTTTAAGGTGCTCTATACCTGATACCTTACACTAAAGGACTTTTAGGGATAGGAAGAACTCACAACATAAAGTGGATACTATGTCCGAACAGAGTAATTTTGCTATTAGTCATCGTTTAAAAGACATACGATTCTGTGATATATGCTATGCTGTGTATAACTGTAATGTTCCAAAACGTAGGCTGCTATGATGAGATGACAAAGAGCTTCAGATTGTTTTGAAGGTCACTACTCACTAGTTACCAAAATAAAGTTACAGGTCTCTGAAGGGGGCCATGAAGAGATTTTACCTGGTTCCTGGATTACTGGACATATAAAAATAACCGGCATTACAATAGCATTACATCACTGAAGTTACATGGTTTTATGTCAAGTCCTGAATCTACCATACTAGGAAATAACTGGATCACTCTAAAATAATGAGGACAGCACTGGCCCTCAGCAAAGTTTCTGAACTATTTACTCCATTAACTAACTATAGCTGAAGGCTCATTTCTGAGTTCAAAGGAAGGGATGTCTTCATACTTGGACCTGGTTCGTAACTGCAAACTTAGGAACCCATGACATTTAGGAAGCATTAAAAGAAAGTGCCTTGATTCTGCTACAAATCACAAACTCAATGGCTTCAATTATTTTTCTTCCGCTGAAACAAATGATAAAAATATGACCTAAAATACCCACTGTTAAAGAAAAAAAAAAATAGATGAGCTGCTTTCTATTGGTAATGGTCAGCAACATTCTAGAGTATGAGGTCATATCTGACAAAGGTCCCAACCTCGTTCTTCTTCAGACACAGCAAGAATTTATTTAAGAGTTGCCCTGTGAAAACTATTGATCTTCACCACCATATGATCAAAATAAGAATATAATGAAAATCAATTGAAAGAGCACATTGAATGCTGCCTGACCGTGAAATATTAGTTAAAGCGACAGCAAAGCAGAGTAAGCTGGCGTTCTGGCCACATTGCCCGACAGAGCATGGACCTTTTTATCATCAGAATGTAAGCAAAGAGGAATAGCATGGTGTATTTACGGCAACAGCAGACTGCAAGCCAAGACCGTTCATTACAAGGCATAGCTAAAATACACCATGTATATTGCAGAATAAAAAAGCCAGTTATTGAGGGATTATAGCAAACAAGCAGTAACAACGGATCAGTCAGGACTCGGCTAGTACAGCACCAGGTTTATTAACTAAACTGCAAGAGATGGTGAAATGAAAACAGAATTGCAAAATGAAGGCCAACTAGGCCAACTATATAACTCAGCTATTGACACAATATTTGGAATATACACAGGCTCAGTTGTTACATATTACAAAATAAAGTACTATATTATTAAATGGAGTAAGTTATGGAGTTATGGTCTCCTGCAAGAAACAGCACTCTCTTTAGTGCACTCTCAAAGTTAACTGGGATCATAGTACAAAACACAGGACGAAGGGATAAATTGTCACTAGTGCACCAGGGGCAAGAGGCGCTTTTAATATACCTCTCAATAAGAGAATGATAGGATTCCAAGTATCGACAATTATAGTAATAACCAAATACTTATACCATACTCATACCAATACTTATTTATATGGAAAACAAAAATAAATTACAAGTTTCGTTATGGGAAGAACACCTTGATCTGATTTGAGATTTGAGAGGAGTTTTCTAAATATGATCTAGTTTAAAGGAACTCTCCAAACCACTTTAGAATGGTATCACCGCTAACCTTCTGTCCGCTGGGTGCCACTCCCTGCCTACACTACTAACGATGTAAAACAGGAAGCTCTGTGTCTGAGCTAAGCCTGGCAGTACAGGACTTAAAACACTGGCTGAGAGCAAACAGCTGACGAACCATTCTGAAACAATTTACAATCTGAAGGCACCAGGGAACACCTGATGCCTTCCGATAATAACTACAACGGCAAGCTGTAGTGCTTATGGTGCTTGGAGTGTCCCTTTAACTTATGGACTTATGGAAAAACCATAACCACTAAGGGCCCTGTTACTTCATTTCCATTATAAAAAAAGAGAGATATTGAGGATAACAGCTTTCTTTAAAATCTCTTTGCGTAAACTAGAAGACTGAACCACCTGTGACTCCTAAATGTACTTACTGCCTCTCCTAAAACCAGATAGAAGCTTTCTCCTAACTGGTAGTTTCAAAATGTTGGAAATTAGGAAGTATCTAAAAGAATTGTTTTGTTTTAAAATCTTTCTTTATTAGTTAATTTAGTCACACTTTTAAAACAAATATGAAAAGGTCAAAATAAATATAAGTGTACTCTCGGAAAAAATCATGCAAGGGACATATATAGAGTATGTGAGAAAATGGGGCAATATTAAGCAAATTGACGGGGAGGAGAGATATCGGTGTCCCTAATATTTTTGAGGTTGATACCCAGCAGATCATAATGTAAGGATACAACTGTATCATAGGTGAAAAAGTAAGTATCAAATTCCTGGACACAATATAGTAGTGTATAGTATAATTGCATCAGTTAGTCTGATTCTGACACAAATAAAGGATTGTCTCTCTCCATATCCGGTAAGAGTACGTTAAACAAAGCCTGCACTTAAAATGGCTTTTATATACACGAGAAATTACAAACTATTCTGATACTTATAACCCTCAACAGAGCAGCAGCTTCTGAGTTGAAAATACAGTGAACTCTGTAGATCACACATGCTTAAATTTTTTTATTTTTCTATACAATTTATCTTGATACCCATAACCCACACTGCTATAGGTTCATTATTCCTTTATGACATCACCAAACACATCTTTTTACCCACGGCCCACACTGTTATAGGTTCATTATTCCTTTATGACATCACCATACACATCTTTATACCCACGGCCCACATTATTATAGGTTTACCATTTCTATATGACATCACCATACACACATCGTTTTACCCATCAATCACATGTTATAGGTTTACTATTGCTTTATGACATCACCATACACATCTTTACACATAGCCCACATTGTTATAGGATTACCGTTCCTTTATGACATCACCATACACATCTTTATATCCATCGCCCTCACACTGTTATAGGTTCAATATTCCTTTATGACATCACCATGCACATCTTTATACCCACAGCCCACACTGTTATAGGTTCATTATTCCTTTATGACATCACCATACACATCTTTATACCCACAGCCCACACTGTTATAAGTTCATTATTCCTTTATGACATCACTATACACATCTTTATACCCACAGCCCACACTGTTATAAGTTCATTATTCCTTTATGACATCACCATACACATCGTTATAGCCACAGCCCAAACTGTTGTAGGTTTACCATTTCTATATGACATCACCATACACAAGTCAAAATAACTGTAAACAAGGACCACATGGTTCTGTGGGTTATGCTTAAAAATCTGACTGCAATCAAGTTAATCACACAGTTTGTCAAAATGCAAAGGCCACCTTTTTCATTATAATTGATTTTGTTTGTGTTGCTTACTGTGACATTTGTCATCATTTTACTATGAACGTCTTCATGAAGGATGACTTAACAAAAGAGCACATGTAACATTTTTCTACGTTGTCCAAGTAGCAAAGATACTAACTTCACCAGCAGCACATGTCAATCAAATGTAATTCTAAAATATATATTTATAACACCGATTCAATGACTAATCATAACCCTACTGGTTTAATTTCATTTTTTCCATGTTGATATACTATTAAAATTGCATTCTACACCCACTAGAACTAAAACAATGCATCAGCACTTTATAATCACATGGGACCACATACAATATATGCAATACAACTATTCAAGAACTCATTTAATAGAACAGATCAATAAAATATGTTGGACTTTTACAGAAAAGCAAACAAACACATAGTGTGTATAGATATGGGGGAATGTGTATAGATATATTATCAGATGAACATTATTACCACTGTCTAATTCTTATGCCATGAGAATGCAAGGCATTATTGGCGTAAGGAAACAGTGGATATTTTATATTTTGCTATACTTTTATGTTACATTGAATATTTATGTGGATTAGATTACATTACCAGGCAGGACTGAACTATCGATTCAATGGTGAGAGTCCAAGTTTGTAGGTTTAACTTGAAGGGTTAAACCCTGGTTATGTCTCACTGGCATAAGGCACCTTACTTTAGTTTGACTTAGTAACTTGTCAAATATTTCTTATTCCCTATATGATGTCAGAAAGTGGGGAGGTGGACACGAAAAGCGGGAGACAAGGTAACCATCACACCATAACCCATGCAAAGCACATTCATGGTTATGGAGTTTTCAATGTCACTTGAACATTTCAGACTTAGTCAAATTAACTTTTAGAATTAGAAATTCCACCATTTCAAAATATGGTAAGATGGTAACAAGAAAAAGCACGTTGTCTGCAAACCACAAGAATAAAAATCTAGTGGTTTACATTAACTAGTGAGTAGGAAGGCACACGGAGTAGTAACTGGCAGGACAAACCAAATAGCCTCTGTTATACCGATATGAGGATATCTTTTCGAATGTAAGGATACAAAAAAAAAGTTAACATGTTGGCATATAAGAGTAAAACTTGCAATTAGGGACAGGTAAAGAACTAACCATCAAATGCCTTTTCAGCACCAGGTTGAGAGGAGGCGTGATTGGACAGCTTTGCAAGTTAGGGTACCAGATAAGGTTGTGTATTTTTTTTTGCTTGTAACATGGTAGTGATACTTCTTCAAACCAACATACCTCCCAACATTTTCAATGGAAAAAGAGGAGCTCCTTCTATTGGAGGAGCTTACAATTTTGGCTCAAAGTTTTTAGGTATTTAAACTGTTTGATGTACTTGTAATTCTTTATACATGAAGAAGGCCACTTGGCTGAAAGGTTGTATGTTTTTGTGTTCCTATCTTCAATAAACTACATGATGCATTTTACCTGTTGAACCTGTGGATACTATTACCTGGAGTTTGTGGGCCTCTACCTTGGAGTACCAGGTAGTACATTAGTTCCTACCCCTATTTTCCATGAGTGCCACACCATTTTGTTTATTTTAAATTAACAAAAAGGGACACATTCACATATTTAGGTGTGAGTGGGGGTGTGGCCAAGGGGTGGCCTGTTTTTTTAAAAATTTTAGGTGTCTTACGAATAACAATGTATGCAACTAAAATGTAATTAAGAACAATGTATCTTATTTACACTTTGATTTCTAAACACATTTATTGTAGCTTAAAGACACATTATTGGTAGTATTATTGCTGTGAATCTCTGTGATAGCTCAGACACACGTACAATATAGAACTCCTAGTTAAGAGGAACAGAGAGATTTGGACACAAAATAAGGACTGTCCCTCCTAAATAAGTATACTTGGGAGGTATGTAGCAAGCAGAGTAGAATATCCAACAAGGCACATCAATAATTAAAATATTTTCAGCAAGTTGTAATGTCAACCAGAAGCGTGTGTTTCTGATGGCGCAGAACCTTTCTTAATAAAAAAAGATAGACACCAATCAAAATAATTATTACCAACAAACTTTGCAATAGTACACTGCACATTACTGAAAAAAAGGAAATCAGTCATAACATACCACAACACCACACCTAGAATTTACACACAAGCAACATACAACATACAGTATCAAACTGTTCTAATATATGGTAGAACATAGTAACAGGAGCCCCAGGAATGACAATTTTTGGGCTTCCCTAGGATTCTCGCTAAATTCACCACCCTCCGCACCTGCTCACATTTGTTAGGAGAGAAGTCCAGGTACTGGGTGAACTACACGGAATACTGGAAAGTTCATTAAAGGAGAACAGCTTCCTATATCTCTGTCTTCCGGTTAAGTGGTCTGCCAATTAAAACAATGTCACATTCCACTGTCCACTTTGTGGAACACTGAGATGTACCACAGTGATGCAGCATGGACACACATTTCTGAAAATCAAAGATTATGAGGGGATGGAGTTCTGGACTCACTGCATCCAGCTTGTAACTGGAAACCGTGTGTCCTCTTTTGATTTCTTAAATCTTTACACTATGTGATCATAATACTGCATTCAGGTTATTTCTGGCAAAAAGCAGGTACAGTTGCTAACAAACTCAGAATGAGTCCGGATTCTCCCCCCTTTCCATTTGACATTTTAAATCTCGTTTGAAGCTATGATACATCAATCAATTTTGGTTCAGCCTCAGCATTAAAAGTTCTAAAATATATTTTGTTGTGTTCAGAAAAATGCACAAGAGATATAATATTTGCAGCACTGCTTAACGGCCAACAGTATCGAAAGACACAACAAAAAATGTACTAGCAGTGGATATGTAGACGGAAATCTTGTTTATGGATTAAGCTTTAGGTGTTAAAGGGTCACACACTCCAAAGCAGTTTTTATCTGAAGAGCAGAAGTACAAAGGTACAGCTGGGGTTAATACAAATAATAATGGGCTTCCATGCCTCTCTGTAGGCGGTGGAGGCACACAGCTCTGAGAACTTCAGAAATGAGGTTAGATCTGGCTTGTCAGGGGAGCAGGGACTGCATGTGCCATTCAGTCACACTATTGTTCTTCTGCACAGAAATGCTCACAAGGTCAGAGAGTAGCGATAATTGAACGTCACAATCATGAGAGACACAGAGAACAATATCCCAGTTAGAAAAGGGAAAGAGTGAAGACAATAGATTGAAGACAGAAAGACAGACAAACAATTCTGTCTACCAATCTATCTCGCTGTCTGTCAATATGGAAGTCTATCTTAATGGTACTTAATCCAAGCTTAGCAGGGCTGATATTGGGAGAGGAAGAGGATGTGCCTGAATGACATGCTGCCCATATGCCGACGGCTGCTGAAGTTCTCACATGTGAGCTTAAAGGGAAACTATAGGCTAGGAAGACAATATTGTATTTCTAGCACTATAGTACATTATAGTGCCGCCCCCATGTTCGCCCACACCCCCCTTCCCGGATAAAGGGTTAAAAACCCTTAATTTACTTACCTGAACCCAGAGCTAATGTCCCCTGGTGGCAGGTCAGGCTCTGCCGCAAGCCAACGTCTGTGTCCTAATGCGCACACGTGGCTAGCGCTGCGATCACATTACGACAACCCCCATAGAAAAGCATTGAATCAATGCTACGGGGTTTTAGCCGACGCTGGATTGCCTCATGCATAGCGTCAGCAAAAGACCCGGAAGCTCCTCTAGTGGCTATAATTGCAATTTCTAAATAACTGCAATAATTACAATAAAACTTGAATTGCCCAGAATTTGATTGCAGTGTGAGAAGGGGTGAGGAAAAGTGCAGCACCAGAGTTGGAAAGGATTTTTGTCAGTTCCCCAAACAAAGAGCAATAGGTCCAATAGTATAACCCCTGGTGCAATCCACATAGCATATATAAATGAAAACTAAGGGATGCACTCCCGGGACTAAATCCACTTGATTTTATTAAAATGTACATATTTGCACTTTCATTCTCTTTATCTTCCAAAAATCACAATAAAAATCTGATTTAATTTTTTTTAATTTTTATTTTACATATTAGCATGTGATTTTCTTTGTTTCAAAATTCTATTAAAATGACCTTGATTTAGTCCCGTGAGTGCATCCCTTTTTTTTCATTTGTATCTATATTTATGTATATGCGTCTATCATAAACCAACGTATATTATGAAGAGATGGTAATGCCTAATTACTATGATCCTTGGATGCACACAAACTAAAGAACAAGATATTCAGAATTGATATTGAAATTCTTGGGCTTGGATTTGCTATGTATTTAATCCATTGATTATGAATTAAGTACAGGAATCGCAATATAAACATGGCCAACATGACAAAGCAGATTTGATAAAACTGTTGATACATTTTTGTATGTTTTTCCGATATATATATAATTGCCAAGAAATTAAGAGAGATTTATTACAACAAATTTTCCGAAGGTACTTGCACAGAACAATAAAGTAGTGATTATGTAAATCTCTATTTAATTTGGTTTAGAAGAAATATTCATTATGTGTGGATGTAGCAAGCTCATTTCCAGAAAAAGTCAGACAGGAATTTTGGATAAATTTTCAGTTACTCTGTCGTGTTTAAGAATAAATGATTGATAGGATACTGAGAAATTAGGCTCATTCTTAAGAATTATCAACACATGGGGTTTAATGACATCTCTATACATGCTACCATACGATCTGCCCATATCTTGCTCTGGAAAAAAGTTAATGAAAGTATAATATGCATCCTCTTTTTCAGGACAGTTAAGGATGCATGGCACTCTGCAGATTATAAATAAGTAAGAAGTAAACCTGTTGAGAGAGAAAAAATAAAAAAATAAAATAAATATTCAACAGGTCCTCATTTATAATGCAGGAGCTTCCCTGTAATAATAATAAAGAAAATCATCACTTGTCTTGTCCAAAATCTTTGCAGATGGGTCAATACCTGCAAGGAGCAGGCAGAGGATAGATGTAAGAGTAATGTTCACAATAAAAGCACTAAAACTCAATTCTGGATTTCTTGTACTTTATACAGCCACCATACAAAGAGACTGTCTGCTTTTTGTTACTTGGAAGCAGGAGTTGGCAGAGGAAATGATACCTGCCTGGAAGTAAGAGCAGGCAGCAGAGCTGGGTTATGGTTGCCCAGGGCCCTATGCAAGATGCCAGACTGAGGCAAGGTGGGGGGGGGGGGGGGGGCTAAGTGTGCTGTTTCAGAGAGGGCCCCCTTATAGCTCGAGCCGGGGCTCATGGCCCAGATAGGGTCCTAGAATGACTGGTTAATACCTCCCTGGAATGAAGATTAGGCAGGAGTGGCAATACCTGCCTGGAAGAAGAACTGGCCAGAGGGGATGATAGCTGCTAATCTAGTGGACAGAGTGGAAGACCTGACTGAAACGAATCACTATGGAAGTTTCAGATGGTGGCTGGTGGTAGAGGAGAAGGAAGAACAATGTAGCAGGACAAGTCTGTCGGTTGACCCTGCCGCTGTCACAGGATAACGGATCAGAGTTAGCAGCAGTTACTGGGAGTTCCAGAGATTTAGCTTTTTTTTTTTTCTCTATTTACAGATACAGGTAGCGCTCACAAAAAGGAGCACGAAAACTGCAACTTATTTATACTACTCGGGCAGGAGGAAAGGGAGAAGAGACAAATAGAGGTCCTCCCACCGGTCAGTCGGAGGTTGAACAAGGTCATGTTCCAGAAGGACAAACAATTACCATGGTTTTCAGAGTATAATTTGCTTTTTTCCCCACAGGTAAGATGTAGTCATGAACAAACACACTCACTATGAAAATAAATGTCTTGCTATGGTAGATTACAATTAGATTTGGGTGAAACAGTTAAAAGAAAAATAAGTAAACGTATGGACCACTGATTGCAAGAAGACAGGTTTCCTTTAAAATGTAAACCGATCTGAGCAGGACTCTTTGTCACTTATCTAACCTGTATGTTCAAAATCAGTCATCAACTCTTCTACCTTTGATTTATAATCAAGTAAATGTGGGATGAAACCTGTTCAACAAAGAAAAGTGTAAGAATGATTGGAATTGCCATAAAATGACAGCTTCTGGTGTTATAGGGAAAAGAAAAAAAAAAAGAAAAAGAAAAAAGAACACAATCAGGACACATTCAGAAGACTAGCAAATCTTCAGAAGATATGTCAAATATTAGGCAATGCCAGAAACACAAAATTAACGTGCTTTGGAAGCTTTACACTGATATTAGACTGTAAATGTTACCCCAATGTACCTAACCACAAAGCATGCTTTATTCAAACAGGCCAAGATGTTAAATGCACACCCCGGGGACAGCTTGACTAAATTTTAATAGATACATGCTTGCCGTGATGTAGTTCCCCTGACTGCTACAACAGGCAAGCTTTGAACATGAGAATTAACAAGCACAGAACAGATCCTAGACAGCACATGCCCCGAAAGGGTTAGCTTTTCTAAATTAGAATGGGCTTTGATGTCCTCAACAGGATTCCTTCTGAAACACTGTGCTCATAAGGAGCAAAACTATTTCTGTAATCATTTAAAACCCACAAGCAATTTAAAAATTATCCTTGCTTTGACTCAAGACAGCACATTTTTAGTTTCCAAAGAACTTAGACAATGCCTAATGGAAGGTATTTGGCAGTGAAATATTTTGTTCAATTGCAGCTTGGTGGTTTAGAAAATGCCAATGACTGCTGGGCATGGTAACGCACCTTAAATACTATACACATAACAAAATTGACTGGAGCTGTTCCAGTGGTTATTTACCAGTATTTTACTAATCCATAATATTGGTTAACACCCTGTCACACTCCTATATATTTCAATATAAATGTCCTGGATCTAGAGGGATAGTCCCTGTTTAGGAACTGTGATGGAGCTCCTTTACTCTGACGGAGTACCTCAACCCATTTTGCTTTCTAATTGCTTTCCGGGACCCCAGAGCGCTTCAACCCCTGTTTTCGAGGTTTGACTGGGGTCTCTCTGGAGCTTTTCCACCCAACCAGGCTGCAGCTCTCTTTCCAGGCAGGTACAGTCCCCTCTGCCAATTCATCTGCAACCCTTCTTCAGGCTTGTATCATCCCCTGTGCCTATTCCTCAGCGGCCTTTCTTCCAGGGCTATATTCTCTCCTCTGCCTTTACCTCTGTGCCCCTTCGTCAAGGCAGGTACTGTGCCCTCTGCCTATTCCTCTGCAGCTTTCCTTCCAGCAGGTATCCACCTCTGCCTGCAATGTGATTGCTCTTGTCTCGAAAAAGACACTTGTGGCTCTCAGGCCTAGCTCTCTTCGATTTGTCCCGGGGCAGAGAGATTGTGCAACCAGCCAACAGGTATGAAAACTCTGTGGCTGGAATCCCTAATATTCCACATAGGACACACAGTTCCAAAAGGAACTGACATACAAAGCTTTATTACTTGGGACTAGCCCATATGGTTATTACAGAAAGCTTATGATGATACAGTCAAATACATCAAACCAAATCATGTGAAGAAATATACATGCACTTATAACAACACATAAACATATTAATAAAGGGTCGGGGAACACAATAACTAACTCTCCTACCTGAAATATCTCTCCTACCTGCATAAACCATGTATTATATACACCTGTAATCGGCACAGGGTGACTTAGACATAGGTGTAGTCCAGGGTCCTACATAAAGTGTCCTTATGAAACTCCAGGTGATGGTCACTACCATCACAGGAACACTTGAGGCAGTTTCCCAAGCAGCAAGGATAGTTTTTAAATTGCTTGTGGGTTTTAAATGTAGATTCCATGCAGGGACTAAAACAACTTCATCTAAATTAAGTTGTTATGGTGCCAGGAGACCCGTGGAGGCACTTACCTCACCTGGCGGCGTCCGGCTTATGATTTTACAGATTCAGGAAGCACGGATTGTCACCGGTCAGGGGTGCCGCTCCCAGCCAATCAGTGACTCCCCAATCACTAATCTGGCTTGAAAAAGCAGTTTAGTAAATGGGGGGTCACTGATTGGCTGAGAGCATCAGCTGACTGCTCTCAGCCAATCAGCAGCACCCCTGCCCGATGTCACTTTGTGCCTCCTCAATCTGAAAATTCAGAAGGCAGATACCACCAGATGAAGAGTGGACATTGCTGCTGGAGGCAAATTTGGGGTTAAACCGTTCAAAAATGGTTTAACCTCTAGATGAAGTTGTTTTGATGCCTGGAGTGTCCCTTTAAATGTGCTTTAGACTGCAGGAGCATAGGCAATGTACCACACATCTACCTGATTTTTAGATGGTTTATGTATGTTAAAAGCTGCACAAAGATCTCTGACAAAAAGTTACCACTAACAACAAAAGTCCAATAAAACTATCACTGTGAAGGCGTGTTGACATAACGTGCATTTGAGGCAGTTTCAATGAGAATGGTCAACTCTAAAGATACAGATTCTAAGCAGGAGCTTCTGTTAGCTCTCCTGAGCTAAGTCCTACTATGGTGGACAAGCTCATTGGCACGATATGTAGGAACCCCAAATTCACCAACCCCGGTACACAACAAAAGTAAGATAATATACAGTATTACTGGTCCTTTGAGTGGCCAGATTTAACTTAATAGAATAGTCAGAGAAGGCCATGGTCAAAGGTATGAGATTTCAAAGTGATCAATTAACAATAAAGGAGAACAGAGATCAGGCTAAACAAGAAACATGCCAAGGTGACTACCAGAGTACAAAAATAAATAGAAATTGGACAAACAAGAAACACAGCAAGTCAAATAGGGGCATAGAGAGGAGGTTTAAATAGAATGCACTAAAGATTCATTGGCTGGCACCTTTAAGTGCACCAAAAGACACTGAGATGGTGGTACACCGACTTTGCATCACCAGTGAAGTCATCGGCGTGTGGCAAACATACCGTCACATCTGCGTCATAAGGACGCGACCCAGGAACCGGATAAGAAGCCGCGCTCTGGCAGCATGGGCATCAGAGACCAAGTTCGGAGACTAAGTTGCAAGCGCCAAACTATTTGTTGTCTGAGAGCCTCCGCTGATCTCTCTCAGCCAAAGAGCTAAGCATTGCACCGTCAAGAGTATTCAGCTCTCTGGTGGAATTAATGCAGGCAAGTAGCTCCTGGCGTAACCCAGGTAATTATCCATTCTGAAATGGTTTTGATTACTTAGAATGTGGTGGGAGCCCAAGCACAACCGGCACCATAACCACTACATAATTTCTAAAAATCTAAATGTGTGCAACAAATATAAAAATAATTACATTTATTTACTTGGGGCTAGACACATTTTGCATGTCTAGATCACTGAATAAGAACATGAGGCTTTATAATATTAATAATAAAAAGCCTACTTATATTCAAAAGTCCAAAAAATCTAAGGCAAAATAAAAATATAATAAAATACATTGTACCCAATATTAAGGAACAGCAGATTTTTTTCATGGACAAATGTTCAGTTTTCCATTTCTTTCATGAGACTTTGAATGTTGGATGACTTTTACAGATTATATTAACAGTGGAAACACATAGATTCCATCTTTTTTTTCTCTTTCACGCTCGTAAATTGACTGCAACAATAGTCTCTTTGGAACTTAATCTATGGAAGCTTACAATGTTTCCCCCGATTACTATTCGCTCGCATTAAAATGCAAGAGACTCTCAGGATAGCATGCAAACAAAAGCTCCAGAAATTGTAAAGGCTGCTATACAAAATATTGCGCAGTAACAACCACATCTTGTCACCTTTGGAGAGAATGCTATTATCGATTGACTTTCCTACAGTGAAACAGTCTAGGGGCAAGGTAAAGTTAATATATGACTGTACTCAATCGAGGCAACAATGAATATGATAGAGTGGTGTCATATAGCCATAAAATGTTGTTCATACTGTGTGACATTCATTAAAGAATAATAAGCATCATTGATTTGTCTGTGAGCTCTGTACTCCTCCAAAAATCGATAATGTATTTTAATTTTCCATAAGGTTTGCATGTGCTGTGCTGGTGTACGTCAACGTGTGTTAAACTTGCGATGTACGTTTAGTAGTTTTCTATAAAGGTTAGCCAAACACAAGGCAGTTAGGTATACCAGTAAATAAGTATAAAGTGAGTCAGGGTTGTATCACATTCCCCTTTCAAGCAGGTTTTCATATTGATCACAGCCATATCAAATAAAGATAAGCTATACCTTAATTAAGAGTTATTTATTAAAAGAAAAAATACTTTAATTCGTTCAACACACTGTGAGAAAAAAAAGTAAAAGGGGCATCATCCTTAAAAACAAGTGATCTTGGGGGGGCGGAGCCAACAGAGCAACTGAGAGGACGCATTTCTCGGAGCTCCGTCTCTGACCTTCACAAAAACGGAGATATATGGTGGAAATCGGGCCCAAAACCTCCCCACAAACAACCCAAGCACGGGCTGAAAGACCATGGGCAGGAAATCCAAGAAGGCAAAAGCCGAAAAAAGCCCCCACGGGAGGAACATTGGCGAGATGCTTCAGCTCTCGCAACAGGCCGCATGGCCCAAAATGGCGCAGCAAGACGACCTCTTCTCCTACTCTTCGGAGGATTTCGCCACCGACATCCTGGAAGGAGCATCTTACAGGCACCCACCGGACAGCAGACAGGTACCCCCAAAATCTGGGGACCCGGTCACAGCCGACCAACTCAAGGCAATGCTGGCGGAACTCTGCAAAGATTTGGCGGCAGATATGGCCTACTATAGAAAGGCCATTGAAGGCGCCACGACAAAAATCGCACATTTAGAGGCCAGCTCAAGCACCCATGACACAAGGCTTCATGCAATCGAACAGAAAGTTACAGACCTGGTCAAATGGCAAACCACTACCAATGACAGGCTTGATACCATAGAGGACCAAAGAAGACGCTACAACTTAAAGCTGAGGGGGATACCGGAGTCAGTAGGCCTGGATGACTTACCCCATTACATCAGGCGCCTCCTCAAAGTCCTGCTCCCACCAATGCGGGTGAAAACCATGACAACTGATGGCATGTTCAGGTTGCCGAAATCACCCCGAGCACCGACAGCGGCGACAGCGGACCTCATACTGAGGTTCCAAACACTAGCTGACAAGAACTCGCTCATGACCGCACTGTGGGGAAAAAAAAACCTACTGTTTGAAGGGGCATCACTGACAGCATTCCCAGATCTGACCAGGAACACGATAGCCTGGCGAAAAGCCCTACAACCCCTTCTACACCATCTTCGGGCCAGAGAAATCCCATACAGATGGGGCACCCCTCGTGCCTTATCATTCACTTTCAAGGGGTCTACATATAAGGCGTAAGACAAACAGGAGCTTGAAACTCACCTGCAAGCAACAGGCATCCTTCAAGTGGCACCGGCGACCAGACAGAGCATAGCCCAACTGAACCCAGATAACATACGGGACTTTACCCCACGGAACTCCTCCAGAACCTCCCCAGGCGGATCGCCCACCTGAGGTACCACCGACAAGCCAACTTAAAGCGACTCTCCCCTGTTTCCCATTCCACCATCCACGCAGACGGAACGTCCAATGAAGCCAGAGACTCAATCTCAGCAGAACCGCCAACACCTTTTTAATATTTTCTTTAATAATTTCTTTTGTGTTTTCTAACATGCTCACATAATGACGCACTGCTTTTCCTAACGAGACCCACTTAGTGTAACCAACACTGCCACCACCATATAACCCGCAACACCTAGTGGCTGACTCAAATAGACTGCATACATGTGCAAAACGTCACAAACATACCACGAGTACCCACACAGGGTGGCAGCTGCCTACCAAGCAAAGATATCACTAAACCGCACTACACCACGACACCCTCACCCCCTCCCCCCCTCCCGCCGACACACTGCGAACCACTTAGAAAACGACTTTTTACATTGAACAAAGGCAAAGGAGGTCGCCCTCCAGGGCAGACACATAGAGAGCAGCACCATGCTCACATCACCCCCACAAAGGGCACTAATGGTACCACTACAACGTTTTTTTTTTTCTCTAGAAGTAACCTTATATTATAAAAATGTGCATAGATATGAAAGCCATAGCTGTTGTAAATGTCTGATAACATCGTGAACACAAGCTGTTGTGGCCAAGTTTGCTTCATTGTTACCTATGTGCACGCAAAAATAAAGAATTAAAAAAAAAAAAAAAAAAAGTGATCTTTATCTATATCAGGGGTAGGCACCTTTCAGGACTCCAGGTGTTGGGAACTACATCTCACATAATTCTCTTACAGCCATAGTGCAGGCAAAGCATTATGGGAGAAGCAGTCCACAATATCTGGAGTACCAAAGGTTGCATTCTTCTGATCTATATCATTTAAGTTTTTATAGACCAGGGAAAATACATCTCTGATAGTGTGGCTGATATGGACCGCAGGTCTTATAATACTCAGCCAATAAGTTTAGTGTTATTATTATTATCATTATTATATTGATATACCGTATATACTCGAGTATAAGCCGACCCGAATATAAGCCGAGGCCCCTAATTTTACCCAAAAAAACTGGGAAAACTTATTGACTCGAGTATAAGACTAGGGTGGGAAATGCAGCAGCTGCTGGTAAATTTCTAAATAAAATTAGATCCTTAAAAAATTATATTAATTGAATATTTATTTACAGTGTGTGTATATAATGAATGCAGTGTGTGTATGAGAATGCAGAGTGTGTGTATGAGAATGCAGTGTGTGTATGAGAATGCAGTGTGTGTATGAGTGCAGTGTGTGTATGAGTGCAGTGTGTGTGTATGAGAATGCAGTGTGTGTGTATGAGAATGCTGTGTGTGTGTATGAGAATGCTGTGTGTATGAGTGCAGTGTGTGTGTATGAGTGCAGTGTGTGTATGAGTGCAGTGTGTGTATGAGTGCAGTGTGTGTATGAGTGCAGTGTGTGTATGAGTGCAGTGTGTGTATGAGTGCAGTGTGTGTGTATGAATGCTGTGTGTATGAGTGCAGTGTGTGTGTATGAGAATGCTGTGTGTATGAGTGCAGTGTGTGTGTATGAATGCAGTGTGTGTGTATGAATGCTGTGTGTATGAGTGCAGTGTGTGTGTATGAGAATGCTGTGTGTATGAGTGCAGTGTGTGTGTATGAATGCAGTGTGTGTGTGTATGAATGCAGTGTGTGTGTATGAGTGCAGTGTGTGTGTGTATGAGTGCAGTGTGTGTGTGTATGAGTGCAGTGTGTGTGTATGAATGCAGTGTGTGTATGTGTGTGTGTAATGCAGAGTGTGATGCAGAGCCTTGGTGGGGGTGGGCATTTTTATTTTTTATTATTTTAATATTTTTTTTTGTTTCATTAAATTTTTTTATTATTATTATTATTTTATTTTATTATAATTTTTTATTTAATTATTATTTTTATTTTATTATTTTTTTTTTTTTTTATTATTATTGCTATATATACATTTTTTCGTCCCCCCTCCCTGCTTGCTAGCTGGCCAGGGAGGGGGGCTCTCCTTCCCTGGTGGTCCAGTGGATGGGCACTGTGTAGGAGGGGGCTGTGGGGGCTGCAGAGAGCGTTACTTACCTTTCCTGCAGCTCCTGTCAGCTCTCTCCTCCTGTCGCCGCGGCTCTCGCGAGATTTACACTGGGAGCTGACCGAGGTGCTGAACGGACCAGCGGAGGAGGAGAGAGCTGACAGGAGCTGCAGGAGAGGTAAGTAACGCTCTCTGCAGCCCCCACAGCCCCTGTCTGTATTATGGCAGTGCAAATTGCCATAATACAGACTATTGACTCGAGTATAAGCCGAGTTGGGGTTTTTCAGCACAAAAAATGTGCTGAAAAACTCGGCTTATACTCGAGTATATACGGTATATAAATATATACTACATATTCCTCAACACTTTACAATTATATAAAAATGGGGACATCTGACAACAAGTAATTGATGTACAACATATTGACAGAGACAAACGGTGAAGAAGGTCCTGCTCAATTCAGCTTACTGTCTACAAGGAAGAAGTAAAAAAAGAAAAGAAGAGAAAAAACAGCATGTCAGGAGGGATAGATGGATAAGATCAAAAAACAAGTTGCAAGAGAGTACTGAGAACGGACAACAGCTCAAGTAGCCTGCCCTTGGGTGGGTCCCAGCTTAGATCTCATGCTGGTTTTAGCTCACCTTGTGCATTTACAAAAAGATCAAGACCTAATAGAGCTGTCCAGATCCGAAACAGATCCTTGCACCTAGTTTTTCTTTTGCATTCCCTAAGTTTAAAGGGTAATCCAGACGTGGACCCCTTGCTCACTGTGCCTAGAGGGGTATCAGCTATACGAACAGCTGGGGTTGCTGTATCTCTCAGAGAGATAGACTTCTTGCATTACGAATCTGGAATGCCCTTTTGGGTGGGATCAGTCTGATATACAAATGGACTAGTTATTTTTGTAATGGCACAAGATGAGCTAAAATCAGCTTGAGTTCTGAGTGGGGACCCACCAAAGGGCAGGCTACTTTAGCCGTTATCTGTTCTTGGTACTCTCTTGCGCCTTGTTTTTTTTACTCTCCCCCCATAGATGGTTAAGAAAATAAGCTTGTAAAGTGTTATGTAGAAGGACAGAAGCGTAAACTGGTCTTTTGAAGAGAAGAAAGTCACCAGGGAAGATGGTAAACTTTCTTAAAGTGATGTGTTTTCAGGGACCTCTTAAAAGACAGTAGTCTAGGGAAGAGTCTGATGGCACGAGGTAGGGATGCCATAGGAACAGGGCTTCCCTCAAAACATCCTGCAGGTAATAGTTAGTAGTGCAGGGACGAGAAGAAGAAAGGAGAAGATTGCTCACAAAGTGAAGTGAATAAGAAGGCGTGTACTTATAAAATAAAGTAGAAAAATAGTGAGGAGTGGAATTATTGAGGACTTTTTGGAGGTTGTGAAGAACAGTTAAAGTGAATCATGAAGGCTACATGAAGCCAATGTAATGATTGGCAAAGGGGAGAAGTGTGGGTGTAGCGGTCAGGCAGGGGAATGAGCCTCATGCAGGTATTTGGGATTCCCAAGAGTTCTTAGTTACAATAATCAAGTCAGACAAGTACATGGTAAGTGCATGAATAAGTGCCTTTCTAGTGTCTTGAGGGGAATGTAGGCAATATTTTTGGTTTGAAATTATGGGGAAGTGCAGTGATACAGATCAAGGGAACTTAGTTTCTTAGATTCCCGAGATTGACTAGATTTAAGATGTCAAATGAGGGGCACATAAAAAGTGCAGGTAAAAGGATTGTGGTCACGCAGAGGGAAAAGTGTGTTAGAGAATTTAGTGACAGACCAAAGGTTGGAATAGACACAGTTATGATTATGCCGGCTATATGTGTAGGAGAGTTAGTCCACTGAGTAAAGAAAAGGAGGAGGTGATGGATATATATCAACATGCTATTGAGTTTTTTACATGAGGGAAGGAATGTCAAAGAAGATAAAGTCAAGCAGAAAAAAGATTGAGCAAGAGTAGATAAGGAGAAAGTGGACAGTAGACTCCTGAGGCTTTATGGTTGACAGGTTGGGAGGAGAGACGATATTTAGGTCCACAAATTTCTATAGTCAATTCTAGCCACTTTAACTTGACTAGCACAGTTCCTTGCCCAAGAGGAATTTTCCAGGCCACTCCCAGTATAATTAGCCAGAAAACCAAAGGTTGACCGCCCACTGATATTAAGCCTTACGCAAACAACTAGAGTAAAAAGGCCGCTGTTTTTCTAAGATGTATCTCAAGCAATACCTTGTGTTGACAGATTGCTTGTAAAGTAATGTGTAAACTGGGAGAACGACAATAACACTTGGATTAATGTTTAAAGAATACATTGCCAGCAATTGTTGTTATGAAAAAAATTTGTTAAATCTCAAAACGTTGTATGCCAGCAGTGTTGTCTATCGAAAAATGCTTTTATTTTCCTATTCAAAGCTATCGAGTAAAAAACTTGACATTTACTGAACATCTAGGTGAACAGAAGCATAGTAAACACAAACAACACACACAAATTCAGGTATATAGACAGGAGCCCTGTGCAATCCACTGATTCACTGATTCACATGCTGTCCATGAATGATATATAATTGAAAAGAGACATCAAAATTAAAAGTAGACGTGATGTTTATTCTTCCATCAAAAAAGAACCTGGCAACGTTTCGTACTTAAATGGGTCTTTGTTCAGGTTAGGTCATAATTGAACACAGCACACTTATAAAAAACATAACCCAGTGAACACTTAAATAAAAAAATAAAAAAAAGTCCAATCAAATTTCAAGAGCAATTAAATACAATTAGTTGCCATGGCAAAAGGTACACAATATTCATAGGTAAATTATGCGGTCAATGCTAACATGTGATGAATAACATAAGAAGACTGACTAAAGAGTTAAAGCTTTTAAACATAATTAAAGGGCTATTAAAGCAAGTATGAAATTTATCATAAAGTATCTTTCTGAGAATCATGAGTATCAAACCGCATGTTCAGCTATACCAGTTAGGCTGTGAAAAGAATACAAATGTTATGTGATAGAAGCCTTAATTTACACTTTGATCCTAGTCCATGTGAGTACTTACAAAGTTACTGTATGATGTATATAAATCAACAGGTTTGAATATCTGCCAACTGACTTTCATCAATATATTTCTGAATTAACAGAAACCTTCCATGACTGGTTTACTTTTAGCAAAAACATGTCCTTAGGCATTAAATATATAATTCATCAAACTGATAGATTACACGTTTACTTAGTTAAGGTGATTATTCAAATAACGCTGCCATGTTGGTGAGTTTGTGGGTGTTACACAAGGGTAACCTACACCCAACCTTTACCCAGTTTTCCCTACTTTGAAAGAATTCCGCGAGAAGAACGCGCTTTGCGGATTATGCTGGTTTCACCGACAGTATAGTGCTGTCTTTAAGGAGTGATATTATTATTAATATTGGCATTTATATAGTGCCAATGTATTTCTCAGAGCTTTACAATTATAAAATGGGCATATCTGACAAGCAATTAACATACTGAATATGACAGAGGTAAGAGGTGAAGAAGGTGCCTCTCAAACGAGTTTCCAATCCATGAGGAATTGGTAAAGACGCACAAGAAAAACTGATGGATAAGATGTCTGCGTTGAATAAAGCTGGTAAAAGTGGCGTGTAGAAGAACCAAACAATGGCAGGAGATGAAGTAAACTGAGCTATGGAGGCAAGGGAAGTGATGAGGTGTAGCGGTACTTACCTTATCCGGGGGCCGGACGCGGTCCTCTCTTCAAGCCGCGCGCGGTCCTGCGGCTGCACGAGCCGCGCGCGGCTCGTCCGACTGTTCAGACAGGAAGGCGGGCAGTGACCGCGAGAAGCGGTCACGTGTCCCGCCTGCAGCTAAGAGTGCGCCGCGAATCTCGGGCGCGCTCTTAAAGAGACAGTGGGAGCCTAAATTGCAAAAAGGCTCCCATTGGCTCCTGTCATGCCAATCACCCCATACACTTACCTGTTGGGGGAGTGGAAGTGACAGGAGCCAATCACATTAGTTTGAAGGCTACTTATACTTACCCTTTTCCCTTAGTTCGTTGCCCTATCGTGGTTTCTGCTACAGTTCCCTTTAGTGCTTGTTGTGTTCAGTTGTGTTTCTCCGTATTTGACCTTGGCTTTGTATTCTGACTTCGTTTTCGCTTTATCCTATTCTGTACTGTTTGCCGGCTTGCTGATTCCTGTGTACCAGTCCCCGGCTAGTTTTCGTTTACGCTGTCTCTTTGTGCCCTTGACCTCGGATCGTTCCTGACTCTGTTTTATCCTATTACGTCGAGTCCGGCCACTCTAAGGTCCGGTAGACGTATCTCTCCTCTGTACTGTCTTCTGTTAGGCTGGATCCTGCGTGTAGGGGTATATACTCGTTACATTACGATAGGGCCATGGACCCCGCAGATTTAGCTCAACAGATGGCGACCCATGAGGCTAGATTTGTAGAGCAGGATCACCGTATGGATCAAATAGCTCAGGCTCTCCAGACGCTCTTAGCTAGAACCATTCCAGCAACCGCACCTAACCCTCCTGCACCCCTGCTTCCTGAAGCATCGACTATGCCTAACGCTACAGCACATTTAACGCCTCCTCCTAGGTATGGAGGGGATTCTAAGACATGCAGAGGGTTCATTAACCAAATAGAGTTTCATTTTGAAATGTATCCACGTTCATTTCCCACAGAGAGGTCTAAAGTTGGGTTCTTTATGCACCAACTTACCGACAAAGCACTTGAATGGGCAAACCCTATTTGGGAGGCTAATGGACCTATAGTGCATAACTTTCACAGTTTCCTAACAGCTTTTCGCAGAACTTTTGATACTATGAAAAGGTCTAAGAATGCCGCTAGAGCATTAATGAGGGTTAAACAGGGTTCTAGGTCTGTGGCTGATTACGCTATACAGTTTCGTACCCTTGCCTCACAGGTCGATTGGACCAATAATGGGTTAACTACGGCCTTCATGGAAGGTTTATCAGACTCTATATTGGATGAGGTAGCAGCTAAGGAGCTTCCTATTGCCTTAGAGGACCTTATTGACTACCTCATCGATATAGATAATAGGATTCGTGACAGGCTCTATACTAAGAACAGGAATAGACGTTTTGTTACACCTATTCAACCCAGAGTTAATATACCGGAGAGTGTTAAAGTATCTGAAGAGGAACCTATGCAATTAGGGGTTGCCAAACTCTCAGATACTGAGAAATTACATAGAAGAAGGGAGGGACTCTGCCTATATTGTGGTAAGAGAGACCATATGGTAAAGGAGTGTCGTCTGCTCCCGGAAAACTCTCGCACCTAAGACCTTATAGGGGACTGGCCTTGGGTGTGATTTCTAAGTCTCCTACATTGCCTCCTAACCGACTGCTTCTCCCTGTTTCTTTACATATGGGAGAGAGTTGTATAGTTGAAAACATAGACGCCCTGGTTGATTCTGGGGCAGCCGAGAACTTTATAGACTCTGGTTTTGTAAAGAGAAACAATATTCCCATCAGAGAGAAGGAGATACCCTTGGCCGTTGAGGCCATAGATGGTAGACCATTGATATCTCCTGTTGTTACTCACGAGACTGCACCGCTACACATGTACACAGGGGTTCTACACTATGAAACCATTCGGTTCCAGGTCATCACCTCTCCCTCTTCACAGTTGGTGTTAGGGTATCCATGGTTACGTGCCCACAATCCCATTTTTGACTGGGAGACAGGGCAGATAAAATCATGGAGTGAAGCCTGCCATGAGTCATGTACTATTGAAGTCACGCCTGTGAATTCTATTAACGTTCCTACTGTTCCTCCTTTATCTACGACAATACCCTCTCAGTATTTAACTTTAAAGACTGTCTTTGATAAAAGAGAGGCTGACAAATTACCGCCTCACAGACCCTACGATTGTGCTATTGATTTGTTGCCTGGTACTATACCTCCTAAGGGCAGGGTGTACCCCCTATCGGTTCAAGAAAACCGTGTCATGGAGGAGTACATTAAAGAGTCATTAGACAAGGGATTTATTAGAAGATCCTCTTCTCCGGCTGGAGCGGGGTTCTTCTTTGTATCAAAGAAAGAAGGTGATTTAAGACCTTGCATTGATTATAGAGGTCTTAACAAGATCACCATCAAAAATGCTTACCCTATACCTCTAATAACAGAATTGTTTGACAGGCTCAAACATGCTACGGTATTCACCAAATTAGATCTTAGAGGAGCATACAATTTGATACGTATTAAAAAGGACCACGAATGGAAGACAGCCTTTAACACTCGGTCAGGTCATTATGAGTATACCGTCATGCCATTTGGGCTTTGCAATGCCCCAGCAGTGTTCCAAGAATTTATTAATGATGTCTTAAGGGACTTTATTCACTCATTTGTTATTGTGTACTTGGATGACATTTTAATATATTCTACTGACATTCACGCTCATCACAGACATGTTACAACAGTTCTGAAGACCCTTCTTGCTAATGGTCTTTATTGCAAATTAGAAAAATGTCTATTCGACCAGTCCGAGGTCCAGTTTTTAGGGTATTTGATTTCCGCCGAGGGTTTTCGGATGGATCCCCAGAAGCTCGCTGCAGTCATAGAATGGCCTCTGCCGCAAGGTCTGAAAGCCATCCAGCGTTTTCTGGGTTTCTCTAATTATTATAGACGTTTTATCAAAGGTTTTTCGTCTATAGTAGCGCCTATTACTCGTATGACTAAAAAGGATGGCAATACACGTGTCTGGTCTACTGAGGCACTTCAGGCTTTTGACTTTCTTAAAACTACGTTCGCCTCTGCCCCTATTTTACAGCATCCTGTCCCCTCATTGCCATATATACTTGAGGTTGATGCTTCCGATATAGGGGTAGGTGCTGTCTTATCCCAAAGAGAGTCTCCTGACAAGCCATTGCATCCTTGTGGCTTCTTTTCTAAACAAATGTCCAAGGCAGAGAGGAATTATGATGTGGGTAATCGCGAACTCCTTGCTATCATTTTAGCACTCAAAGAATGGAGACATTTGCTAGAAGGAACTAAGGATCCTATTCTCATATTTACAGATCATAAGAACCTATCCTACCTTAGCGAAGCTAAAAGATTGTCTTCAAGGCAGGCTAGGTGGTCACTGTTCTTGTCTCATTTTAATTATATAATCACCTATAGGCCAGGTGACCGGAACACCAAAGCGGACGCTCTGTCCAGACAATTCGAGACTATTGACAAACAGGAGATTGATGTCACTCCTGTCATTCCCCCAGACAGGATAATAGCAACTACTATATTGTCTATTTCCTCGTCCCTCTTGCAGGCCATACAAGCGAAACAAGGCATGGCACCCAGCGAGAGGCCTAATGATAAATTGTTCGTTGACATTCCCGAGAGACGGGATATTCTGTCACTTTATCACGATACTAAGACTGCTGGACATCCTGGTATTTCCAAAACAGTGTCAGCCGTTTCTCGGTATTTCTGGTGGGATACCTTACGTAAGGATGTTACTGACTATATAAGTGCTTGTACTACTTGTGCATGTATGAAAACCTCTCGTAGAGTTCCTTGTGGGCTGTTGCATCCATTGCCCGTTCCCGAGAGACCTTGGTCTAATCTATCAATGGATTTTATTGTTGAATTACCCCCTTCGAATGGTAACACAGTCATCCTAATGATAGTAGATCGGTTTTCCAAAATGGCTCACTTTGTGTCTCTTCGCAAGTTGCCCACTTCCAAGGAATTGGCTCTTATCTTCGCTAGAGAAGTGTTTAGATTACATGGTATTCCCTTATCTATTGTATCCGATAGGGGTAGCCAATTTATTTCCAGGTTCTGGAAAGCCTTTTGTTCGGAGATGGGTATTTCCCTCTCATTTTCTTCCGCTTACCATCCCCAGTCTAATGGAGCTGCTGAACGTGCCAACCAGTCTCTTGAGCAGTACCTCCGTTGTTTTGTGTCTCACCATCAGGACAATTGGTCTGACCTGCTTCCTTGGGCTGAATTTGCTCGGAATAATGCCACTCATGATTCTTCCGGCAAAAGCCCTTTTTACGTTGTCTATGGCCAGCATCCCGTTGTTCTTCCAGCTGCATTCTCCTCTCAGGGCATGCCAGTTCTGGATGAGCATTTGGCTGGTTTGCGTAATACTTGGGAGCAGGTTCAGCGTTCTTTGGTGGACTCTGCTGCCCGCCAGAAGGCTCAGGCTGACAAGCATCGCAGAGCGGCTCCTTCCTATGTTGTGGGGGACAGGGTTTTGCTTTCCACACGGAATATTCGCCTCCGGGTGCCTTCTATGAAATTGGCTCCCCGCTTCATTGGTCCTTATCGCATTATACATAAGGTTAATCCCGTTTCTTATGCCTTGGGTCTGCCTAAGAATCTGCGTATACCCAATGTATTTCACACCTCTTTGTTGAAGCCTTACGTACGCAACCGCTATACCCGGCATACTCCCCCTCCCCCTCCTGTCTCTGTGGAGGGTCATGAGGAGTTCGAAGTATCTGCTGTTATTGACTCTCGTTTTCTTAGGGGTCGGCTTCAGTACTTGGTACATTGGAAGGGTTATGGGCCTGAGGAGCGCAGTTGGATTTCTGCGGATGCTGTTCATGCTCCCCGCCTTGTACGTTCTTTCCATTCGCGTTTTCCTGCCAGGCCTGGTCCTGCCCGCCCGGAGGGCGTGTCCTCAGGGGGGGGTACTGTAGCCGTACTTACCTTATCCGGGGGCCGGACGCGGTCCTCTCTTCAAGCCGCGCGCGGTCCTGCGGCTGCACGAGCCGCGCGCGGCTCGTCCGACTGTTCAGACAGGAAGGCGGGCAGTGACCGCGAGAAGCGGTCACGTGTCCCGCCTGCAGCTAAGAGCGCGCCGCGAATCTCGGGCGCGCTCTTAAAGAGACAGTGGGAGCCTAAATTGCAAAAAGGCTCCCATTGGCTCCTGTCATGCCAATCACCCCATACACTTACCTGTTGGGGGAGTGGAAGTGACAGGAGCCAATCACATTAGTTTGAAGGCTACTTATACTTACCCTTTTCCCTTAGTTCGTTGCCCTATCGTGGTTTCTGCTACAGTTCCCTTTAGTGCTTGTTGTGTTCAGTTGTGTTTCTCCGTATTTGACCTTGGCTTTGTATTCTGACTTCGTTTTCGCTTTATCCTATTCTGTACTGTTTGCCGGCTTGCTGATTCCTGTGTACCAGTCCCCGGCTAGTTTTCGTTTACGCTGTCTCTTTGTGCCCTTGACCTCGGATCGTTCCTGACTCTGTTTTATCCTATTACGTCGAGTCCGGCCACTCTAAGGTCCGGTAGACGTATCTCTCCTCTGTACTGTCTTCTGTTAGGCTGGATCCTGCGTGTAGGGGTATATACTCGTTACATGAGGACAGTGAAATAAGAGAAACGTCACCCAGGAAGATGGTTAGCTTTCCTATGGAGCTGTGTTTTCAGTGACTTTTTGAATGACTGGAAGCTAGGGGAGAGTCTGATGGCACAGAGTAACAAATTCCAAAAAAATGGGTCAGTCCTTAAAAACAGGAGAACCACAAGGAGGGGTAATTTCCCTGTTTTGTCCAGTCACTCACTTCTCAAACACAGATAGCCGTCTATGTCAAGAATTGATTGACAGGTGAGTGCAGGGACCAGCTTTTTTTTTCTTTAATTGAAAAATCTATGTAAATATATATGTAGTAGCATTTCTGCTACCACAATAACAAGGTAATGCGTTTTACCTCTGTTAAAATTTAATTGCGCCTACCATGACAGGTACACTTTAACAGTATCTTTTGAGACTATATCATTCCTTTAACCATGTCACTCAAAATGAAAAAAGAGTGCTCATCTCTAAGCTAGATCAAATGTAAATTACTAGAAATGTGGGACGACTGCTTTAGAAAACATATTTACTAATGCTGTAGCCAGTTAAAATTCTGTGGCTAACAGGGCCTTTGTTTAGTAAAAATTAAGACGCAGCAGAATCAATTTTTGTGCTACACTGAACAATGACCCCTGGCTACCAGCACCACCGCCCACACTGGAGGTATTGCTATGGCAGAGATTACACTCTTTCCTCTGGTCATACCTGCAATAGGCGCTGTGATACGCTGAGAGTGGTCAACGTGCACTCTTAGCCATTCACAGCCACTCATAGCCCAACTAGCAAAGAGGCTCTGGGAACTCTGTTTTAGCAATAAATCATTAAAAACAGTTTAACACTGAACGGAAGGACGGCACCAGGGAGATGTAGTAATCATGTACCTACAATGTCCCTTTAAAACACGTTCTCTCAGCAGTTACTGGAACAAGAAATAGGATGAACAAGTTTGATCTGCCTTTAAAAAGATGAATAAATTGTTGGAGCAGAGGAACAGATAGGGAGCTGCAGCATCACTTACACTGTTACTGTAACCAGCAAGAATGAAGAAATTTAGAATGGCGAGATGAGACATAGGAGGCAGAGTTGCAAAACTATACTAAACTGAGCAAGCCAAAAAAAGCAGATAATCATTCAGAGTAAAAGCTATCTTTATACGTCTTCCCCAAAGTCTATGTTCCAGCACCGAGTCTCCTTGCCTCTCTGTCCTTCTCAACATCTTTAATCAGGAAGGCTCATACAGAATTGTTTCTTTTCAAGCCAGTTTTATGAATGGAGTGTCACTGATTGGCTGAGAGCGTCAGCTGACCGATTCAGTGTTGGAACGCAGACTTTGGGGTTAAACTGTTCAAGAACCTTTTAACCCCTAAAGGTGAGCAAGCGACAGGCACCTCCTGGCACCACAAGAACTTTTATTTAGATTATGTGGTTATTGTGTCCATAGTGTTTTGTGCCCTTCAACAAAACCGTTTCTCCTGCTGAAATAATTTGTAACTTTCTCAAACAGAAACAATTTTCTAGCAACTGCATGCCCAATAATAGCAACAAGATGGCACTTTCCAGAACACCGTGAGCAGAGGGTCTGATAAAAGGTGGGTCAATTTGTAAGTGGTCTGCATTGTTTGCCTGATTAGTCAATCGTTCGACATTGTGAAGGGTACTGAATTGTCTTGCTGTGTCTTTGCTTTTTCGATCAGAAGAACTTGTGTCAGTTAGGACTTTTTAACCAATGTCACCAAGTATCTAAGTATGTATACATATTGTGATTAATCACCTGTTTTCTAGATGACTTCTGTCAGTACAAAGAGGTCATTATGACATCATTACAGATCATGGCGTTGGTGTAGCAGTGTCTGTATGAGTTTAGTCAGTACATTGTTCATCAGCAGTTTTTGGTATAATTTTAATTTAATCAATATTTTATGTTAAAGGAACACTATAGTGTAATGAATACAAAAAAAATCTTCCTGACGCTCGTGTTAAACTAACTATTTAGGGATTTTCCCCTTCAGATCGTATTGAAAAGGTGATTTTACTCAACTTTTGTTCCTCGCCGCACCTGGCCCCAACCACATGGCTGAGATCATCAATCTTGATAATCTCAGCCAATCAAATTCTTTCTCTGTAGGAAAGCATTGGGAGGCTATTGCGCATGCACAGAAAAATGCCACGTTGTGCCAATCAGCATATCCTCATAGAGACACATTGAATCAATGCATCTCTATGGGGAACGTTCAGTGTCTGCATGCAGAGGTTTTCAGAAAAACGTATTACGTCAATGGTTGTTGTTGTTATTAAAGGACCACTATAGGCACCCAAACCACTTCAGCTTAATGAAGTGGTCTTGGTGCCAGGTCCAGCTAGGTTTAACCCTTTTTTCTATAAACATAGCAGTTTCAGAGAAACTAACACACATAACTTCAATACATTAAGAATTACATTGGGAAAAGAGTAACAATATATTTTACTGGGATTTAAATAAATTAGTTCACAATAATAATAATGAAAAAAAACAAAACAATATTTTGCTAGGAAATGGTAATTAAAAAGCAAACTACAAAAAAGAAAACAACAGATGGATCAGCAAATATTTCATAGTCTGCGAAGCAGAAAAAAATATCTGCAATTGAGTTCTGTCACATTCGCGGAGGGGATAAATTTAGGGGGATGTGCAGACGTTTTCCATGTGTGAGTATAACTAGTACACAGCCACACTAATCAGCAGCTTAGACAATGGTTAGCTTACAAATGTATTCCTCTTTATTAGTTTACAAGAAAACAATGGTCTGGAGTGCAGTCGCCATGGAAACTGATTAGCTGCTGTAGCAAACAATGTGTGAGTTCCATCTGTTTTCATATTAACATATATACAATATGTAAATATTACAAAAGCTTTGTTTAATGATATCCTTTTGTTAATGCCGTGTGTCGGCAGTAAGTCATTCTTGGGCTTTACCTGGGTCTGGCTAAAATGCCATTCTCTTAAACACGAATGGCAAATTGCTGTATCTTTAAGATTGAACGATATAAAGATATAAGGAGAAAGCGATTTCTTGAACACACATTGTAACATTATTTAATCTATTCATTGTTCTAAATTAAATCAACTAGCCTTGCTTGTTCGTCAGCGAGAGAGCAGGACCCAGCTCCGAGCTCTTCACTTTGAAAGGACCCCCAAGGAAATTAAGCATGGAAGCTAGGGTGAGAGATTAGGAGACCTTATATTTGTAGTAGTTCGCAGTGTTACATTGATGTGTCTAATTTATTCAGGAGCTGCTGGTTTTTCCCTTTTACATAAGTGATCTTATTTTAATGCATATTTTATTATTAATACCACTCAATAAATGTATATTGGATCATTCCACTTGTAGTGTGACCTTGCTGCTCTATATAGTTGTTTGATATTCAATATTTAGTTAGCATCCTAAGGTACGCAGCTTACACTATTATATTAAGAGTTTAATATGACATTGTCCAGCGTCTTTGTTATTTTTGTTTGTTTACTGTGTTCATATTATAAATGGACAAGCTAACATATTCTCAAGCCATATTTGAACTCTCAGGATTAATGGCAGAACCATCAGGTAAGGTGGAATGAAAATATCCCTAGGACCAACTGATAGGGTGAAAACATTGATTTTATCCCTTTCTATAAGTATAAATTGTATGAAGAGCACGTTAACATTAATTGTAAAATCTATAAAATTGGCAGATGCTCTACGTCTCAGGCCAATGTACAGAGGTTCATAGAGGAAGTGTTAATGGTATGTTCAGTCTGCGGGTGTCTACCAATGCACGATAAATTATTATAATAGGACTGTGTTGGCAGTAAATCATAATTCAGAATTTAGTTGATAACCCTTTAAGACAGTTTTTTTGCACACGCAACAGATGACCCCAAATGCCCATCCAGCTCGACAGCCGGCTGCTACGAAAACTGAACCACAGGCCAAGCTAAAACGTCTTCTCATCATTGACTAACATTGACTGACAGGGATGCTCCTGTCCTCACTGACAAGATGACTGCGGTCAATGATGGTGCACACCCACCGCGCAGGAGAGCCCCTGGAACCTGGAAATTGACTTTTGTGAGGACAAGCTGTCACATAATTCATATTTAGAATCCTACAGAGAGTTCTGAATATTCCGATTCAGCTTTGAGACCTGTCCCAAGCCTTCAGGGGTATCTAAAACTGGTTCTGCAACTACATTTGAAGAAGCCTGTGGTCTCCAGGATCCACAGGGAGAGAGAGTCACCTCAGCACAAATATTTGGAGCTTCGTATCTGTAAGCTGCTATCAAAGCAGAATCGCAACAAATTGCACACTACAATATGCTGTAGTGTTAATAGTGCTTGGAGTGTTCTTTTACCAACAGCCAGAAATCTCAATGCTTGGTTGCATGAAATATAAGCTCTATTATGGACATCTCAGTGATCCAATAGCAGATCAACAGTAATTTTAAATAAAGCACAACCAATTCTAATTTGGGCAATTAATGCATATTCTACACATTGCAAGGTAAATCAATCCACAGCAAATCAAAGCAATATTGCATTTAAAAAAAAAAAAAAAATTAAATCCTGACTCAATCACTGCTTTGGTGCTCATGCACTTATCCCCAAGACGATGCTGTTGTATAGAATACCACAAATCCTGCCCAGATTACTCATTCTTTCTTAAACCGCAACTACAATGAAAACATGAAACCACTAATTATGTTTACAGCGTGGCTAGAAACTAATTTAATATAAACACGTATATTCCATATATGAAGACAAAACCAGGCCCTCAACATGTCCTGCATGAATATGAATCAGCATGCTATTTCCTGTGTAATTTCACACCCCGACTGTGCTGCATGAAAGCAAGATGTAAATGTATAAAATAAATAGTAATACAGTGATACCTCGGTTCACGAACGCTTCTGTTCACGAACAACTCGGTTCACGAACAGAAAAGTTCGTAAAAATATGCTCCGGTTCACGAACTCCGCCTCGGTTCACGAACGCAAGCCGCGGCCATTTTAATGCTAATTTCAGGCTGTCACATGGTCGGGACTTCCTGTAGGAAGACCGTGGAGAGAAGAAGCAAGAATAAGAGACACAGAAAGAAGTACTCTGCAAGCATTATAAGTGATTATACTGTATTTTATCACATACAGTACATACTGTACACAGAAAGAAGTACTCTGCAAGCATTATACAGTACAGTAAGTGATTATACTGTATTTTATCACATACAGTACATACAGTACACAGAAAGAAGTACTGTACTCTGCAAGCATTATAAGTGATTATACTGTATTTTATCCCATACAGTACATACTGTACAGTTCACTGGACACCCAATATGGCTCCCAAGAAGCATAGTGGAAAGAAGAAAGTGCGGAGCAGCAATAAAGGTGACAAGAACAGCAATGCAGGTGACAATGTGCAAAGTGGAAATGCAAGTGACAATGTGCAAAGTGGAAATGCAAGTGACAATGTGCAAAGTGGAAATGCAGTTGACAATGTGCAAAGTGGAAATGCAGTTGACAATGTGCAAAGTGGAAATGCAAGTGACAATGTGCAAAGTGGAAATGCAAGTGACAATGTGCAAAGTGGAAATGCAAGTGACAATGTGCGAAGTGGAAATGCAGGTGACAATGTGCAAAGTGGAAATGCAGTTGACAATGTGCAAAGTGGAAATGCAGTTGACAATGTGCAAAGTGGAAATGCAAGTGACAATGTGCAAAGTGGAAATGCAAGTGACAATGTGCAAAGTGGAAATGCAAGTGACAATGTGCGAAGTGGAAATGCAGGTGACAATGTGCAAAGTGGAAATGCAAGTGACAAGAATGTGCAGCGCAAGCATGGTGGCAAAAAGAAAGTGCACAGCAGTAGTAAAGGTGACAGCAAGGTTGTGAAGAAAATAACCATTGAGCTGAAGAAGGAAATTATAGAAAAGCATGACCGTGGTATTCGTGTGACTGATCTGGCTTCGGAGTACAAGATGGCAAAGTCAACAATTTCGACTATTCTGAAAAACAAAGCCGCCATCAAAGGAGCTGATGTTGCAAAAGGAGTAACAATGTTAACCAAGCAGAGGACACAAGTGCTGGAAGAGGTGGAAAAACTTTTGTTGGTGTGGTTGAATGAGAAACAGCTGGCAGGTGATAGTGTAAGTGAAGCTATGATCTGTGAGAAAGCCAGGAAATTGCACAGTGATTTACAGCAAAGAAGCCCCTCTACAAGTGCAGCAAGTGACGAATTTAAAGCCAGTAGAGGGTGGTTTGAAAAATTCCGCAGGAGAACTGGCATCCACAGTGTGATTAGACATGGTGAGGCTTCCAGTTCTGACAAGGCCGCAGCAGAAGCTTACAAGTTAGAATTTGCAGAATTCATGAAGACAGAAGGATACGTCCCTCAACAAGTGTTCAACTGTGATGAAACAGGGCTCTTCTGGAAAAAAATGCCGAACAGAACCTATATCACACAGGAGGAAAAGGCCCTACCAGGGCACAAGCCCATGAAGGACAGATTGACCCTTTTGCTGTGTGCCAACGCAAGCGCCGATCTGAAAATTAAACCACTACTGGTGTACCATTCTCAGACCCCTCGTGCATTTAGGGAACAAAATGTGAACAAGGCCAGACTGCCCGTCATGTGGAGAGCCAATGCCAAAGCTTGGGTCACAAGGCAATTGTTTATGGAATGGCTGCACGAGGTGTTTGCACCCACCGTCAGAAAATATCTTTCTGATAACCAGCTGCCTGAAAGGTGCCTTCTTCTGATGGACAATGCCCCAGCACACCCTCCAGCCTTGGTGGATGATATGGATGCTGAGTATGACTTCATCAAGGTAAAGTTCCTCCCCCCCAACACAACACCACTTCTGCAGCCCATGGACCAGCAAGTCATCTGCAACTTTAAGAAGCTGTACACAAAGGCGCTCTTCACTAGGTGTTTTAATGTCACTGAAGAGACATCCTTGACTTTGAAAGAATTCTGGAAGAAACATTTCAATGTTGTCCACTGCATTAACCTCATTGACAAAGCCTGGGAAGAGGTCACTTCCCGAACCCTAAATTCAGCCTGGAGGAAACTGTGGCCAGAATGTGTCGCTGAACGTGAACATGACTTAGAAGGGTCTGATGCAGAGGTAGTGGAGGAAATTGTGTCCATGGGCAAGAATATGGGTCTGGACGTTGATGGTGCTGATGTGGAAGAGCTTGTTGAGGAACATAGGGAGGAGCTGACCACGGAAGAACTTTATGAACTCCACAGTGAGCAGCAGAAGGCACTTCTTGAGGAGCATTCCACTGAGGAGGAAGAAGAAAGGGAGGAGGTTAGCAGTGATGCCATAAAATCCATTATGCAAAAATGGAATGAGTGCCATGATTTCTTTGAAAAGCACCACCCCAACATTACTGTCACAAACAGAGTGTTAAATCTCATGAATGATAATGTGGTCTCTCATTTCCGGAGGGTTATGCAGCGCAGAAAGAGACAAGTGACATTGGACAGATTTTTCAGACAAACTGAGCCTGCAGCTAGGAGACAAAGGAGAGAGGAAACCCCTGAAGAAGATCTCCCTGATGTCCTTATGGAGGGGGACTCTCCCCCCAAACAATAACTGCCTCCCACCTTACTGTCCTCTCTTAATAAATAACTACAGTATACTGTACTTTACTAATGTGTATTGTCATTTGTTTCATATTTTTGGGCTTCAAAAACCCCCCAAAAAAAGTCAGCACGGATTAACCGGATTTACATTGAACCCTATGGGAAAATGTGCCTCGGTTCACGACCAATTCGGTTCGCGACCAGAGTCAGTTCACGAATTAAGTTCGTGAACCGAGGTATCACTGTATTCTCTTCCTAATTTGCTCAAGAGAATAATAAACAAGTTAAATGGGTGCAGTGTTGGTTCTTCTTCTGATGCCTAAATACATTATGCAGCTAACAAAACAGCATGTGATATTTCTTCATGTTTTAAAGCAATTCATTTCTGACATCACAGACTACATCTCCATAATCAAAACGTCTTATAATTTTCCAGATCACACTTCTTAAATTGCCAAAGTTTACCGTTCTGTAAAGGTGCAGTAATGCCCAAGAGAAACCAAAGTATTTGTTTTTTGTATATTGTTCTACTGAGGACTATGATTCCAATGACAAAGTAATGCTAGGAGGGTCCCATGGTGATGCTGCATCCTGTACGTAGCGCCAGGAACATGCGTTAATGCCCACTTACTGACGTTGAAGGGAGTTTGTTTTTTATATAAAAGGATTTTTTTTTGCTTTAAAGGTTTGTGCGTAATATACTATGTAACATGAAGGAAGTGCATGATTTCCAAGGAAACTAGTCCACTCTACTTGGCTCTACAATGATTTGAAGAAAGAAAAAAAAAAATGTGACGTTCAATCAGTTACCACATTACCTCTCATGTAATATTTAACATCTGCTAAGGCAGTAAAGGAAAGCACATGCATTTTAATCAAGCTTCAGCAACCCAGACAAATAAGGATAGCTAAACATTTGAAGCACACTTCAAGCACTATAACCACTGTAAGTTATGGTAGTGGTTGTGGGGCACGTTTTTGGATACTGTCTCACTCCATTGTTTTGTCAACTGTTTTCAAGCAGTTGGACAAAACTGTGGCTATTGAATTAAAGTACTCACTGTCTATCATGGGTGTCCAAACCTGGACAGACAACAGTACCAGGTTCAGCAGACCAGTCCTGGTTTATGGCTCATGTCGCACTGTCCTGGGTTTGTTCCTTGGTACCTTGTATTTGGGGAAACAAAGGGATCCGTTCTAAGTAAGTGCAGCACAAGATCACCATTAGATGTTCTCCCAATGAGCTGCCTTAGTTTAACTGCAGGGTAGTTTAGGACCACCGGAGTCCCTCACTCTGATCATTCCTAATGTTGGGAGGTACTGAACAAGATGTCCAACCATTACAATGCAGTGGATATGACGCTTATGAACACCCCTGTAAGTTTTCATCAAACGTTATAAGCTGTGAAGCTAAACAGCAAAGCTTCTCGCTCAGACTTCTGAACTACAACTGAAAAAGATCCAAGTCTAATGGAAAAGAGGGAATCCTCTAAACCACGAAACTGGAATAGAGTTTTCAGACAGGGACGTACAGAAAAGAGGCTTAACAAAAAGGATGTGAGACCTAAGAATTTTATTCCAAAAGGCTTAAAGGAGCACTATAGGGTCAGGAACACAAACATGTATTTCTGACCCTATAGGGTTAAAACCCCCACCTAGCTGTAGCTCTGCATGCTGTTTGTCTCAGAAAAACAAGCAGTCTGCTGACATCATCAGAAGTGGTAGCCTGATCCAATCACAGTGCTTCTCCATTGGATTGGCTGAGACTAACAAAGAGGCAGATCCGGGGCAAAACCAGCATGATTCAAACACAGCCCTGGCCAATCAGCATCTCCTCATAGAGATGAATGGAATCAATGAATCTCTGAGGAAAGTTCAGTGTCTGCATGCAGAGGGAGGAGACACTGAATGCTTGGATGCATTTTAGGCAGCCATGACCCAGGAAGGATCTCTAACAGCCATCTGAGGAGTGACCAGTGAAGTTATCACTAGGCTGTAGCGTAAACACTGCATTTTCTCTGAAAAGACAGTGTTTACAGCAAAAAGCCTGAAGGTAGTGGTTCTACTTATCTGGTACATGGCACATGCGTTAGACCAGGAGGCAAATATAAAATATTGATTAGGAACAGAGAGCAAAGTCAGACCCCTGAAGAGTTAACATGCATAGTTCAAGGTACCCTTCAAGAAAATGTTAACTATTACAGCCACTTTCCAGCCGTGATAGTGTTAATGTATTGCAGAAGGCAGTCTGCAGTCTGTTGCTCACCGCCAGGGCTTGTGCCAGCTTTTGTATTTGATTTTTGCTAAAGTCAGTTTGTAATATCCTTACTGTGTCACACGCTGGGTAAACCGTTCATGTTACATAAATATATTGAAACAGTAATTGCAGTCAACCTTCACCATCCTGTTTGAACAGAATCTTTCATTGCCTATTCTGATGCCAGGAATTATTAAGTATTAAGTGAGATCATAATAGCGTTTCATAAAGCAATGTTGTACAAAATTCAAGATATAAATGTACAGAAAGAGCACAGCATTCATTTATTTCTGTTTCTTTTATAAAATTAAGTCTTTTAAAATAAGTTATTGTCATGAAAAGCTTTAAAAGTTTTAAAATCTTATATGAATTAAATTATTTAGAAATTGTTTATAGTTTTACAAAGATATAAAAAAAAAAAATGGGGCTTGTTCTCATGCTAGTCACAGAATTATTGTAACTACAAAATGCCAACAGGTTTCCATAGCCCACCCCTGCTTTTAAAATTTGCTAATTTCGCACAAACAATGGACCTTCTAGACAATGAGTAGCAAATCATATCCATCAGTAAAGATGTTTTTCTATGAATTATGCTCCACCATATCAGCACAAACAGTGCTCTGCTAACAAAATCCAGCTATAAGGGCAATGATTGGATACTGTTGGATTGTAAAAAATTATCTGTCATGACAAAGGCGTTCCGGTTTCATTCGCTGTTTAATAAGGTAAACTGACAACTAATTGATCAGCAAGATTATGCTAATGCCACCATTCATTCAAGTGGTGTCCATTAGTCCCTGTGTTCCCCAAGAGATATATGCATTATTGAAACTCAATAAGTGATACATACATGCCCACGAAAACCAACAGAAAATGCAAAATAATGAATAAAATGCACCAGCCCTGTATATATAATTATAATTATACATACAAACATCTAAAGTTACATAGAAGAAATATGAAGATCTATTAAGCACCCATGTCCTTCAATGTACCGTATATAAAGTGCTTTACATACATTGTGCACCAAATATACACATGGAAACATGAAGAGGAAAGCAAAAATAACTAGAAAAGCTAAATTTTCTGGGGAAATTGTGTGAAGTGTTCTTGCCTCCACCAGTAGTCTACAACTGGAGTGGGCGAAGAAACTATTATTTATTTATATAGCACATTTAATTGCAACGTTGTTGCCCAAAGTGCTTCACAGTTACATTAAAACATACATTTATATAAACATTAGCAGGTGTACAAAAGGCCCTGTGTCTATGACATCACTTGCTGCTCCAGCCTGGCACAGATCAGAGTATTTTGGCGGTTGCCATCTTTAAACAGTCGTATTTTAAAAACTATACATACTACAGCGAAGAGAATCACAAGACCCAGACCTACATTTTGATGTATAGTATGTCTCTGAAATATTAAAATGAAGGCACAGTCACAGTTTAGAAATTGCCCTTCAAATTTGAACTGGCTAGAGTGGAGTTTCAATGAATGTCAATGGAAGGCGTGAGTTGCAAACAAATGGTCATATTGTGAAAACTATTCGGACTATGGCTTAGCCGTGGACATTTTTAGTGGCAGCAGGGATAGCTGAACGTTTTGATATAAGATTTGTGTAGGTGGGCTTGAAAATGAGGGAGTGGTGGCAGTTTAGAAATCATGTCCTGATTTTTCAGCTTTTTCAAGCTCCCACTCTAGTTTTGAACATTTTGCCATTCATTCCTATGGGACCAATTTCGCCACAAGAACGATATTCCGTGAACCATTCGGCAAAACGTTCCACAAAGTAATAGCACTCAGGAACAATCCGCACGTTTCGGTATATTATGGTCTATGTAGTGTAAAAACTGTGGGAGGAGTTAGGGTGGCAAATTTAGCTATAATAATAATAATAATATATATGTGAGATAACATTAAGTGGTCTTGCTATGCAAGAACACTTAAAGGACCACTCTAGGCACCCAGACCACTTCAGCTTAATGAAGTGGTCTGGGTGCCAGGTCCAGCTAGGGTTAACCCATTTTTTTTATAAACATAGCAGTTTCAGAGAAACTGCTATGTTTATAAATGGGTTAATCCAGCCCTCAACGCCTCTAGTGGCTGTCTCATTGACAGCCGCTAGAGGCACTTGCGTGATTCTCACTGTGAAAATCACAGTGAGAGCACGCAAGCGTCCATAGGAAAGCATTGATAATGATTGCTAATTGATAATGCTTTCCTATGAGACCGGCTGAATGCGCGCGCAGCTCTTGCCGCGCGTGCGCATTCAGCCGAATGGGAGGAGAGGAGGAGGATCGGAGGAGAAGAGCTCCCCGCCCGGCACTGGAGAAAGGTAAGTTTTAACCCCTTTCCTCTCCCCAGAGCCCGTCGGGAGGGGGTCCCTGTGGGTGGGGGCACCCTCAGGGCACTATAGTGTCAGAAAAACGAGTATGTTTTCCTGGCACTATAGTGGTCCTTTAATAAAAAGGGAAAAAACCTTCATCCAGTAAAATCTGTCATATAAAGCAAATATCTTTACACCGCTATACATTGGCAAAGTAATTCCTTACCATGCAAAAACAAATGATGCAGTGAATAAACCAATTATCCAAAATAACAAAAGAATTTTAAAGAAGAAAAATGTCTGCTTTACTCTGATCTGTACACCTACTTTAGCAAGATGCAGAAAGGGAAAAAAAACAATTTGAAGACAGCAAACTTTCAATAAATCCTACATTAAAATTGAAGACATTTACTCCATGCTTTAGCACATTCAAGAGAACCTTTTAGACTGTCCGCATAGAGTTGCTATAGCAACAAGAACAGGTGTTAGTGTTGGCACGGCAACTTTACCTGGACACTATAAACTTGATGTCGCCATGGAAACTCTAGCACACTCCACTCCAGCACACTCTAATAATTCCCTTGAAGGCGCTGGAACTCAGAATAAATGTCTTATTTTCTATAGAACGTATTGAGAGTTTGCAGTCACTATTATTTTTTTATAGTGTCTCTTCAAGTTTATGCAATACTTGAGTGAGAGTGACTGCATGAAACGTGGTGGTCATTTTTATCATCTAGCCAAGAAACCAGGTGGCACTTTTCACCTCTATGAGATTACTCTAACAGTGACATTGTGTATCATGGAAATTGGAAACAACCATAAATTTATAAATTTACTGCCATCATTTTAAACGTTACTGCTTTGTTGATATCCGATGGCCATGCGCATAGAAATGAAAGTAAGGGGAAAACGTTTACAATATGTGTAGTTATCTGATCTGCTTTAAAAGTAATTAGGCTGAACTTGTTTTAATTAGTATTTAGATCAAGAAGTAACAATCCACCCTGAGATTCTCTGTTTGGGAAAGCTTTTGAGGAAAGGCAACATTACGTTCCTTCTTCTCGCTAATGAGACTTGCAAAGCACAAAAGGTAGAAAGTATTACATATTTCAGTACTATAATATTATAGATGTTATTATCTGGCATAAAAAAACTGATTATATTTAACAAATTTAAAGGACTTAAATTAGGTCATGTATGGTTGCTTCAGCTGAATTTTCACTACCTAAACTTTTTGTGATTAATCAAAACATATACATTTACAAGGCCTGCGGGCACTAAAAATCACTTCCCACTCGGGCTACTTCAAGCGCCATAGCAACTACAAAGTGTTCTTGAATGGGTTGACTTCTTGTCTAGGGTCTGGAGGCAAACTCTAGAAGAGTCGACATTGATAAATATATTTGCAACAAATAAATAAAACAAAAAAAATAGTAGTTTGTTTTTTGTTTTGTTTTTTACGAAAGCACAAAGAAAGAATTTCCAGTTTATTTTTAACTATAAGATTTAACGTAACAACATCTGTATATCAACAGTAGACAGGATGACCACACACACGCAAATACAAAACATAACATGCATTTAAAACATTGTGATTACAAAGGTCAGACTTACATCTAACATTACAATGCAATAGTGAGTAAAGCTTCATTACAGCATCTATAACTTAAGCAAATTGAGTTGGAGGGCTTGGGGTTCAAGGGGTACTGTTTAAAAAAAAAAAAAAATTTACTGTAACCCCCCTAATCCTGAGTGATGTAAAAATAATGAGTTACAGTCTACTGGAAGCATCTTCAAATCCTTGGTCAACAGCAAGTACCTCTTAACCTTTTCAATACATTTCCATTACAGAGTTGCTATAATGACGACTGTCTTTAAAAGTTGACATTTTACAGAACATTTTGAAACGTAATTCTGATAAAGCAACCCTTTGTATTATGATGTATTTTTAATATGGCTGGGATCAAAAACATCAAGGAAGACTAAAGGGCAACTGTTGCTTCCCATAATTTTTTAATATTGTATCTACTTATTCCTATATTTAACGTGTATGTATTTGTGAGGTGTAAAAAATAAAAATCCACACTTTTTATCCTGCAATTGCGTGCCTCCGTCATGGCTTCCCAACCTATGTTATAAGAGTGGTCCTTTGCACCTGGGAATCCGTACATAGAACCATAGAATGTGACGGCAGATAAGAACCATTCGGCCCATCTATTCTGCCCAATTTTCTAAATACTTTAATTAGTAGAAAGCATTCTTAGAAGATGAGAAATAAAATAATGTGCATCATGATGTTGAACATGAAGCCCTTCAAAAATCTAATGTCATCAGTGGTTTCCTGTCTGACGGCCACTATAGATGCTTTGTAGGCAAAATGTAACCACTTCGGTTTCTCAGAACATGGCAAGACAAAAAGGGCAGCACGTAAGCACCAAAACTACTACATTAAGATTTAATTATTATTTTTTTCATCTTAGAGAGTCCTTTTCACACACTTTATATGTGATTTCCAATGGTGCAGTTTCCAGACAAGTTCCTTTTTTTAACAGAATACAAACGCAAGATTTTATATTTTTCATTTCACTTGAGCTTTTGAAAAGAGTTAACAGCTGCTGCAAATGTATTTCAACTGAAACAGGTAATGACGATGCACAGCCTGCAAAGTGTGATGCACAGTAATTAATCCACCCCAGCTCAGCACATAATGTGACCTCATCACGTTAAGCACAGGGAATACAAACCGACCAATATGAACAGAGGTCTCCTGCGTAACCCTAAAGACTCGTTAAATACACTCAAAGATGCGCTCAGTCTTTTTAATTGGTTGTTATCCGCGGCGCATATGGATCAGAGACGAGAAAATATGAAACAATGCTAACAAATGCAAGTGACAGGACAATTTCCCTACATCTCAATAAGCGATTCAAGCCTGCTAACTGCTTTCTAGAAAAGGAAAAGGTTTCACACTGGGGAATTTGCCTAAAGCATTATTATGGACAAAAAAAAAGGGATGCTAAAATCTATAAACCTGAAGCTTTTTAGTCTTCTTATGGCATGTGGTGAGTAGATGACATTAATTTTGCCTGAAACGGTCTCAGCTAACTCCTAAAATTCATTATCCACACTCCTTCGAAAATACATATTATACTCCAAAAATACAGACAATGCACGTACTGCTATATATATATAGAGAGAGAGAGAGAGAGAGGGAGAGAGAGAAATAAAGGAGAGAGAGAATGTAAATATTTGTGTGTAAATATATAGATATATATATATATATTCGCAATCTGATAACTGGTGTAAATACAGTAACAAGCATAAGGAGTCCACTCCCCAAGGAGAGAACCATTTGCAGGTCACCCTGGTTTGATAAAAAGTCTGAGGACCCTTCACACAGTTTAAAGGGAAACTATAGTGTTAGGAAAACAAAGTGGTATTCCTAGCACTATAGTACCCTATAAAAACCCTTCTGTCACTTACATGAATCCTCCGCCTCTGCTCCTCCTCCTCCGACATGTCGGGGGACCTAATGCGCATGTGCAGAGAGCACCACGCTCGCATTAGGATTACCGCATAGGAAAGCATTGAATCCATACTTTCTAATTGGGTATAGCTGACGCTAGATGTCTGCATGCGCAAGTCATTAGAGGTAGAGTTAAATCTTGCAGTTATTGAGAAATTGCAATAATTACCTTGCAGGTTTAACTCCACCTCTAATTGCGGTCTACCAGACAACCACTAGAGGTGCTTGTGCATTCAATAACGGCAATAATTACAACCGCAGGTTTAAACTGACAGAAGGCACTGCACCGAAACCCCTTCAATAAATGACGTGGTCTGGGTGCTTATAACGTCCTTTTAGCCAGGCAGTCCGCACATGCATTGTGAGGAGTAAGTAAATGTGTATTTGGCAGGTAGGAGAAGATCTACAGCAGAGTATCTAGGGCTTAAAATGGCGAGACATGTACAGAGAAGTCAATGCACTCACTCTGTCCGCAAAAATGGTTTTTAAAAAAACAACCTTGATTGGACTTTATATCTATTCCTATGGAAGAAAAGAAAACCGAATGTAGTGGGTTTGGGGGATTTCCTATATTTCATATTTAATCCCCCATGCATTCACATGAATAGTAAGGCTGTATACATGTTTTATATTTACTGGATGAAGGTGTAACCTTGTAAAATTGTAAAAGTCCACAGAAACACTTTTGGTTTTCATGGTGCTTGCTCCAAGTTTAGAGGTTTCCCCCAGAACAGTTTTTCATACACAGCACTTTAGTGTTTCCATAGAAGTGCTGTACATAATATCTTCTTTCATACGTTTGCAGCGTAAATTGTCCTTGATATAAGCATAAAGCATGCCCTTTATCTAACGCTCATTTTATGATCAATATAAGTGTTCAAAATAATGTGCCCAGGTAATTATTCAGTATTTCTGCTTTCTACTATACATCACTGCAATTAATCAGCCCTCTATGTTAACTTTTTATCTCCTGCTCTGCAAATTAAACTTTAACTACACACAGGAGGCTCATGCAGGGTCCCAAAGGCTATCAACAGAGCAGGAGATAAGAAATTCTAAAATAAACATAATGTGCAATACAGAAAGTTTAAACATTAGATGTCTGTTTGCAGGAAGTGTTTAGAAAGGCTGTGCAATTCACATGCAGGGATATTATTCACTCACTCACTCACTCACTCTCTGGGCCGGCCTAAGACATCATGCTGCCTAGGTCCAACGATAAATGACTATGGGGGATAATGTATAATAAATACAGGTTACTAGCTATGGGAGGGATGATGTATAATAAACACAGGTTACTGGCTATGGGAGGGATAATGTATAATAAACACAGGTTACTGGCTATGGGGGGGATAATGTATAATAAACACAGGTTACTGGCTAATGGGGAGATAATATATAATAAACACAGGTTACTGGCTATGGGGGAGATAATGTATAATAAACACAGGTTACTGGCTATGGGGGATAATGTATAATAAACACAGGTTACTGGCTAGGGGAGGATAATGTATAATAAACACAGGTTACTGGCTATGGGGGGATAATGTATAATAAACACAGGTTACTGGCTATGGAGGTATAATGTATAATAAACAAAGGTTACTGGCTATGGGAGGATAATGTATAATAAACACAGGTTACTGGCTATGGGGGGATAATGTATAATAAACAGGTTACTGGCTATGGAGGGATAATGTATAATAAACACAGGTTACTGGCTATGGGGCGGATAATGTATAATAAACACAGGTTACTGGCTATGGGGGGATAATGTATAATAAACACAGGTTACTGGCTATGGGGGATAATGTATAATAAACACAGGTTACTGGCTATGGGGGATAATGTATAATAAACACAGGTTACTGGTTGTGGGGGGATAATGTATAATAAACACAGGTTATTGGTTGTGGGGGATAATGTATAATAAACACAGGTTACTGGTTGTGGGGGTATAATGTATAATAAACACAGGTTACTGGCTATGGGGGAGATAATGTATAATAAGCACAGGTTACTGGCTATGGGGGGGATAATGTATAATAAATACAGGTTACTGGTTGTGGGGGGATAATGTATAATAAACACAGGTTACTGGCTATGGGGGAGATAATGTATAATAAACACAGGTTACTGGCTATGGGAGGATAATGTATAATAAACACAGGTTACTGGCTATGGGGGAGATAATGTATAATAAGCACAGGTTACTGGCTATGGGGGGATAATGTATAATAAACACAGGTTACTGGCTATGGGGGGATAATGTATAATAAACACAGGTTACTGGCTATGGAGGATAATGTATAATAAATAAACACAAAAAAAATGAATGCAGCTTCAGAATTAATCTAAATTGTATGCTGTCTAGGAGGTAGGAGGGTCTGGGAGGGAGGGTCTGCTGCTGATTGGCTGGAATGTGTCTGCTGACTGTGAGGTACAGGGTCAAAGTTTACTCAATGATGACGAATAGGGGGCAGACCGAACATTGCATATGTTCGCCGTCCGGGGTCGAACGCGAACACGCTATGTTCGCCAGGAACTATTCGCCAGCAAACCGTTCGGGACATCACTAAGCACCAATAAATCTCAAGAAGTACCCATATTGACTGTGCTGGAATTTCATTGAAGTTTCAACCCAGCCCAAATATATAGTGAGACCTACACCTGGCACTTCTCTACACTATTTTGAGCTACTGCTGTCTAAAAGTGTCAATCCCCAGCCGTCACCCATGATGGCTGCAAGGAATTCTGCTGTCTGCTTCATAAACCTGAATGTTGTACGTTTGTGCATGCGCACCAGACAGGGACTGTGCCACTTTAAAGTTTTTGTGCAGTAGGGTTTTGTAATACAGAGTGTGATGATGCACAATTTATAGAATGCGGATAGATAGAAAAACATTTGTGAACCATTACAATGACAGGCGAAGACAAGTTTTCAGAAGCAAACAATTTTTACGCGTGACATTTGTAAAGATGTCAATGTAAAGCATGCTTTCGGTAAACATTCCTGAATCTTTACGCAAATGTCCTTGTGGATGCTTTGTGGAGTTCAATACTTTAAAATTATGATCATCTGTGCATTGTAACAGTCTACGTATAGATGTGCGAGCAAACAGGCTGCTTCTGCAAGATACTACGCAACACGTTCAAAGCTCTGTCCTTGTGCTTTGTTAACGGTTATTGCAATTGCTGAAATAATGTTAAAGTACACTCTCTTTAGTGCAGATAGAATCAATTTACACAAGCCTAATACTGGGGCACAATCCTAAAACACAAATCGCACAATTAGACTGTGAAGTTAAATGGACACTCAAAGCACAAGTCATGTTTCCTAATCGTTTCACTTTCAGTCGGATGGTCCCATATTTGTGTGCCCTAGAAGGCACACTGCTAGCGTATTAATTACATGCTTCTACCACGCAGAGTGTTTTCAATGCACTAGGCCCAAGCTACAGCACTTCAGAAGAGCTCTGCATGAGAATAGTACAGAGTTTAGCTGGCCAGGATTGCTGCCAGCTAGCCTTGTATACATGCATGCCAGGATGACCTGACAACTTTTAGTACAGCTTTTTTTTTTTTTTTTTTTTTTTTTTAATACATTTCAATTAAGAAGGATGGGGATGTTATGGATTGTTTGTTAGAGAGGGTGTCTTTTGTACTTTTCTGCATTTTGATCAAATGTATTCTTGCATATATCATAATTCCGTATTCGAAGATCACCATAGGTGCCACCGGTCCAGAATTTGCCAGGACAGTCCTCCATTTTGGGATACTGTCACAGCAAAAATATGCCCTGGGGATCTGTCTTGCATTTTGAAATCTGGAGGGCAGATTTAAGAATGCAGGAGGGGACTCTGCACTAAGACCACATAGAGAGAGCTTCAGCAATGCTCCCTGCATGGTCCGCATGGTCACCCTCTTTAGGGGCAGTCCTGTCCCTAGCACAGTGCTCAGTGCATCCTGCTCTCTTCCCTGCCCATCTTCCTCCCTGAACCTGGGCAAGGTACATTAGCAGATATGGATGTGTCATGACAGTCACGATTTAGAACCTCTGCTCGCTGTCCTTGGCTTTATTCTCTTGTGTCTCATTTCTAGAAAAACATAATAAAACTCTCCAAAAGAGTGCATTTCAAGGGTGTAATTAAACATATTAGATCTGTGCAAGGACTGTCAGCCTAGTACGGACATGCTGACGTGACATATACCTCTTTCAGGTGTGCCTGCTGCCCTATGTCTAAAGCGACCTGTATGATCAGCAGCACAGTTCTCTTCAGCCCTGTCTCCCAGTGTATGTTAATGCACCGTAAAGGAGAACCGTCACCTCAACACAATCTTTTAATGATCATTTCATCAGGTTTTGAAAGGAAATGCATTCTGCGTTAAAGTTAATGTAAAAAAACAAAAAAAAAACCTCATGCCTTCCTTTAGTATATGACCGGATCCTTCAGCCATATACGTACACACAGCGACAGTGTTTGAATGTGACAGTGAGTTGGTCTGAGGATGTGACTGCACTGTGCAGGGAGTGAAGCAGGAAAGACCATAGACACTGTAGGTTTTTAAACAGTGTCTGACCCAAGGTGCGTGCATATGGCTGAAAGCTTCCTGTCATATACTAAATGTAGGGATGAGTTTTTCTCTTTTCAATCACAGAATCTATTTCCCTTCAAAACTTGATGAAAGGATCATTATTTTTAAAAACTAGTGTTGAGGTGATCGATGTCCTTTAAGTGTTTAAATGTTTAGACTCCCACTGTGCCATCACCTCTGTGCTGCTTTGACTTCCTGTTTATAACGTTTATCCTGAAATAGGGAGTTCACTTAATTTTTATCTGAATGCATCATCTAAACAGTCTTTTTTAACCAAACATGGTCCAGATTGAACATTCAGATCTAACAGCTGGCTCTGCCCCCAGAGTGCCCTTTTAAAACTATATATTGCGTTTTTGAATATGAACCAAATATCTTTTTTTTTTTTTTTTAAGAGGCATTTCTTGAATTTGACAGCACAGCTGCTTCAGGCAGTGTAATTGTCAGGAACGGTTAGAATCCTCAGCAAGATTTAAGTCACCATCGAACAGAAGACACAGTGGGAGTAGTAGTAAGACGTATTACCGGACTTAGAGAGGCCAGGATTGACACTTCGGGTAGAAGAAGGGAGTAGCAGAACTAAAGTATGAATTCTTAGTACAGAAATACTAACAGAAAAAAAGATGGTCATGGAAAACGAAAAAGTTCAAATCAAAGTGAAGATAAGCTCGCAATCACCATCGCAATTAGCATAATTTTAGCAGTGACCAGTATTGGAATGACGCGGACAAAGACACGAGGCAACAAAGTAACATCCAACATCATGCAAGTGGGGCAAATTTGATGTAGGAGCATGATTTCTGGTATTCAAGACAACAGGTTCAACTGACGTAAGAGAGTCATTCCTGGTGGGTATTCTTATTGTTACTCATATGTCCATTGTTCTGACTGGGATGTACCTTTTTATGCTTAAATGCTTTATCAGAGAGCAGTCAGACTAAGGGCACCTAACAAAAATGGATTGACACTGACAGTGGGATTTGTTGTCAAAAGGAAAAAGGTTCAGGCACTTCAGGCTTGAAAAAGACCTTCGTTCTTTGCTGCTGGACATTTTGGATCCAATAAATATGTCTATCTAAGTCTTGGAGAGCCTGGACCTTTTTACTTTTGATTACAAATACTATTTGGGCCTTGTGCTGACCCTTGGTTCGGTTTCACTCAAGTCAACGATGAGTGCAGATCCTGATTGGCATTTGAACAGTCGGATGGCACAAGCAAAAGCTCGGCGCCTAGGAATTTTGCCTTGGCGTCTTGGATATGGGAGCGGGCGAGCCAAGCAGGGACATCACAGATCCCTCGCCACCCACCTACTATTTGAGCAGCCAGGCGCCCGCCTTCACAACCCCCCAGCATGCAGCCGCCTACATAATCCCCCAGCTTGCTGCCCACCTCCACGACCCCCCAGCATGCAGCCGCCTACATAATCCTCCATCTTGCTGCCCACCTCCACAACTCCACAGCATGCTGCCCGCCTACACAACCCCCCCAGCATGACGGCCGCCTACATAATCCCCCAGCTTGCTGCCCGCTACCTCAACTCCCCAGCCGGTCGCCCACTGGACTCCACAGGTAATAAAACAAGCAATAATGTCTGTCATAGTGTGAGTGTATGGGTCTGTCTGTCATTGTGTGAGTGTGTGTCATAGTCTGTGTGTATGTGGGTGTCTGTCTGTCATGGTGTGTGTTAGTGTCTGTCATGGTGTGTGTGTGTGTGTGTCTGTCTGTGTCATGGTATGCGTTTCTGTTTGTCATTGTTTGTGTGTGTGTCATGAATCAATGCATCTCTATGGGGAACGTTCAGCATCTCCATGCAGAGCATGAAGACCCTGAATGTAGGTGCTGCACACTGTGCAGCACTGACACAGGAAACACCTCTAGTGACCGTCTGAGTGACTGTCACTAGGAAGCAATGTAAACACTGTCTTTTCTCTGAAAAGCCTAAAGGGACAGCCTACAGACACCAGAACTACTACATTAAGCTGTAGTGGTCCTGGTGACTATAGCGTCCCTTTAAGAATTGTATTTTTGTTGTTGAATATAAAGCTTTGTTTAAAAAAATAATAATCTGGCTCCTAACTTTTTTAGCTGGCCCCTAGATTCAAAGCAAATTTGTCAAGCCCTGAGGTAAGAGATGGGAGCACGTCCTCGTTTCTTCAGTTCCAGAAGAAACACCAGACATCAGAGATGAGTGAAGACTTTCCTGGCGTCACAGGCCGTAGAAGCTGTTATCCACCAACACAGACATCTCACACTGTCTCAAGTAATGGTATTAACAGGGAAGCTGTGAAATGGAAGCAAATTAAGCCCCTTACACTGGACTGATAACATAAGTGGCAGCTGAAAGAATTACCAATAAAGTCAGGTGTACGGGTGCTCCAAAAATGTTTAGATGCAAGGCTTATTAATAGACATCTGGTTTAGGAAAACACTCAATTTATATGCAAAGCAAGGGCCATGAAAATAGGGGAAGAAGCGAAACGCCTGATAAAATGAAAACATTGCTTTGACAGAAACATTGACCAGCTCTGCAGAATATTCTGGGTCTGTCTAAATAAAAACAGATACACTTTTTATTTACTTAAAGCGATTTAAAGAATACCAATCCTCACAATTAGATACTGTGGGTTGTTTCGTTATTTTATTTTTTATTATAATAACCTCGATCTCTACGCCTCTAAATGACCTTTAGTGCTATATTTACTCGTATTGCCTAGCAGTAGTTGTGTCATCGTCCACGTCAGTCAAAGCACTCGTATGTGTTCCTGACAATAACGAATAGGCATCAATAGAAAATTCAGAGATCTTCAAGTGTATGCACTCAGATTTACAAAAGGACCTATTACCTGCAATGACAGATGTACATAGCGCACGTCTGATATAAAAGGGAGAGCTTATAAGCAGATATGTTGTGTTGGTCTAGCCTTCCAGGTTCAAGGAAAACAGTTATAGATAAGAAAACTGGACACTAACTTAAATATAATTCTGAAATGCACTTTTTTTTTTCTTTTAAACCCAACCCTACGAACAGATTTTTCATAAAAGTTTGCCCTATTTAAAAAATATATGAAGTAAATATGATGTTGGTTTAACCCCTTAGTGACCAGACCGTTTTTCAATTTTCTCACCGTTTGGGACCAGGGCTGTTTTTAAATTTCTGCGGTGTTTGTGTTTAGCTGTAATTTTCCTCTTACTCATTTACTGTACCCACACATATTATATACCATTTTTCTCACTATTAAATGGTCTTTCTAAAGATACAATTATTTTCATCATATAATATAATTTACTATAAAAAAATTATAAAATATGTTGAAATATTTTTAAAACACACACTTTTTCTAACTTTGACCCCCAACATCTGTTATGCATCTACTGCCGCCAAAAACCACCCGTGCTAAATGACCTGTACGGAGAACTTTAAAGGGACTCTCCAGTGCCAGGAACACAAACCAGTTTTGCTGGCACTGCGGGATCCTGCAGTGCTTCAGCTACTTATCTGAATCCAGCACCGAAGGCTCTGCCCATGCTCCTCCGCTGACGTCAGCGGGGAAGACCTAATGCGCATGCGCAGCAATGGCCGTGCGTGCACATTAGACCTCCCTATAGGAAACCATTATTCAATGCTTTCCTATGGGGAAAATCTGACGCTGGTGGTCCGTGACCTTAGCTTGCTTATATTTATTCTGTGTCTGTTTGAAGATGTTCTGATTCATTTCTCAGTGCTAGCCCTGCCGCTCTAAGGACCAGTTTGCCTACCTACCTTGTTTCAGTGTTAGGGTCATGTTAGTCCTGACACAAACCTCCCAACATTTCAAACAAAGAGTGCATTTTACTTTTAGAAATACATGATGGGATGTGACTTGAGGGCAGGATTGTTCTGAGAAATGTTATGAGAATTACTAATAACAATCGATAAAATTAAAATGTAATTTAGGACCATAACAAACCACCCCCGGGTTAGCCCCCCCCATATTGAGAATTTTAACAAAAGATTATTCCATTTGTTAGATCTTTGTTAGATCAGGTTTGATCAACTATTTTTTTCGTTAGATCTACTTTAAATTATGCGACATTAACAATCATTGTCAGGGGGGGCTAACCCGTAGCCAGCCCCCCCTCAACAAAAATTTGTACAAAATGTTGTTGATTATGATAGCTCTACGTTAGATCAGGTTTGATCAGGCAAAATTTTTGTTAGATCTAGTCTAATTACTGAGATATTGCATATATAATTAGGGGGGGCTGGCCCCCCCTCAACTGAAATTGTCATTTTTTAAAATTGATTTTGGTAGATATTCGTTAGATCAGGTATGATCAACAGTTTTTTTCGTTAGATCTATCACGCAAGAGGCGGTATTCACTACTTAACTTTGTGGGCGTCACTACGGGTTAGCCCCCCCTCAAGTGAAATGTTAATTTTTTTTAATTGATTTTGGTAGATATTCGTTAGATCAGGTAAGATCAACAGTTTTTTTTGTTAGATCTATCACGCAAGAGGCGGTATTCACTACTTAACTTTGTGGGCGTGACTACGGGTTAGCCCCCCCCTCAAGTAAAATTTTAATTTTTTTTTATTGATTTTGGTAGATATTTGTTAGATCAGGTAAGATCAACAATTGTTTTCATTAGATCTATCTCCCAGGAGGTGGTATTCACTACTTAACTTTGTGGGTGTGACTACAGGTTTGCCCCCCCCCCCCCCTCAAGTGAAATTTTTTATTTTTTTAAATTGATTTTGGTAGATATTCATTAGATCAGGTAAGATCTACGTGCTGCGCGGAGTATTGCCATGGCAACCCGTGGTAACGCTCTTGCGGCTCGGGGGAGAGAAATACCTGCTGCTGGGGATACAAAGCAGCCCTGGAAGAAAAATCTATGCCAGCCCCATAAATCACTGCGTCATGTATTGTCACATGTAAAACGTATGGCTATGTGTTGCCACCCTAGATGATTGAGTATTAATATATAAACACTCAATTATCTGGGGTGACAAGACATGCATACATATACGTATATGCCTTACATATTATTGAGGTATATATATATTTATTTTTCTTATATGGTGGGTAGGGAGGCTCTGAGGCTGGTAGGGGGGCTGTGAGGTGTGATAGGGGGGCTGTATGGTGGGTAGGGGGCTCTGAAAGGGTAAATACCTTTTGAGTTTTTTGTAATTATTTCCTGGTGGTCCAGTGGGCAGCTTTTTCAGAGAGGTCAGCAACATGCGTGGGGGGCGGAGCTTGCGTGCGGAAGGCTGAGCTTCTGTTCAGGAGGCAGCGCTTCCGTGTGGGGGCAGGGCATGCGGCCGAAATTGATTTACGTTGTGCAGGGAGACTGACAGGTCTCCCTCCAGTCGCTGGAAGCCGCACCAGCCCCCAGCTCCTCGATCCTTACACCCCTCGGACTGACAGGCTGGCACAGTCCGAGGGGAAATATTTAAATAGATTCATCATGCTGGTTATTAGAGCTTGCTGGTATTAGAGCTTGCTGCGGCCCACCAGGAAATTTCCCAGTATCCCGGTGGGCAAGTCCGGCACTGACTGTAAGATCACTCTCAGGGCTCCCTCTTCACTGTCCTCCAGCTCCACTGGACCACCATGGAAGCATGTATCCCACCGCCCTGCCCACAGGTAAGAGGCAGGGAGAGAGGGAATAAGTTAAAAAACTTCTCACCCCCCCAAATCTACTTACCGTATATACTCGAGTATAAGCCGAGTTTTTCAGCACATTTTTTGTGCTGAAAACCCCCAACTCGGCTTATACTCGAGTCAATAGTCTGTATTATGTAATACAGACAGGGGGCTGTGGGGGCTGCCAGCCCCCTTCTCCCCCCCACTGAACTGTCAATGCCACTGGACCACCAGGGAAGGAGAGCCCCCCTCCCTGCCATATATCAAGCAGGGAGGGGGACGAAAACAAAATATAATAAGAAGAAATAATAATAAGAAATAATAATAAAAGCAAATATTAAAATATTTAAAAAAATAATAATAAAATTGCCCACCCCCCACCAAGGCTCTGCAACACACACACACACGTGCTGCACTCATACACACACGCTGCATTCATACACACACACTGCATTCATTATACACACACTGTAAATAAATATTCAATTAATATATTTTTTTTAGGATCTAATTTTATTTAGAAATTTACCAGTAGCTGCTGCATTTCCCACCCTAGTCTTATACTCGAGTCAATAAGTTTTCCCAGTTTTTTGGGGTAAAATTAGGGGCCTCGGCTTATATTCGGGTCGGCTTATACTAGAGTATATACGGTATTACCACAAACATACAACACCACGGACACACACTGCATGCCCTTTATTAACACAGTAATACACAGCATTACTCAGGTTATACATATTCAAATATCACTAATAACTTCAGGCTGGGCATATGCTGGACTTTCTCACCTCAATACTGTGCATGTAGAGAATAAAAAAAAAGAAATATTGAAAATGATCTACACATTGTGTTAACAAATTCCTAAATTATGATGTCACCTGTGGCTTGATATGAAAATTTACTGGTATTTATGTGCAAAATTAAAATAAAATTGTGAATACCGCCTTTTGCGTGATAGATCTTATGAAAAAAAACTGTTGATCTTACCTGATTTAACGACTATCTACGAAAATCGATTAAAAAAAATTAAAATTTCAGTTGAGGGGGGCAAACCTGTAGTCACGCCCACAAAGTTAAGTAGTGAATACCGCCTCTTGCCTGATAGATCTAACGAAAAAAAACTGTTGATCTTACCTGATCTAACGAATATCTACCAAAATCAATTAAAAAAAATAAAAATTTCACTTGAGGTGGGGCTAACCCGTAGTCACGCCCACAAAGTTAAGTAGTGAATACCGCCTCTTGCGTGATAGATATAACGAAAAAAAACTGTTGATCTTACCTGATCTAACGAATATCTACCAAAATCAATTAAAAAAAATTAAAATTTCACTTGAGGGGGGGCTAACCCGTAGTCACGCCCACAAAGTTAAGTAGTGAATACCGCCTCTTGCGATTTATATATGCAATATCTCAGTAATTAGACTAGATCTAACAAACATTTTGCCTGATCAAACCTGATCTAACGTAGAACTATCATAATCAACAACATTTTGTACAAATTTTTGTTGAGGGGGGGCTGGCTACGGGTTAGCCCCCCCTGACAATGATTGTTAATATCGCATAATTTAAAGTAGATCTAACGAAAAAAATCGTTGCTCAAACCTGATCTAACAAAGATCTAACAAATGGAATAATCTTTTGTTAAAATTCTCAATATGGGGGGGCTAACCCGGGGGTGGTCCATAACAATGTATCTTATTTACACAGACCTATTTCTAAACACATTTATTGTAGTTTAAAGACACATTACTGTGAGTATTATTGTTTTGGGACCAAAAACATGAATTGTCCCTAATAAATAGGAACACTTATAAGGTATGCATATACAGGTTTATTCACAAAAATATTATTTTTTTGGAGAATTTCTCACACTACAGCTATTTTTTGATGCAAAAATTGCTTCCCTCTAATTTCACTCTGAATTACTGACAATTGCCTAAAATATGTTTTCACCATATATACTGTTACTATTTCATTCACTTTATTCAGAAGGTTCACCCAATAGGGAGTGTATTTTAGTATCAGAAGATTAGCTTTTAGATCTGTTGAGGAGTGCTGTTTTCCATTTACTGATCAGCGTTTGACTCTTCCGAATGTTAAAAGCATGTTCATTGTGTCTAGTTTCAAGAGTACCCTTCCGAACATACTGCCTTGCTGTAATAGCAAACATTTGGATTCAAGAAAATAATACAAATGGAATGCTTAATGGCTCTGCAGCAAGCCTAGTTCTAGAATGTCACACATTTCTGTTGGGCATGGGGGAAAATATGGGTCGTAATAAGCAATTTCAAATAATTGACTCTTTTTTTTTTTTTCTCCTCCAGATTTCAGTGAGCCACATTATCATCACAAACCAGTTTACATCAGTGTTGCAGTTTATTTTTATTTATATAACGTCTTGTACAAACATCAAACACACAGATACATAGTGATTTAATATGCATGATTATGCTCACAAATACACTGCTCTATAATGTGAGATTGGATACACATGCTTCATTTGCTGTCTTACATGGCCGGATCACATATCAGATAAAGTAACCATTCAAAATCAAGGTGCTTATCTGGGTTCTAAGAATAATTTCCGGATTAAATTAGGACTCTTAATTGTTATTTAACACACATCTACAATATGCAATGCTCGGGTGGTATTAGACTGGTGTTTCATATTGCAAAACTGCATTAGTTAATATGTGAAAAAAAAAAAAAATGAAGAGCTCAAAATTACAGTACAGAAAATCTAGTGGGCTTTATATAAATGTCAAAGCAACTTTCAGCAACCACTGTCAGCTGCCCCTGAGGCAAACAAGTCTGGAGCTTAGACGGGCATAGCCTGCTGAATTAAATAGATGCCAAGTAAACTTCACACCTGACGGATTTGCACTAACCAGAAAGTCTCGAGGCCAATCACATCGTACTGCGGAAAATAAATGAAGTACAAGTAAAGTAACCTCCCATCTATGTAGCTAAATGGATTTTCAAAATTAAAGCAATGGCAGCCATCCACTTAAAACCCCCCAAAAGCCATGGATTATCTTTAAAAATGCTTCCACCACACACAAAATAAGGCCAGGATTACTAGGGTAATGCCTAACTGCATAGAATAATATAGAATAAAAAAATGAGCAGAACACGTTCATATCTGCTGAGATATACATCTATATCAACATTAGTTACACAGTGCCATGCAGGGCCACCTTTAGGAGGTGACAACCATGCCCCACATTCCCTATATGCACATATATATATATATTGGTTATCGCTATATATATGTGCAGCTGTGGGCAGGGCCGGACAGTGACTGTGCCGGCCCGGGCATTTTTAAATCACAGCAGCCCACTAAGAAGGGGGCGGGTCATGAGGGTGTGTTTTGTCATCACCAATGACAAGCACGCCCCCTTTCAAAGTGAGCATGTTGGTTCAATGCTCTTCCAGGGCAGATCATGCGCAGAGCTCTGCTGAGAAAAAGGCCCTGTTCTGCACAGTACAAGCAAATTTAATAACATGCTTGCGCTGTGTTTGCTTGCAACTTGTCTCTGGTCTCTCTATAAATGGGATACCAGGAGACAAAATGGCCAGGAAAGAGTATTGTGCACTTTTTTGGAGATTGCTTGTGGGATTGCATGTGTGTAGAGTGAGCAGATTGTGGTGTGGTATTGTGTAATAAGGTCGATTTAAGTTGTGTTTGTGTAATGTAATGCATGTGTGGCTAGGGTCTGTAGAGAGTGTGTGTATAGGGAATGTAGCATGTGTGTGAATACAGGCTATAGTGTGTGTGTGTGTGTTTATAGGTGATGTAGTGTTTGCAGGGGCTGTAGAGAGTGTGTGTTTAGGGAATGTAGTATGTGTTTGCTTACAAGGAATTTAGTGTGTGTATAAGGGATCCAGAGTGTGTATGTCAGGAAGGTGTGTGTGCGTGTGTGTGTGTGTGTGTGTGTATAGGGGTCTAGTGGGTGTGTTTGAAGGACCCAGAAGGTATATAGGAGATCTAGTGAGTGTGTGTATATAGCGAATTCGGATTGTATATAGGGATCTAGTGTGTGTATGTGTGTAGATGATCCAGAGTTGGGTAAGGGATCTAGTGTGTGTCTTAGGGGTGCAGTGAGGGGTGCTGTAGTGTGTACATATATACAGTGTGTTGGGGGGTTCTGTGTGTAAGTGTGAGTGGTGCAGTGCTTGTCTGTGAGGGGTGCTCTGTGTGTGTGTGGGGGGGGGGTGCAGAGTGTGTGTGTGTGTGTGTGTGTGTGTGTGTGTGTGTGTGAGGGGTGCAGTGTGTGTGTGCGAGGGGTGCAGAGTGTGTGTGTGTGTGATGGGTGCAGTGTGTGTGTGTGTGTGTGTGTGTGTGTGTGAGGGGTGCAGTGTGTGTGTGAGGGGTGCAGTGTGTGTATATGTTAGGAAGGATTGTGTGTATATGTTAGGAAGGATTGTGTGTATATGTTAGGAAGGATTGTGTGTTGTGGGGGAGGCAGACTAATGCCACTATTTAAGAATGTATTTATTTTTATTTTTAATTTAGAAAACAAAAACAAAAAAACAAGCATTATTTCCCCGCTCCCTTCTTACCTTTTGCCGTGGCCATCAGACCACTGAGAAGTGGATTGCAATAGTCAAGGCAAGATGGCCTTCAACTTCCGATGTGAGACCTGCCAATATGGGACCCTAGCTTAAAGGGACACTCCAGGCACCCAGACCACTTCTGCTCATTGGAGTGGTCTGGGTGCCAACTCCCACTACTCCTAACCCTGCAAGTGTAATTATTGCAGTTTTTTAAAAACTGCAATAATTACCTTGCAAGGGTTAACTCCCCCTCTAGTGGCTGTCTATTAGACAGCCACTAGAGGGAACTTCCTGCTCTATAGAACAGGAAACCTGTGCTAGAGCGTCGCTGGACGTCCTCACGCTGTGTGAGGACCTCCAGCGTCGCTCAAATACCAATAGGAAAGCATTAAAAATCGTTTTCAATGCTTTCCTATGGGGAGACGTAATGCGCGTGTGCGGCATGCGCATTAGGTCTCCTCGGCCGGTGGGCGGGACCAGTCTCGCCGACGGAAGAACAGGGAGGAGCGTAGCGGAGGAGGAGACAGCGGCGAGGGACATCGCCACTGCCTCAGGTAAGTGACTGAAGGAGTTTTCACCCCTTCAGTAACCGGGGATTGGTGGGTGGGAGGGAGAGGGGAGATCGTTTTCCTGGCACTGGAGTTTCCCTTTAAGCCATACAGGTGTTATTTAAAACAGGGTTGCTATAATGTTGCAGTCTTTTTAACATTCGTTATTTGTATCTTTATGATGGTTATTTCATGCTTGTCTTAATTTGCCATCTTCTCGTAATACCAAATATTTTATATTACATTTGCCGTCCCTGTGCTCTCCCCACAGTCGAGAAGCAGACAATATTGGGGTAAGAGAGCAGGCACCCGAAAAAAAGAAACAATCTGGATGAAATCTCACCTACAGAAAACATGTGCATTCATTAAAACAGATTTAGTTTCAGATCTCAACACATGGTAATCAGATTTTATAAAATAAAATTACTTCCATGAGAATCATTGCAGGTATTGAAGAAACGCTCATACAATCAAATGAAGTAATGTCAGCCGTCCATTTTCAGATCATTTGATGGGTTTTGAACCAGGTAATATGAGTCTAAGACACTGCTTGCATGTCAGCAGGCTATATATGCTATAGAAAACGCTGCCTTACTCACAATATAGCTTGTCCCTGAGAGTGTTGTGAGCAACAATCTATAATCCATAATCTTACAGCTCATTGCAATGCTTAGTGTGCAGAGTCTGTAAACCCCGTGTGTGCCAAACCACTATCCCAGAGTACCCCTCTGCTGCTGCTGTTCTGCTAATATGGAAGTGGATTTTTAATTATGTACTTTAAAAGACAGAATGCCCCTTCTGGAAGTATATTGGTCCAAAGTTCTCAGCTTATAATATTTATACAGAGTTGGACATGCTAATGCAGAATTCCTTTTTCAGATTACCACGAGGCAATGCAGATGATCCAGACTGTATGGGCCGGCATAGTGCCCATGGACTCTTGGCTCCAAAGCCAGCACAATGAGCTGTAGTAGTAATGGCCCCGTTTAAGATTTAATATTGTGAAAAGACTAATTGAAGTTTTCATAGAAAGTTGGTTAATATACAGTGGTACCTCAGATTACAAATGTAATGCGTTCTCCGGGACCCCACAAGTTACAGTACTACTGCAACCTCACACCAAGTTACGTAAAGACCCCACAAGTGACAGTGCAACTTTAACCTCACACCAAGCTACGTAAAGACCCCACAAGTGGCAGTGCAACTTTAACCTCACACCAAGCTATGTAAAGACCGCACAAGTGACAGTGCAACTTTAACCTCACACCAAGCTACGTAAAGACCCCACACGTGACAGTGCAACTTTAACCTCACACCAAGCTACGTAAAGACCCCACAAGTGACAGTGCAACTTTAACCTCACACCAAGCTACGTAAAGACCCCACAAGTGACAGTGCAACTTTAACCTCACACCAAGCTACGTAAAGACCCCACACGTGACAGTGCAACTTTAACCTCACACCAAGCTACGTAAAGACCCCACAAGTGGCAGTGCAACTTTAACCTCACACCAAGCTATGTAGAGACCCCACAAGTGACAGTGCAACTTTAACCTCACACCAAGCTACGTAAAGACCCCACAAGTGATTGTGCTACTGTAACCTCCCACCAAGCTACTTAAAGACCTCACAAGTGATAGTGCAACTGTAACCTCCCACCAAGGTACGTAAAGACCCCACAAGTGACAGTGCAACTTTAACCTCACACCAAGCTACGTAAAGACCCCACAAGTGACAGTGCAACTTTAACCTCACACCAAGCTACGTAAAGACCCCACACGTGACAGTGCAACTTTAACCTCACACCAAGCTACGTAAAGACCCCACAAGTGGCAGTGCAACTTTAACCTCATACCAAGCTATGTAGAGACCCCACAAGTGACAGTGCAACTTTAACCTCACACCAAGCTACGTAAAGACCCCACAAGTGATTGTGCTACTGTAACCTCCCACCAAGCTACTTAAAGACCTCACAAGTGACAGTGCAACTGTAACCTCCCACCAAGGTACGTAAAGACCCCACAAGTGACAGTGCAACTTTAACCTCACACCAAGCTATGTAAAGACCCCACAAGTGACAGTGCAACTTTAACCTCAAACCAAGCTACGTAAAGACCCCACAAGTGGCAGTGCAACTTTAACCTCACACCAAGCTACGTAAAGACCCCACAAGTGGCAGTGCAACTTTAACCTCACACCAAGCTACGTAAAGACCCACCAAGTGACAGTGCAACGTTAACCTCAATCCAAGCTACGTAAAGACCGCACAAGTGACAGTGCAACTTTAACCTCACACCAAGCTACGTAAAGACCCACCAAGTGGCAGTGCAACTGTAACCTCACACCAAGCTACGTAAAGACCCCACAAGTGGCAGTGCAACTTTAACCTCACACCAAGCTACGTAAAGACCCCAGAAGTGGCAGTGCAACTTTAACCTCACACCAAGCTATGTAAAGACCCCACAAGTGACAGTGCAACTTTAACCTCACACCAAGCTACGTAAAGACCCCACAAGTGGCAGTGCAACTTTAACCTCACACCAAGCTATGTAGAGACCTCACAAGTGGCAGTGCAACTTTAACCTCACACCAAGCTATGTAAAGACCCCACAAGTGGCAGTGCAACTTTAACCTCACACCATGCTACGTAAAGACCCCACAAGTGGCAGTGCAACTTTAACCTCACACCAAGCTACGTAAAGACCCCACAAGTGGCAGTGCAACTTTAACCTCACACCAAGCTACGTAAAGACCCCACAAGTGGCAGTGCAACTTTAACCTCACACCAAGCTACGTAAAGACCCCACAAGTGATTGTGCTACTGTAACCTCCCACCAAGCTACTTAAAGACCTCACAAGTGATAGTGCAACTGTAACCTCCCACCAAGGTACGTAAAGACCCCACAAGTGACAGTGCAACTTTAACCTCATACCAAGCTATGTAAAGACCCCAAAAGTGGCAGTGCAACTTTAACCTCACACTAAGCTATGTAAAGACCCCACACGTGACAGTGCAACTTTAACCTCACACCAAGCTACGTAAAGACCCAACAAGTGGCAGTGCAACTTTAACCTCACACCAAGCTACGTAAAGACCCCACAAGTGTCAGTGCAACTTTAACCTCACACCAAGCTATGTAAAGACCCCACACGTGACAGTGCAACTTTAACCTCACACCAAGCTACGGAAAGACCCCACAAGTGACAGTGCTGCTTTAACCTCACACCAAGCTACGTAAAGACCCACCAAGTGACAGTGCAACGTTAACCTCACACCAAGCTACGTAAAAACTGCACAAGTGACAGTGCAACTGTAACCTCACACCAAGCTACGTAAAGACCCCACAAGTGGCAGTGCAACTTTAACCTCACACCAAGCTACGTAAAGACCCCACAAGTGGCAGTGCAACTTTAACCTCACACCAAGCTATGTAAAGACCCCACAAGTGGCAGTGCAACTTTAACCTCACACCAAGCTATGTAGAGACCTCACAAGTGGCAGTGCAACTTTAACCTCACACCAAGCTACGTAAAGACCCCACAAGTGGCAGTGCAACTTTAACCTCACACCATGCTACGTAAAGACCCCACAAGTGGCAGTGCAACTTTAACCTCACACCAAGCTACGTAAAGACCCCACAAGTGATTGTGCTACTGTAACCTCCCACCAAGCTACTTAAAGACCTCACAAGTGATAGTGCAACTGTAACCTCCCACCAAGGTACGTAAAGACCCCACAAGTGACAGTGCAACTTTAACCTCATACCAAGCTATGTAAAGACCCCACAAGTGGCAGTGCAACTTTAACCTCACACTAAGCTATGTAAAGACCCCACATGTGACAGTGCAACTTTAACCTCACACCAAGCTACGTAAAGACCCCACAAGTGGCAGTGCAACTTTAACCTCACACCAAGCTACGTAAAGACCCCACAAGTGGCAGTGCAACTTTAACCTCACACCAAGCTATGTAAAGACCCCACACGTGACAGTGCAACTTTAACCTCACACCAAGCTACGGAAAGACCCACCAAGTGACAGTGCAATGTTAACCTCACACCAAGCTACGTAAAAACCGCACAAGTGACAGTGCAACTGTAACCTCACACCAAGCTACGTAAAGACCCCACAAGTGGCAGTGCAACTTTAACCTCACACCAACGTACGTAAAGACCCCACAAGTGGCAGTGCAACTTTAACCTCACACCAAGCTACGTAAAGACCCCAGAAGTGGCAGTGCAACTTTAACTTCACACCAAGCTATGTAAAGACCCCACAAGTGACAGTGCAACTTTAACCTCACACCAAGCTATGTAAAGACCCCACAAGTGACAGTGCAACTTTAACCTCACACCAAGCTACGTAAAGACCCCACAAGTGGCAGTGCAACTTTAACCTCACACGAAGCTACTTAAAGACCTCACAAGTGATAGTGCAACTGTAACCTCTCACCAAGGTACGTAAAGACCCCACAAGTGACAGTGCAACTTTAACCTCATACCAAGTTACGTAAAGACCTCACAAGTGGCAGTGCAACTTTAACCTCACACTAAGCTATGTAAAGACCCCACACGTGACAGTGCAACTTTAACCTCACACCAAACTACGTAAAGACCCCACAAGTGGCAGTGCAACTTTAACCTCACACCAAGCTATGTAAAGACCCCACACGTGACAGTGCAACTTTAACCTCACACCAAGCTACGTAAAGACCCCACAAGTGGCAGTGCAACTTTAACCTCACACCAAGCTATGTAAAGACCCCACAAGTGACAGTGCAACTTTAACTTTACACCAAGCTACGTAAAGACCCCACACGTGACAGTGCAACTTTAACCTCACACCAAGCTATGTAAATGTCAGGGCTCCGCGGGCAGCGGCGAGGGGAGGCTGCAATCCTCTCGCAGCACTCACCCTCGGTCCGTCGCCGCCCGCGGTCCCCTCTCCCCTTACCGATAAGCGAGCGGCGTCCTCTCCTCTTGACACGCCGCTCGCGTCCTCCTCTCTTCCTCCCAGCGGCAGCATGTCTAACGCTGCACGCTGGGAGCCGGCACTATTATCTAAGCGCCGGGGTCACTCACGTGACCCGGCGTTAAAGCTACAGTGCAACAAACACAGTGGGGGGTATAGATATCCCCCACGTGTGTTTGTTAATACCGATTGGTGGTTAGCCAATCAGGATTCAGGCTAGGATTTAAATACTTACCTTTCCTGTCTATCTGTGCCCTGTTGTGGTCTTTGCTTTTTAGTATTGATTCTGAACGTGTGCTTTCTGGTTACGTACTCTCTGTCTTGTTATACTGAGTTTGTGACTTTCTCCTACCCTTTGACCTCGGCTTGTTTCTCGTTATTCTGTTTTCTGGTTCCCCTTACTCGGCTTGTCTCCTGACTATTCTGTGTGTGCTTAGCCCGGCCACTCTAAGGACCGGTACTGCACACTTTCTGTCTGTGTGTCTGTGTGTGTGTTAGCGTGTTGGGTTCCCCAGTATCGTGACAGTAAAGACCCCACACGTGACAGTGCAACTTTAACCTCACACCAAGCTATGTAAAGACCCCACACGTGACAGTGCAACTTTAACCTCACACCAAGCTATGTAAAGACCTCACAAGTGATAGTGCAACTGTAACCTCACACCAAGGTACGTAAAGACCCCACAAGTGACAGTGCAACTTTAACCTCATACCAAGTTACGTAAAGACCCCACAAGTGACAGTGCAACTTTAACCTCATACCAAGCTATGTAAAGCGCCCCCAAGTGGTTCCCCTTACTCGGCTTGTCTCCTGACTATTCTGTGTGTGCTTAGCCCGGCCACTCTAAGGACCGGTACTGCACACTTTCTGTCTGTGTGTCTGTGTGTGTGTTAGCGTGTTGGGTTCCCCAGTATCGTGACAGTAAAGACCCCACACGTGACAGTGCAACTGTAACCTCACACCAAGGTACGTAAAGACCCCACAAGTGACAGTGCAACTTTAACCTCATACCAAGTTACGTAAAGACCCCACAAGTGACAGTGCAACTTTAACCTCATACCAAGCTATGTAAAGCGCCCCCAAGTGACTGTGCTGCTGTAACCTCACAGTAAGCTATTCAAACAGTGTTGAGAGTTCAAATACAAATTTGCACTCCATGCTTTTTTATGTAATCTGCTTTCGATTTTTTGTTAGCATTTGTTTTGTGTGTTTATTTACAATCTGTGCAATTGTATACAACTATACAATAGGTAGCACAAATGTAAGACATTGCTGCATTTAGCCCTTTGCAATCATTACTATGACAAATGCACATACAGTTTTAAATCACCTGGGTTTTATGTAGTTTATACATGTTACATTTTTATCCTTTATATTGTTCATATCCCATGATTGTATATGTGTTGGTCATACCATGCTAACATTCTCTTTATTTCGGATTCAATGATTATATTTAATCTACATTTGTTATGTTCCTTGCTATACAGTTTTTCAAACCTTACCAGATGTGCTTCTGGCTGACCAGAAATAGGACAATGCGCACCCCATCTCGCACAAGACAGGAGGCACCTCTGCATCAAATCATAGTCTTTCCTATTGTTTCCCAGAATTACGTTTTTATCATCACACAAGCGAAGAGAGGAAAAAAAGCAAATATTAGCATGTGTTGCAAAAATAAAAGTTGGCTACTATCTATAACCATTACTACATATAATAACTTCACCCAGCTATACCATTGCTGGTAAGAGTTAAAAATTTATGCACGTGTTAACTCTTGCTAGCACTGATACAGATAGGGGAACTTGTTATATTTTATTTACTCTAAACAGTACTAACATTGAACTCCAATTCCCATGATACTTCCTTATGATCCTTTAGTAGTTAAAATATTATTGAACTGTTATTTATTCAAGGTAAGGAGCTGGAAAGAAAGAAAGAAAGAAAAAAGGGTAACCACAGATTGGCATGAGCTGTGGAGCTTGGGTCACAAGTTGATGGGTTTACCCAAAATGTAGAGCCTAGCTGCTGTGGAATACTAACTCCCATGATACTCTACCAGCCGTAAGACTACCTTATGCCCCACCTCCTCACCTACCCTAGTGACTTGGAAAATCAGCCTTCCACGCAAGTAACCTTTCTAGAGCCAAATATATAAAATGTAACACAGATTAGCAGCTAAAACCTCAATCTGACCAGTGGTAGAAAAATGAGCCTCTCTCCTCTACGAAACCTAAAAGGTTAATTCGTCTTCTTTTTTTTTTTTCCTTATATTTAATTTATGTTTTTTTTTTTCATTTGTTCTTATTATTATACTTATTTCTTTTATATGTCTTAATTATTCAAAAGGGGAATATATCATAACTGGAATAACAGCAAAATAGGACAGAAAGATGTAATATGGTCCAAGGTTAAACAAGTCTGCATACGACCCTCCCCTCCAACTGGGCAAAACATATACACCGGGTGAGTGAATGTTAAAATGACTTGTGCACAGTCTACCTGGTGGCATGGGGAAATCGCGGCTTGCTGCTGGATTCATGTCTCTAAGGCAGGCTGCTCAATCACAGGGCACCTATCAGACATAGTATCAGCTGCTCCTTCTAGCAACAATCGTAAGCTGCTGTCGATCAGGGAAACTAATTAGTGGTTTTATTATGTATGGAAGCTGCAGCCTGTCACTGAATTCTCACTGTGAACAGCTTCTCAAATCCACTTGTCTGTGCTTTTCTCTGAGTGCAGTCCACGCAGATGACAAGACCACCACAAGCTTTTCAGGGATTTGCCCACCTACAGCACTTTACACAGAGAAAGAGAGAGAGAGAAGGGTGAGGACCACGTCTCTGTCTGTGAGCACTCTCGAGGCAGTACGGCTGGAAGGAATCCTGGAAAAGTTAAAAAGGAAGGTGCACGGAAATCGGACAATTATATCAGTCTTGTGAACTATTTTATCCCCTCTTCGTAACCAAATCCTTGCTGGAAATCCTGGACACGCGGGGCAAGTTAATCGCCTTCAACCGATTCTTAGATATTAGGACAAGGACGGAAACGAGCAAGGAGAGAGAAAAATGAAGCATATGCAATGAGCCAAATGTGTTTTATGAATCTTTAATGTGTTGTGTACAGGATTATGTGGGGTCAGTGCCTCTCCTTTTCATCACAGTTACACATTCAGCTCTGCCTGTCCTTGGCAAGCACAATGGAGCCAGTGCATTACTAAAGACGAGAAAGGGATCACTTGCTTAGGATACCTGGCAGGAACTTAACAAAGGACAGTAACTCACACTATCATGGACCAGGCAGAGAAGATGTAGCTGTAAGGAGTGGGATGCTGAAAGGGATGAACAGAACATATATGCAGGAGCCATTGTGACACTACACAGCCTACCTGCAAACCGTCTCTGCTCTGACTGTCAGGAGGAAGATAAATGAGCTGCATTTTGCACCCTTCAGGGTAAGTTTTCTCTTCTAAGACATATTGAGCTTTTGGAAGTGCTTTGTGCTGCTTTTTGTGGACAGGGGTAGCGCTAACACTCGCAGGCAGGCTGTGATTTCAAAACAAATAACCAAATAAGATGTAAAGCAGTTCAGTTCGTCTAGGCATGTGAATCGCTGCAAGCTTATTGGATTTGCTAAACTGTACACAACAGGCAGGGATGCCGGTCCCCAAACACTTCCCCCCCGCTCTCACCCTAACACCAGATTTCTCTTATTGTTTTGCATCAATTTTTTTAATTTTAGGGGCTTTTCTTATTTAAGAAGAATTTGATACAGATATTATGTTACTGGACCCCAGTTGTTCATGTTTCTTTCTTGAATGGTTTTAATACTTTTTTTGGGTGGGGGGGTTTATGTGCTGTTACATTTTAGGTATTTGCCTGTAATTGAAAAGTAGCTGCACTTGGTTGTTAAATGGTTAAAAAAAAAAGAAAAAAAGAAAAGGGGGTAACGGAATTCTGCCAAAAAGAGCATATAAACCATAATGCAATCAATCCCGGTCTCTGACAGCTCACAGTAGGATGTAGGAGCAGAGCAGAGATGATAGCACATTTTAAATTAGTGGATTTACCATATTAGAGGCAGTCGGGTCACAGCATGACTATTCTTTTATGTGTCTATCACTTGGTGACAAAGCACAGGTGTTCGTTTAAATGAGAGTGGTTTTGAGGAGCATATTTCAGTTTTGTTGTATGTGTGACATAATTCGAGTAAGATGAGCGGCAAAAACAATACCTCTAATAGTTAACCCATTAAGATCTTGGACAAAGTTAAAAGCAACGTGACCTTTGCATTAGTCATCTGAGCCTGACTTTGGAAGCTAATCTTTAAGAGATCTGTCCGATCTCCCATATTGTTGGGGTTCACCTGGAACACAAAACCCCATGTGTTTTCAAGAATTTAGAGGATGATGCTTTTAACCCCTTAAGGACACATGACATGTGTGACATGTCATGATTCCTTTTAATTCCAGAAGTTTGGTCCTTAAGGGGTTAAACCCTTAGGACCAATGATGGTTTATGTCATGATAACAATCTGTTCTGTTAAGATCTGATTCCAGAATGGAATGCCATACTCAATTAACGACAACAGGGCTACACAGAGTTGTCACACCAAAATCAGTAGGGCATGCCATGCTGGTATGAGGCAATTTAGGACCCAAGTGAGATGGTGGCAAGTATTCGAACAGCGAGGGGTTAAATATTTGCTAAAATTCCCTGCTTACCGATACAGACAGCTGCCCCGGTGAGCAGTGTATGTTACTCTGCCAGCCTGTATTTTATTCTTTTAGTCTGAGCCGGAGACTTTCCTTGGCCACTTGAAATTTTAATGAAGTTGTTAAAAGCATCCTTGCGGTTGCTGCCAACTCCTTGGTGATGCCACACATACAGATGTATGACAGTGCATTCCAAACACAAGCGAAAAAAAGAAAAGAAAAAAAAGCTCCAAACCTGACCCCAATGAGGCTTCCCAGGGGAATATGCCGGTGACGTTAATGTGTGATCCAAATGTCATGCAGCACTGTGTGCACAAATCAAGCTGCATGCGTCTCCTGCACGCTCTTTACATGTCTGCTAAGTAACATGGGATATGCCCTTTATGTATGGCCTGTTTGTAACAATGTGCGGAGCTAAACAGTTTGCTTGCTTTATCTGTTTTTGGCTTGCCTTGCTGAATTACATTTGCTTGCCTCTTTAGCGTGTGTATGATTTATTTTATTCTATTATGTTCTAGGAAGTAATTTTGACTGAAGCTTTTTTTTTTTACAGTATATAGTGATATAAAGATACATATATCTGGGCAGTCCACATTAAGTCAAAAATAGATGCAACGGTCAAATTTGTCAACGCAGGGAAGTGGGGGTCAATTAAGTTGGGGGGACCCAGGCTCTGTATCAAACACTGTAATATCTTTGTCGTCAATAATACGGTTAGCAGCTGGTTAAATTTCAGATTGGGGATTATGACTCATGTATTTTTATTGCCCGTAACAGGGCATTTCCTTGATAGTTACGAATATCCTTATTGTAATATAGGTTTTGCATACTTACACATGAAATAATATAGCTCCAGCAGCAAGCACTACATAGACATTAGACGTTGCAGCAGACAGCCAGAATCAATTTTAATTGAGCGTGACTTTTTTACCCTGTTACAATCTGAAGCATGCAGTTGTCCTGAAATCTGAAAAAAATCTCTAGAAATGAGCATCAGGAAAAAATATATCCTGCGCAAAGAAAGATCATTCACGTAAATGATCGAAGGTTTGTAAAATAAAATCATTGTTTGACTCCTGAAGGCGTCTACTGCTGTACACGGATATGCAATATAGTATGAATCTGTTCGTAAACGTTCAACCGATAAAATCAGATAGTGTGCGTAATATCAAATATACGTGGACGCCATTGTGTTTCTGCAGGTAACTTCTTACGTGTACCAGCAGATTGTAACATGGCAAATGAAGAATCCTACATAAAGCTGTCTATCCCATGATTCTCACAACTCCACTAATCTAGTAACAAATCACAAAATGCGTTGGGATCACTGCAAAACGCTCTACGTCAAATGTGATTTAGTCCCCGGGGAGAAAAGTGGAATCCCACAATGTACATTGTGCTGCTGCACCAGGTGAAAATAAAAAGTGACAAACTGAAATCTGTGTTACCAGTTATCCCCTAGAGGTGCCATTATTTGCAGTAGGTGTTTCACGGTCATCTTCGCAGATCTCTCTTTCAGCTGGCTTGCTCACTGCTGCACATTACGAAAATATTGACAAAGAGCTACTGGCAGTTTTGCTTATGTTCCAGTTGTCCGTTATCTGTTCCATGGTCTGCGAGGAAAGCTGGATTAATTAATATTAAAGTGCCCATTGTCGTATCTTTAAAGTGAGATCCGTAACAGAAGATAAGAAGCATGGTAGGATGCAGAATGCACTTGTGTGGCAATAGACGAAGCCTGAATTAGTTAGCCAGTATGGCATTAAATAGGCCACAGTGGTAATATTGCATTCTACACGTTGTTTATTTTTTAACTTGTAAACCACGCCGTTGTGTCCAAGGAAATTGCAAACAGAGCAGGAAAACCAGGAGGGCCACTAATCGAATAGAGTGTGATTGAAACGTGGAAGTATAAACATAACATAATAATTATCCAATCATGTTTATAAATTAGAACTGACTTCCCGTTATCAGAAAAAATTAGAATGTGAGCTAAATATATATGGAATACTAGACATAATGCAGTACATCATGTGTTTTAATAGATACAGCCTGCTCGGTACACATGGTGTATAATAATACTGGCTGCTAATAGGAGGCCGAGCACACAGATGTTCAAGTGCTCTCTCTATATACACACTAATGCAGGCACATTGTATCTAAGGAACAGCTATATTAGTCTACTTTGTGCTATACGTTTGCTGTACAATATGGACTTGGTCTAAACTCATACATCATAAGATGATCTATCACAGGGGCTCAGACAAACCATATCACAGGGTGAGCTCTATGTGATATGACCATCTACAAATATTCACCTCCACCTTGGGTTTGTTTTAATTGCATCTGCTTTAATCTTGTGCAAGATACAGTGACTGCCAGGTTATTATGGCTGTGGCTGTCAAAGATTTATGGGCGTTGAAGTCCAACGCCTGGTGTGGGCTGATGTGAGATTATATAACATATTGATTTAAACATAATCACACTGCTCTATAATACAGGCTAAATACATATCACAAGGGGTTCTCTATAATACAGGCTAATTACATATCACAGAGCGTGCTCTATATTACAGTCTAAATACATATCACATGGCGTGCTCTATATTACAGGCTAAATACATATCACATGGCGTGCTCTATATTACAGGCTAAATACATATCAGATGACGTGCTTTATATTACAGGCTAAATATACATCAGATGATGTGCTATTACAATACAGGATCATTCTAAACATATACCTGACAGATCTAATTATAATACAGGTTAATGCTAAAAACATGATCAGAACATAGAATGATATAGGATCATTCCAGACACATACCTCACAAAGCATTATATGATATAGGACCATTTTAAACACATACCTCACAGAGCACTATATAATATAGGACCATTCTAAACACATACCTCACAGAGCATTATATAATATAGGACCATTTTAAACACATACCTCACAGAGCCCTATATAATATAGGATCATTCGAAACACATACCTAACAGAGCACTATAGAATATAGGATCATTCTAAACACATACCTCTCAGAGCACTATATAATATAGGATCATTCTAAACACATACCTCACAGAGCATTATAGAATATAGGATCATTCTAAACACATACCTCACAGAGCATTATAGAATATAGGATCATTCTAAACACATACCTCACAGAGCATTATATAATATAGGATCATTCTAAACACATACCTCACAGAGCACTATATAATATAGGATCATTCTAAACACATACCTCACAGAGCATTATAGAATATAGGATCATTCTAAACACATACCTCACAGAGCATTATAGAATATAGGATCATTCTAAACACATACCTCACAGAGCATTATATAATATAGGATCATTCTAAACACATACCTCAAAGAGCACTATATAATATAGGATCATTCTAAACACATACCTCACAGAGCATTATATAAGATAGGATCATTCTAAACACATACCTCACAGAGCATTATAGAATATAGGATCATTCTAAACACACCTCACAGAGCACTATATAATATAGGATCATTCTAAACACATACCTCTCAGAGCACTATATAATATAGGATCATTCTAAACACATACCTCAAAGAGCACTATATAATATAGGATCATTCTAAACACATACCTCACAGAGCATTATAGAATATAGGATCATTCTAAACACATACCTCACAGAGCATTATATAATATAGGATCATTCTAAACACATACCTCACAAAGCATTATATAATATAGGATCATTCTAAACACATACCTCACAGAGCATTATATAAGATAGGATCATTCTAAACACATACCTCACAGAGCACTATATAATATAGGATCATTCTAAACACATACCTCACAAAGCATTATATAATATAGGATCATTCTAAACACATACCTCACAGAGCACTATATAATATAGGATCATTCTAAACACATACCTCACAGAGCACTATATAATATAGGATCATTCTAAACACATACCTCACAAAGCATTATATAATATAGGATCATTCTAAACACATACCTCACAGAGCATTATATAAGATAGGATCATTCTAAACACATACCTCACAGAGCACTATATAATATAGGATCATTCTAAACACATACCTCACAAAGCATTATATAATATAGGATCATTCTAAACACATACCTCACAGAGCACTATATAATATAGGATCATTCTAAACACATACCTCACAGAGCATAATATAATATAGGATTATTCTAAACACATACCTCACAGAGCATTATATAATATAGGATCATTCTAAACACATACCTCACAGAGCATTATATAATATAGGATCATTCTAAACACATACCTCACAGAGCATTATATCATATAGGTATTATGATAAACACATACCTCACAGAGCATTATATAATATAGGATCATTCTAAACACATACCTCTCAGAGCACTATATAATATAGGATCATTCTAAACACATACCTCACAGAGCATTATAGAATATAGGATCATTCTAAACACATACCTCACAGAGCATTATATAATATAGGATCATTCTAAACACATACCTCACAGAGCACTATATAATATAGGATCATTCTAAACACACCTCACAGAGCACTATATAATATAGGATCATTCTAAACACATACCTCTCAGAGCACTATATAATATAGGATCATTCTAAACACATACCTCAAAGAGCACTATATAATATAGGATCATTCTAAACACATACCTCACAGAGCATTATATAAGATAGGATCATTCTAAACACATACCTCACAGAGCACTATATAATATAGGATCATTCTAAACACATACCTCACAGAGCATTATATAATATAGGATCATTCTAAACACACCTCACAGAGCATTATATAATATAGGATCATTCTAAACACATACCTCACAGAGCATTATATAATATAGGATCATTCTAAACACATACCTCACAGAGCACTGTAGAATATAGGATCATTCTAAACACATACCTCACAGAGCATTATGTAATATAGGGTCATTCTAAACACATACCTCACAGAGCATTATATAATATAGGATCATTCTAAACACATACCTCACAGAGCACTGTAGAATATAGGATCATTCTAAACACATACCTCACAGAGCATTATGTAATATAGGGTCATTCTAAACACATACCTCACAGAGCACTATATAATATAGGATCATTCTAAACACATACCTCACAGAGCACTATAGAATATAGGATCATTCTAAACACATACCTCACAGAGCACTGTAGAATATAGGATAATTCTAAACACATACCTCACAGAGCACTATATAATATAGGATTATTCTAAACACATACCTCACAGAGCACTATAGAATATAGGATCATTCTAAACACATACCTCACAGAGCACTATATAATATAGGATCATTCTAAACACATACCTCACAGAGCATTATATAATATAGGATCATTCTAAACACATACCTCACAGAGCACTATAGAATATAGGATCATTCTAAACACATACCTCACAGAGCACTGTAGAATATAGGATCATTCTAAACACATACCTCACAGAGCACTATAGAATATAAGATCATTCTAAACATATACCTCACAGAGCACTATATAATATAGGATCATTCTAAACACATACCTCACAGAGCATTATATAATATAGGATCATTCTAAACACATACCTCACAGAGCATTATATAATATAGGACCATTCTAAACACATACCTCACAGAGCATTATAAAATATAGGATCATTCTAAACACATACCTCACAAAGCATTATATAATATAGGATTATTCTAAACACATACCTCACAGAGCACTATATAATATAGGATCATTCTAAACACATACCTCACAGAGCATTATATAATATAGGATCATTCTAAACACATACCTCACAGAGCATTATGTAATATAGGATCATTCTAAACACATACCTCACAGAGCACTATATAATATAGGATCATTCTAAACACATACCTCACAGAGCATTATAGAATATAGGATCATTCTAAACACATACCTCAAAGAGCACTATATAATATAGGATCATTCTAAAGACATACCTCACAGAGCATTATAGAATATAGGATCATTCTAAACACATACCTCACAGAGCACTATATAATATAGGATCATTCTAAACACATACCTCACAAAGCATTATATAATATAGGATCATTCTAAACACATACCTCACAAAGCATTATATAATATAGGATCATTCTAAACACATACCTCACAGAGCATTATATAATATAGGATCATTCTAAACACATACCTCACAGAGCACTATATAATATAGGATCATTTTAAACACATACCTCACAGAGCACTATATCATATAGGATCATTCTAAGCACATACCTCACAGAGCACTATATCATATAGGATTATTCTAAACACATACCTCACAGAGCATTATATAATATAGGATCATTCTAAACACATACCTCACAGAGCACTATATAATACAGGATCATTCTAAGCACATACCTCACAGAGCATTATATAATATAGGATCATTTTAAACACATACCTCACAGAGCACTATATCATACAGGTATCTTGATAAACACATACCTCACTATATAATATAGGATCATTCACAGAGCACATTATTATACAGGCTCATTCTAAACACAAACATCACAGTGTGTTAATCAGATGTGGATCTAAACATAAACTTCATAAAGCATGCTATAATATAGACACAGCTGAACTCACATATGCTCAGGTGTGTATCTGCCATCGAAGCTCTACAAAATGTCTAAAGTTATTTATAAAACATCATATTTCAGCTGTAAAATAATAAATACCCAATATCCTTTATCTTATCCTATACAATATATTTACAGATTGCTATGTAGATACTCTTAAAGGAACGCTGTAGTTTTAGGAATACAAATGTGTAATCCAATGGCTATAGTGTCCTGTCACCGTTTAGGTTCTTCAGGCCCATGCTGCCAGGGTTAAAAATTTGAGTTTTACTTCCCTTCTCTCCCTAGCAGCACTGTATCCCTGATGCCTTCCCACCTCTTTAGCCAAGATCCTTAATCTCATCCAATCCAATACATTACCATGAAGGCTAGTGTGCATGCGCGGCAAAGCGCCACACTGCACCAGAGTGTCTCTGATTTAAATAGTTTTACTCAAGTATTTTGTCAGAAGCGCCTTAAGTGACTGTCACTATGACAAACCATTCAAGGCAGGTTAACACGGCAATGTTTTAGGCAACAGGGTTAAATCTGGGGAGGCATGGCACCCGACTACTTAATTGAGATGAAGTTGTGTGAGTGCCTGTAGAGTCCTTTTAAACTACAAAAATTACATTGTAATCCAGTACGGACAAGGCAAAGACAGGTCACACATTGCAAATGTACAGAAGTAAATAGGAACCCTTTAATTTCATCTCCTCTCCGTATGCTTTCTGACTGCCAGGTGCAAATGACAGAGTTTATAACAATGATTGACAGAGAGCTAAGATGGAGGTGCCCATCTGCAAGACAAAAGGGTGCTGATTTCTACATTTTTTTTACATTTATTTTAAAACCCTATAAACACATTTTTATCAAATTTAGGATTAAGTAGATATGATATTAAAAATACTGTGATGTGACAGATGCCTTTTAACTTACACACGATTGCTGGACACACACGCATTAAGAAAGATACCAATATTATAAAACGTAGATATACCAACCAAAGCCCCTTCTTCTATCTCAGCTGCTGACTTAAAAACATTACGATATTTGAACAGTCTAATTGAGGGTCGGCAGGCTGTATAAACAATTTCTACAGTATGGTCACAGATCCCACAATAAAGAGAGACTACTATTCATCACAGGTTGGTGTTAGCAGACAGTGGCCACAAAACACTAATAATAACTAATAACTAGTTATATGAGCAATCGGAAACAACATACACAAAGCCATAACACAAACTACAAAAGGTGCAATATAATTCGGCTACACCGAAGAGAGCACACATATCTTGCATGTGGTTCTACAGATAATACAATAGAGATTAATCAGATATGATATGGATAAGTATAAAAACATAGAGTGCCTAGCACAAGGAAAACACAACTACCACGGAGAACTCTAGAGAACTGGGTAGATTCCAGGTTACTGGTAACACATCTTCAACTAATTTAGGGTTACAAAACAAACCTTACAATGCAGCCAAGAGCAGAATAAAAGATATATTTGCTGAAGAAAAAATAAGTAAATGGAAAATTAGCAAAAAGTTTTACATGACCATAAATGCATTTTCTGAAAAAAGACTGATTAGCAACTGAAAGAAATGCTCAGTCTCTCCTCGTCCATCACATCTCGTTGGCTCGGTTTTTGAGATAAGGCGGCACGTGGGGAATTCTCTACACAAGCCAAATATGGACATTTATTTCTGATGGGAACTTTCAAAGATTTCACTGGAACAATGTTATTTCCTTTATTTTTTTTTACATTTCATCTCATCTAAAATAACAAGTATGAGAATTAAAAATAAAAGAGGGTCTTCACTCCCGTGGTTCAGTATGGCCAAGCTAGCTTCAAAGAACAAGAGACCGCCTCACATTTCGATGCCCCAGCTTGTGTCTCGACTTAAGGTAGATAATTCAATATGTGTTCTATACACGTCTTGCCCCTGGTGACTATGTTTATTAAAAAGGTCTTGATTTCACATGTACAGAATGATTGGTGGTAAGAGTCACCTGTCTGCGTGGAGGTGGGGGGTGAAAAGCTCTCCCATCTGCCAGACACATTCATTACCATTTAGTAGATCAGGTCAGGAAAGATTAATGGATGGAGAGGCAGACCACTCATACACTCGTATCCATGACTCGAAAACAGTCCATTTCCTGGTACAAGAACAGCACCTTCACTGACCTCATGACCCAAGGAACAGACTGGATAACTGTATTCATTTGCCTGGAGTTAAAAGCAGTACGACATCCTATATCAGCTGGAACACTGCACAGGGAAGTTACAGTAACAGTTAGAATCAGAAAAAGTGTTATGTGTTCTGCTCTTCAGGTTTAGTCACCAGTGGGTAATACATCAACAGCCAACTCACACGTCTTTGAGAAGATGCAATCAATATATTCACCAATGAACATATATATTGTATAAATGACTCATTGTTATTCATTCTAGGAACACATGTTGCTTTAAAGAAACAGCAAACCCCTACAGCGCACTGTAGTGGTTATGGTGCCAGGAGTGTCCAGATGCCCCCATTATAAGTAGTTGAACCGTTTCAGAATGGTTTTGCCTTCTTGCCTAATGTCCACCAAGCTCCATTCCCTACGCACTGTAGTGGTTATGGTGCCAGGAGTGTCCTCATGCCCCCATTATAAGTAGTTGAACCGTTTCAGAATGGTTTTGCCTTCTTGCCTGACGTCCACCAGGCGCCATTCAATACGCACTGTAATGGTTATGGTGCCAGGAGTGTCCTCATGCCCCCATTATAAGTAGTTGAACTGTTTTCAGAATGGTTTTGCCTTCTTGCCTGACGTCCACCAGGCGCCATTCAATACGCACTGTAATGGTTATGGTGCCAGGAGTGTCCTCATGCCCCCATTATAAGTAGTTGAACTGTTTTCAGAATGGTTTTGCCTTCTTGCCTGAAGTCCACCAGGCGCCATTCCATATGCACTGTAATGGTTATGGTGATTGGAGTGTTCCTTTACAAAGTTTAAAGTCTTTCTAACATTTCAGAAAAGTTTACACATATTCAGGGTGCCAAGGTTAGTCTTAAACTGACTTAAGCTAATTACACTTAACAAGGGTAGGTAACTGTAAAACATAGGTAAAAAAAAACAATCACCAGTATTATTCTTCAGTGTAATCCAAGAAATGTCAGGAACAAACTAATGAGGAAATATATGTTTAATTACTTTCTTAGCCCTTGCACGTCTCAGCAAATAAAAGAATTTCCAAAGGATTGTGACCGCAAGACACGATTCACTAATCAACGCTCAAAGACACTCCTTGAAATCATGCAAATCTTCCAAAGCCCATTATGCAGATCACATAACATAATGTCACTACCTCTGTACATTCATTTCTAATTACACTGTTTTAGATGATGATTAATTCCTACAATTTTCAACATGTTAAAGCACGTTCATCAAAATCTTGCGTCAAACTAAATAGGTGCACAAAATACGCCACTGAAACATGAAAGGATGAGTAATGCGTTAATGTAAATGGGCTTTACATAAAGTGGAGCATTGTGATGGATTAAAATATCTATGTAAATGTTACAAGACATTTGACTGCTGTAAGAAATTTTACATTTTAAGATAAGTGAATAATGATATTTGCAGATACAGCTGAAAAAAAAACACAAACTAACTGATCCACTTAATATCAAATCTATGATGTGTTTTGACTGACTGGTGTTTTTCACAGATAATGAAGTCCATATTAATATGAAGGATATCACAATCAGCAGGTTCCAAAAGTAAAATTCTGTACTGTGAGTAAAGACAACTGAGAAATTACCAATGCTGGACTGAGAGAGACTAAAATTCGGAAAATTGGTCTATCGGAATTTGGAAAGATGCCTCTTTTTCAACTGCTTACCAGTGCCAGTCGTGATGATTGACAGGTTTAGCCAATATGAATAACGCCTAAACTCAAGATATGTTTAGTGACAATAAAATGTCCTTTTAAATTTCAGTTTAGATTTTTTTTTTATGCAAGTGATCGCGTAATGGGAACATGACACATGAAACACGTAAAAAACATTTACAATCAAGCATGGTACAGTTGCGGGTTACTCAAGGTCTCATTTCGTTATTCCACTCATTTTTAAGTAATTTCAACTAGGTTTCCCTATTATGGGCAGGGTGCGTTATGGCAGTCTACTTTTATAGAGGGGTCTGGCCTTAGGTCTCGTAGTGCCTCTTGGGTCTTATCGCGGTATCGCTGTGAGGAATCAGCTTCACTGAGGCCTTCAGTGAGGTTAACAGTTAGCCTGCTAGCCTTCGTTTGCGGTGACTTTACGCTTGGCATACTATTGCTAGAGTGGAAGGCCTGGGGAATGGCCCGTGCGGGCATGGTATGCTTAGTTTTGGTGCCTATTGAGTAAACAATAGTGGTTGCAGGATTCTGTGGAAATAGTATTGGTATCAATAGCTGCAATGTGAATTCACAAAGTAGCAATATTAAATAAACAAATGTATCAGCTACTTGTATCTTTTCTTCCCATATAAGGGCAAGAAAAAAAAATTGCTGAATAGAAATTATCTAGTAAAGCTTCTATCATATATATATAAACCAATACACTGGGGAATAGGTAGAATAAATGGGAGAAATATATTGTCCCACTGTAGTAGAAATTTTTAAATGCTATGTCATTTATATTGTGCAGCCGACAGATTATTTTTTTTTTTTAAAGATTTTTATTGTTGTACTCAATTGTGCAAATCCCAGAGAAGCCCTTTAACCATGAACTGATGCAAATTGAAGAATTGCAAGCTTTGAATCTAAAAAGTGGGGTGGAAAAAAAAAATCGGAATAATTCTCCAAACACATTTATTTATCCAGCTGGGCTATTTTTGCCCACAATTAGCATTTCCCATGTTACGGAACAGATCTAATAAAATAAAGACTACAGATACAATAAAGTACTATATAGATCCCATAAGCTTTACATACATATTTGAAATCTGAACCGCTCTACAGGTGCTCTCATATAAAATGAAAAGAAAAAAAAAAATCTACAAAAAAAAAGATTGAAGTGTGCTGCGGGGGAATTTGTGAAAGCACAAGGTACGGAAAATATCTCTATTCAACACTAGAAATGTCGATGGATCTCGGTTTTAAAATTAGGTTTCAGCCCCCAAGTTACTGAATTAAGAAGATCACGTAGGAAGAATAGAAATCTGCAGATTGGCAGGTGATACTTATGTTCCATAAAGAAAGGCTTTGGAACGCAGCATTCTTTAACTAGAAATAACGCACATTCTTTTGCGAATACCGCAAGGCTAAAGCAGGACTTTTAAAAACTTGTAATAATGGTCTTGGATGTTCCTGAGTGTTCTACACCTTTAATAGTATGTCAGATACAATATATCAGTGTCTACAGCCCTCAAATGAAATCTTTGCAGTGCCAGCAATTATGATTTTTTTTAAATGAGACAGTAGGTTAGATTAAAGGGACACTATAGTCACCAGAAAAACTACAGCTTAATGTAGTTGTTCTGGTGAGTATAATCATTATATGCAGGCATTTTCATGCAATGAAAAGGCAGTGTTTACATTGCCCCTTGGGACACCTCCAAGTGGCCACTCCTCAGATGGCCACTGGATGTGCTTCCTGGCTAAGTGCTGCACAGTAGGCAGCCCTGCCGTTCAGTGTCCCCACGCTCTGGGTGGAGGGTGCGGCTGGGAGGTGGGGGAGCAAGCCCCCTAAATGGTGGTTTAACCCCTTAAGGACACATGACATGTCTGACATGTCATGATTCCCTTTTATTCCAGAAGTTTGGTCCTTAAGGGGTTAAACACTATAGGGTCAGGAATACATGTTTGTGTTCCTGACCCTATAGTGTTCCTTTAAATTATTGAGTCGGTCAATCAAAAGGCTGTGCTTAAATGTATTAAAGTACATAACCATTTGTCTATAATTACTTTGATTCCCAGAATGGGTGCAATTTAGCGGCTCTGTACACCTCACCTCAATAAACGCTTCTATACTGAAGAATAGTTAATAAAGAGTAACTGCTCGCAATAAGAAGGTCATAGCCTTTCAAATACTATAAATGCTACCCGGGATAATTTAATATGTTTTATTTATAAAAAAGATCGTCATTTGTTTGGTCACATTCATCTATTCTAAGGAAAATTGTAAAAACACTGTTACATCAGTCACAGGTGATATGCCTAAACTACCTGTGTTAAGATAAGGATATCCACCAAACAATGCTGTATTTCCTTAGGACAAAGCTTGAAAGTCTTCAAAGTAAAGAATGGCTAAGGAGGAATTAACGCTGTGTAAGAGAAACCGTGAGCAAATGCAGATTTTTAACTTGAGAGCAATTTTAGGTTTTAGACATCGTATGAAAAAGAAGACGGTCCAGATCTAACAACAGTGAACGATTACTTGGTTCTATTTCTTAAGAGTACAAAGAGTAAATGGGTGAAAACCCTATTTTATTGTCAAGCCATATTAGTTGTTTAACAAAACAAAAAAAAATGGGGCTTTCCCAATGTCAGGCAATTTGTCTGCCACTTTGATAATGTGCTATCCCTGTTTTTTCACTTTTTTCACATTCAAAGCCATCCAATGTTGGAAGGCTGTGTGACCCAAATAATTCTTCAGTGCAAGCTGCAGTGATTATGGTGCTTAGCCTGTTAGTTTCATTATAACAAAGGACAACACTGCACATAATGTTCCGATGAAAGAAAATACATACATAGTAATAAAAGAGCAGTTGTATAGTGCAACGTAAACCCTGTGTGCTTCAGCTGTAATGGTGCCCAGTCTCTAATAGGGATTACTCTAGAACAGGCATAGGCAACCTTCGGCACTCCTGATGTTTTGGACTACACCTCCCATGATGCTTTGCCAGCACTATGGATGTAAGAGCATTATGGGTTATGTAGTCCACAACATCTGGAAAGCCGAAGGTTGCCTATCCCTGCTCTAGAACATGCAGCAGTTGAAGCTGTCCCTATGACCGTTCCATCCATGGGTTAAACGACAATGCTAACATGTACAAAACTGTGTAAGACCACAAACAGCACACTGTGACACTGTGCAGGATATTTCATAGGTACAGCCCTCTGCCAGGCATATCTCTATGTCAATAGTATGTAAAGATCTGAATGGAAAGTGACTGATAAAAATAGAATTTCATCTATATTTTCTGTTGGCTTGGCAAGCAGAATCTAGACACACGTTTGCGGTTTAAAGTATGCCCTTGACATTTGTGACTAGGAGGAGCACGTTAAGGTCCCACTGACCAGGCATGTTTTCTGGAACTCTTTCCATAAGAACGCGGCATGTTACCGATTCAGTGGCCAGGCTGCAACGCATTAACAAATATTAGCTACATAGAGGAGGTGGATTCCTGATAAATTGTGCGTTTATTAGCCATGTATGTGTTATTCGAAAAGTAAGAACATATTCCATATCTTTCTATGATGGGCAAATAAAACAATAAAATATATTCTAACAAACACGTTAAGGTGAATAGAATAGAATAGAATAGATTAGAATAGAGGAGATATGAGGAAGGTCCTGCTCCAAGAGCTTGCAATCTAAGGGAAGTGAATGTAAGTACCCAGCAAGTAAACAGCATTGGATTCAGAAGGATAAAGAGATAGCCACCAATGCATATAACTAAGCAGATATATAAAATATGACTTGTTCATAAAGTACTGATGTAGCGTCATTTCATGGTACAAATTGAAACATTCAAAGATCATGCACACGAGCCGTGGCTCATGCATAAAGTTTAGGATAGATACATAAGCCAATGTGCAGAGAGGTCTATGAAATGATCTAGGATGTGATGGCAGGCAGAGATGGAGATAAAAGGTATTATGTCAAAGACGAGATTTGGCCCTATTAGTTATACTTACCTGAAGGTCTCTTTTGCGCGTGCCACCATCTTCTTCTATTGTTAGCTCCGAGTACTTCATCCACCAGGAGCTACAAAACTGCTGTACTCTCACCCAGCACAAAGGTCTAAGAAGGGTCCCACAGTCCACATACACCAAGACGAGAAGTTGGGGGAATTGACAATTCTCTGACAGCAGAAGCCTCACCTTTTGGCAACTTCATGCTTGACTATAAAACAAAATGTATTTGTTGTCTAATATCTCCTGATTGCATAGGAATTTCAATCAATTCCCAACTCATTCAATATGATCATTTTATAAAGGTATTGTGTTTAACCCCTCTGCTGCTGGAGGTGTAACTCTACCTCCGGCACCATTACTGGGGTGTTATCAATCAGCCCAGAACTAGAGTTGTCCAGGCTGGATAATGTCAGTTCTGTGAAACTTTGGTTGTACAGAATGTCAACCGCTAAGAGCGGTCACCTGATGCTCTCAGACAATAACGATCATGGCTGTGGTTTCTGTCACCAGACTACGAGGGAGCTTCAGCGGGCTGTAGTGGTTACGATGATTGGAGTAACCCTTTAATGAAAAGTTGCTATTGATAATCTATTCACTTTTTTCACAATGTGGCCATACATGGAAAATTATCTAAATCACACTTAACATTACAATACAAAGGACAAAAAATAGTTTTTCAAAATATATCAAAACAGAAACATTAAACATCTAACAAAAGATAAGATAACAATGGGTTATTATGCAAAATGAAAGTATCATAATATAATGTAATTAAATGTGTCATTTTAGTTTCAAAACATTTTTGACAAATTTGTAAATAATATACATAAAAGACAGAGCATTCATAACAACAGATAAATATATCCTCAGTGTATGTATGACTGTAGAGCTTGGAAAATGTTATTGTTGCAGGAATCCTAAGAAAATTCTCAATTTGTCAGTGGGGGTTGTTAGGGGTACATTGAGAAATGATCTGATATCAAAAGGATGTGGGTTATACAGAAACTGGAGAATAATTATAAGTTATTTTCAAACTTTAAATCTTTGACTGTCAGAATGCAAAGATCATGAACGTCTGCCAGGCAATGAACTCTTTAATAACCAATTATCATCATAATCTGGTCTCTAGAGATTGTCCTGACTAGTTTTGGCAGATCCTGCTACCCTACAATAAAAGGATCAGTAGAATTTGGAATAGAAGGATCCTTAAAGGTTAGATTATTACGGCACATATCGTCATTGATCCTTGCAGGATAAAGTGGCCAAGTAGACATAATGTCATGTTAGCATCGCCCCATTTATTTCAGTAACACCCTGGCATTTGACTGATAGTGAATAAGAGGGCAGCATATTATTCACAGCATTCTTCAGCTAACAGGTTAATAAATATGTCTACTACAGTCTCCACAGCACAGTTCTGCCGAGTAAGTGGCCCCATTTAGCAGATAAACAGTGGAATGAGAACACGCTGTGAGCAATCGAAGTGTTTAACACATTTGTAGGCGATAACAGTTTGAAACCCATAATGATTTATTCAGTTTCACAAACATATAGATGGAATCTTAATTGTAACAATTCAAGGTTCTTCATTGCTAACAAAGTGGCAATTTCAGGAGAGAAAAAAAAAAATAAAGCCATGTGCCTGATTATTCATAGATCTGTATTGTTATAATTATATATTATTGATAAATAAGGAGAGATTTAACAATGTACAATGTATAATACATTTGCATGCACTGCATTACACAATGTATCTATCTCAATCTAAACATTTCTAATAGTGAAGTTCATTAGGAAGAATCTGGTAAACATTACTCACGTTGATTCTATTCAATTACCAATCAAAACCAGTTCAAAGTGGGGGCGTGGCCTAACTACTGAAGCGGACAGTCGCATGGCCTCTGAGCTCCGGCATATCGGAGGGGAAAAAAACAACTAAAATAGCCAGCCAACACTTACAAAACCCGGGGGGTGTACCCATTACCTGCCCCATCGGTCGGAAAAACAAGAAACCAAAACCGCACATCTCGGCAGGGCACAAGCATCGGTGATCTGTGGCGGCAGGCACATGGTGGCCAGGAGCACAAGATGGCAGTGCTCCATTGTGGGTGCTTGGACTTCTCCGGCGGTATGTCGGATGAGGCGGAGGGAGTACTCACGCCACCTCCACAGGTAGCGGAGACAGCACACCCGACACCCTCACCTCCAGGAGCAGATGCCGCACCAGCAACAGTAATGGCTATAAAAGAGCTCATGGCAGACCGCCAACAGAAAATATCAGCGGATGTGTCCCTAATAAGGGAAGACCTGCGGAGCCTGACCGGCCGCCTTGGCCTAGTGGAAAGTACCACACAAGAGCACACTCACACCATCGCTGACCTGCAAAGGGAGGTGAGGGAGATACAGCAACTGAATCAGGCCTTTGAACGCAGGCTAGACGCCCAGGAAGAGAGGCGAAGGCAAAAACATACGAAAATCAGGGGAATCCCGGAGAAAATACCTGCGGCTGAACTCCCACACCTAACTCATAGTAGCCCTACAGTGAAAGATAAAATTGTGGTGAGAGCACTCAGAACATGCAGAAATAAAAAATATATTACCAAACTTGGTTAAAATGGGAATATCTAGAACAATAAAGCACAAACACATAGAGTAATATTGTCATAAAAGAGATAAAATAATAATATGAGACTGGTTACACTCACATATTGCTGAGTCACTTTAAAAGCTGACTCAGACTTAGGGCTTTTGTGGAGATGAGAATTCTTCAGCTTTAGACGTCCTGTACCGGTTATACTTGGTCTGCACTGGGAAGTGTTTCTTCAAATTACTCCAGGAAGCAAGATCCAATATAAAATTTCTTTATTGTAAAATAACTTGATTATATAAAAAATAGTATCATATATCTTTATCCAATACAGGTAAAAACGTCCTTAAAAGCGCAATACCACGACGCGTTTCGGCACTCTCAGCCTTTCTCAAGTGGTCTGGTCTTCTCATCTCCTAGATCTTCTTTAAATGCTCTGAAATTTGGCGCCCTTTCGTCGGCGTCTTCTGTCTCTTCCGCTTTCGTCATTTCCAAGCGTCCATCAATTACGTTGCGTCATGACGTCTGGCGCCTACGTCATTGGTCCTCGTCCAGGCGTCAGCTTACGTCATGACGTCTTGTGGGCGCCGGACCCGGAAGTAGTACCGGCGCCATTTTTCAAAGTCCACTAACATGCAAATTTGCCAGTCCGTTAAACTCCACATTACAAGACAATAGTATATGATATTTAGGGGGAAAAAGGGAAAAGAATACATACTTATTTTCCACATGTAGCAATAGATTAATATAGGGATATTTAATACCTATTAAGAAAGGAAGGAAATCAGGGTTTTTAATGTTTTTAAACATTTAAAATCATATATACTAAAAAAACATATATACTAAAAAAGCACATCTAAAAATTTTTTTTAAATTTATATACATGAATTAATCTCGAAGTCGATATTGAGGCCATGGGGGGATAATGATTCCAAATTAAAAATCCATTTCATCTCATTTCTGCTGAGGAGACTATCTATATCTCCCCCTCTCCAATGGATTTTTACGGCCTCTATTCCTATAAATTCAAAACCATTTATATTCCCTCCATGTACCTCTAGAAAATGTTTAGAGACATTGTGCAAAGTGAATTTCCTATTTATATTATACACATGCTCCCTCATTCTTATCTTCAGTAATCTCGACGTCTTCCCAATATATTGTATGCCACAAGGACATATTATCATATATATCACATTTTTTGAGTTACATGTAATAAATGATTTAATCTCGTGTGTTTTTTTGTTCTGAAACGAGGTAAAATGGGTGACTTTTTTATTCTTATTTTTTCTTAGGGCACACCCTCTACATCTTCCACAATAGTAGAAACCTTTTTCCCTTTTAAACATGGATACACCTTGAGAAATTTTTTCTTTATCCAGAAAACTTGAGGTCAAAGTTTGTTTAATATTCTTCGCTCCTCTAAATATCAATTTTGGTTGTGTCCCTAAATATTGTTGTAGGCTCTCATCTTGTTCAAGAATATGCCAGTTTGTCTTCATAATTTTTTGTAACTTTTTACTATGGGAACTAAAATTAAAAATCGCCGGTACAATCTTATTATTCTCCTTTTGTTCTTTTTTCTTATATATTAGAATATTTTCTCTTTTTTCTTGTCCTACTTGATTTTTAATATTATTCAGGGAATCTTGGTTGTATCCTTTCTCAATTAGTTGATTAATAAGTATCTTTGTTTGCTCTTCATATTGTTCATCTTCTGTACAGTTGCGTCTCAGTCTTAAAAATTGGCCCTTTGGTATATTTGTTAACCAAGGTTTAAAATGGCAACTTTTAAGGTTAATAAAACTGTTCACGTCTACAGTCTTAAAATAAGTTTTACTTTTTATTTTCTTATCTTCAATATAAATACTTAAATCTAAAAAATTGACATTTACGGAGCTAATTTCCCATGTTAAGTTAATATTCCAATTATTAGCATTCAAGTTATTTAAAAAATTATTCAAAGATTCCTGTGTGCCTCTCCATATTAAAAAAATGTCATCAATGTACCTCTTGTAGAGGACCAGATTTGTCCCGAGCTCTGGCCTTGAGAAAATTTCCAATTCCTCCCAAAAAGCCATAAATAAATTGGCATAGCTCGGGGCAAATCTGGTCCCCATGGCCGTACCCTTAGTCTGCAGATAAAAATTGCCCTCGAACCAGAAAAAATTATTTAAAAGGATCAGTTTTATGCCCTCTATAATAAAATCAATCTGTTCAAGGTTTATATCTGTGTCCTTTCTTAAAAAATGTCTAGCAGCCTCACACCCCCTATCATGCTCAATAATAGTGTAGAGGCTGCTGACATCACAAGTCACCATAAAAAAATCCTTTTCCCAATTAAAACTATTTAAAATCTGTAAAAGGGACATGGTATCCTTGAGGTATGAAGGGCATCTCTTAACTGGATCTTGTAAAAATTGGTCTAAAAACTGTGACAGAGGTGATAACAAAGAACCGATTCCCGAAACAATGGGTCTTCCCGGGGGATTTTCTGTGTTTTTATGAATTTTTGGTAAGACATATAAAACCGGGATCCTGGGAAATTTAACATCTAAAAAGTCGTATTCCTTTTGATTTAAAAGTCCTGACTCTAGTCCTTGACTTATGAAAATACTCAATTTTTCTTTTATGTCCTCTAACGGGTTATTTGGTAATAATAGATATGTCTCTTTATCTTGTAGTTGTTCAAAAATCACTTTTAAGTATTGTTCTTTTTTCCATATTACAACCCCCCCGCCCTTATCTGCGGGTTTGATCACAATAGAGGAATTTTTCTTCAAGTCCTGTAGGGCCTTTCTTTCACTTTTAGTTAAATTATTCTGTTGTCCTTTATTAGATTCAATTTTTCTTAACTCACTAGTACATGCCTTTTCAAAGTAGCCCTGCTGACCCCGAAACAGGCAAAGCCTGTTGCCAGCACGTATGTAACGTTTATTCTATGCACCAAAAAAAATAAACAGTGCAAAGTACAGGCTTATACTGGGATGTGTATCTTGCCCATTAATATATAGACGAACGAATGGGCTAAATACAGATACTTTGCACTTTGAGATCATTAGGATAGTGACAGGGCTGGGTTCAATCAAGTGATAAATGAAAGGGTTGGGTGTGAGAGTAAAAGGGAAATCAGCGGAGATTTGAAGGATGTAGTGAAAGTTTGGGGTATTCATAAATTAGTGTCAATGGCACTGTACTCAAACATTTAAAGGATATAATAAAGCAGCAGACTTGAAAACAAGAGAAATCACAATGCATCCATACTGGCAAAATATTTTATAAATGAATAAATTATCATTTTTGTCCATTTTACCTGGTGGATTATTTGAATCTGGAAAGAAATTTACCCAAGGGTAGTAAAGACCATTTTGTTACTTTCAGTTAAATTAAATGACATTTCTCAATCCATATAATGATTGTGGATGTACCCACTTGTTGGAATCCGGCACCTCTGGATATTTTGCAAACATTCTAGCAATCCACCCACGAACGGGGCGAAACAGACAGCAAGATTCTAACAAAAAATGTGTCCAAGAAATTAAATCAGCTTACTTTCAAGAGATCTAACATTATCCGTGATCACAGCTCAAACACCACACTGTCACGTGGCAGGAGGTATAGGCCAAGACTGCATTCCCAATTCTGCTAATAATTGGTAAACTTTAAGGTACCACTGTGGCAACATTATAATTTCCACAAGACAACAAAAAAGACAAAATAACATATCTAATGCTTGGCTGGAAAGGAAATAGCAAGACAGACAGGCAAGAGGGAGAAGGTGAACAGAAGCCTAAAGCAATCTGAGCCGGCAGGTACTTATTTAAAAAGCAAACAAGCATTTAAAGACATTTAACGACAAAATAAATCCCTGCAGTGGCGGTTTCAGACCACAAAGCATTTGAAAAGCAAATAGCAGGCAGTTATGTATGCTATAACAGTGACCTGCATGACTCCAAACACACAATTGAACATACAGAATGCATTTAAATTTTATTTTCACCGCAGATTTATATGGAGCTTAAATGCCAGGGTGATTATAATTGCACACAGTCTGGGAATATGGGCTCCTGTCAAAGTCAACGCAGAGGTAGAATCAGTGACATGACTAGCGTTTATTATATAAAATTATAAATAGTGGGATTTTCCAGAAGCTAGGAACAAGCAAGTCATGCTCTATGGATATCACTTGCTCAGAGTATTTCACATGTTTCTCTGTACTTGCAAAACTCCTCTAAGGCTAGAGCAACAACAAACAAAGACAACATAAAACAGCTAAAACAAACAAACAAAAGAAAAGAAAAGGGTGGAAAAATACACACATTTTCATACACACAACACACTTCTCATGATTTCTTCTTACGTCTGAGACATTCAAGTGGCAAAATAACAATTTCTATGATGACCCCAGAAATGACATGCATAAGAGGACTTATATTTTCCATATGAAACTCGATCAAACAAGTAATAACGCATCAGGCAATATACAAGGTTGTTGCTAATGAATTCAGGTGGCCCAAGGAAACATCTGGAATCCAGAAGATGACGAGAGGTCAAACCAGCCTCAATCCGTTATTACAAACTATGAGGCAAACTTTGAAAAACCCACCGCACTGGCGTGTTAATATATCGTGACCAAGAAAATGTTTCCAAGAGTGACATTTAAAATATTTTCCTTTAAAATAAAAAAAAACCCTGAACACATTCAATATAATTTATATAAAACTAACTAGCTTGCATTTGGTAAATCCGCCTTCACACAGTTTACATGTCAAGCAAAGCCTAGTTCATGTTAACAACAGTACCAGAATTATTGATGGCACGTGTTGGCCATGCAGATTTGTGGAATATCTTTCCCATGATATTAAAGTATTCTTTACCTCCCAACAGTCTCCAGTTCGCTCTCCGGTGTCCTGCATCTGGAACATAAAGCTTAATACGGGTGCATCGTTAGACACAGTCACATTACCCAAACAGCACTGACAGCATGATGGGCACATGTGCGACCCGAGTGTTGCTTGCTAACACAATGGATATTCTCCTTTTCAAACACAGACCCTGCCGCTTACCCCATGGCCAACCCATTGTACATCACCGGTAATGCAAAATATGTCTATGGCACACCTATAGGCCTGAACCCTGTCCCAATTCCATACATGTGCAGGCAAGTAACCCGCACACATTTGCAGCAGCAGTATTAGCCATCATTGGCATAGGAATATGTAGGTGTAAACTACCAAAAGGATACATATACAGATTTCCTTTCTAGATTATATTTAATGATAAAATGCAACTATGCCAAATACAGATTGGCATGGATACATAACTATTGTATCCACACTAGATCCTCACTGTAAAAGGCAATAATTAATACAATTATTGATGCATATGGCCTTTGCATAAGCCGGCACCCTAACTTCCACAGCAGGATGTAGTGGTTATGGTCCCATGGGTGTCCTGCAACTCTCCCAGTCTAATCTATCAAAATGTTCTAGAAATGTTTGACAACTTATCTGAGTGCCCCAGCCACCAGAGCCACGTATGGTCCTCTCCTGCAGGAAAAAATACAAAGTGGCCAAATTAGGATTCAGCTACACTAACAAGATTTAACTGCAAGGGGGTGCAGGTGACCTTAAATGTTCTAAAAGATTAAGCGACTGTAGTGGTTATGGTGTTTGGAGTGTTCCATTAAAATCGCCATTATCTACTGATTTTACACAGTGACTGCTCAGAACAGACTGAGCATCTCTCGGGAAAAAGGGGGTTTACTGTCAGCGTCAGATTTTAAGAAACCTTAATATCCACTGTACGTTTGGAGACTAGCCAACCCCATATTAAATTAAGGCAGTCCAAGGGGAAGAGTACAGTGTCCACTGATTAGTGTATTCATATAGTTCCATATATAATCAAAAAAACAAAACAAAAATTGTTGTGACTTTAAATGATATCAAAAAACACTAAGTAATTATCATTCCCATAAAATTCCTCTGTAAGATGCCAGCCAGCTTCTGCCTACCAATGAAAGGAAAAGTGTGTGAAGATGGTTCACTGTTCGGATTGGTTTTAATTTAATAAAATGCTTTAAGTGTCCTGGGGGCAGGGGGGAGCAATTCAACCCAGGATCGCCTGGCAGTAAACTGGTAAATGACTGGGCACTATTACATCCAAAAACCAAAACCCCAGCAAAGGGACAGGGGGAGAAATGACTTGCGTTTTGTTTGTTTGTTTGTTTTTTGTCTGACACATCAATTCTAATGCCCTAGATGTATTTGAGGAAGTATTATGACGGGCTGTAACTCCCTGTTCCCTCGGATGAACTATTTTCTAGTAGAATGCAGTTTCTAGCCGAGCCACAGCAAATAAGGCATTCATCTGTCATAAAAGAAAAGCTTTTGAAGAATGAAATCTTTAGACAGGTCAGCATTTCGGCTCCTAAAATAGGACAACTATTTTCATACGGACTTAAAATGATCATTCTTGGAAAATACACATGAAAGGTTTTTATTTATAAACACCGCCAAGCGTCAACAGAGACACACCGCTGTGGCAGAGAGGGCTTCAGACAGAAATATCTCTGGGCCTAGAATAGTATTTATGGGTGTTTCGTTTTCTGTTAAGGCAAAAAGAAGAAATCAGTGGGCAAAGATCATCGTCATGTCACAGATCTTTTATTTCCTTGAATTCTTTGAGAAGGCAATGGATGAACTAGAATTTCCCTAATCTCCCCATGCATTTCAAGGAATCCCATCATTATCACAGCACCAGGTGCGTCTTCAATAGGTTTGTCCCTGAAAAGTACAAAGGAGAAACCCACAGGAGACACTTTGGAAGGATCGATGGCTCTGGAGTATATGCACGGTATTTGGGTAGCTTGGAAGAGGATGGGGGGGTTGGAAAATTTCAGGGCGAGATGCTGATCTGCAGGATACATGGTGAGCTGCATTTTAATAATGATTCTAGGGACCATTAGTCACTTGCTCAACTGTACAACATAGCCCCTGCGCTGTATAAAACCTGCAGTAAGAGTTCGGAACCTGCTCTGTTTTGGCACTCGGCCTCTGAGCTGCTTGAATACACGAATCCCCAATGACAAATTTGTGTTTAGTTGCAGGAAACAGCCTCTGAGCTGCTTGAATACAGAAATCCATGGGGACAGATTATTTTGCAGCTGTAGGACACTTCCTCCAAGTTACTGCAACACAGTAACTACAACTGACCACAAGAAAGATCTGGCCTCGGAGACGATTGACCATAAAAAATGAATTCAGCAATTACGAGTTGTAAATAAATGGGTTGTATTAACAATACCAGAAATTGAAGATAAGGGCATTAGCCTTGTCGGATACATTCAAGGAGTAGACAATCTTCGGTACCCCAGATGTTAATGACTACATCTCCCATAATACTCTTACAACCAATATGCTGGCAAAGCATCAAGGGAGATGTAGTTCACAACATCTACAGCAGGGATGGGGAACCTTCGGCCCTCCAGATGTTGTGGACTACATCTCCCTTGATGCTTTGCCAGCATTAAAGCTGTAAGCGCATTATTGGAGATGTAGTCCAAAACATCTGGAGGGCCGAAGGATCCCCATCCATGATCTAGAGTGACGAAGGGTGCCTACGCCTGCAAGTCTAGGTTATCTATTTTTTTTTACCCAAGTTTTTCAGTTTTGGGCAACATTTTGCAATGCCCTTGTCCATGCTCATAATTCTCAGTTTAGAGAATGAACCCATGTGTTGAATGCGTTAAGAGGACATAAAGTCTTTAAGGTTGGAGAGACGTTATATAGTTTATGGTGGAGAACTATATAATTGCACATAAAAGAGACCATAATTAGTTACATTACCTCTCAAAGCTTTCATTTCATGCCTTGGGGCAGGTAACACAATGTCTGGTTAAAACCCTGACCTTGGTCCTCACGTCATGAATTGAAACATATAGTTCCTGTACAAACGAAAGTATATCCCAAATTTCCAATGTGAGGCTGGATGTCACTGTAGGTTTTGTGTGATGGCATATATGCTGTGATAACTGGCACCGCCAGACGGATGCATATCTTGTAAAGGCATTTAAAAAGCTGATTATGACCTGCAAGAGATGGAATGTTCTATTTCACCAAATGTATCACCATATTTTACCCATGGACACCAAACTGATATGGAGCGCCAAATGAGCAGCCATACCAACAGACAAGCACCTGGAAAGTCCCAATTTCCCTTTAGGAATTAAATTCTAGCCTATTGCCAGGTGACATATAAACACAATAAATATCTGACAATATTGATAATTTATGTTTAATGGAGATGGGAAGAGCAGTGTTCTTAGGACACCTTTCCAATTAAATTGGTCTGTAACCACTATAGGCAGTTGTGGTGAATATGGCTCCAGGAGTCTCTTGGCAATGTTCAACTGTTAAGACTAAAACCATTGATCGGTGAATGTGAAAGGTTCCCTCCCAGACTAGCATATCAATTCCATCTGTCTTTGCATAGAATTCATTAGACGAGAGCATCAGAAAATGAATTAAGTTCTAATAAGAAAAAAAGGAATATACCTAATGCATTATGAGATCTTCATTGAGCTATATCTGTGTAGAGGAGCCAGACTGTAAGTGTCTTCTTGGGGACCCAGGTAAGAGTCACACTCCTCAAAAATTGTTTAACTCTTGACTTTAATACGATATTAGTGAACTCCAAGCACCATAACCAACAATGAGTTATGTAATTATATTTGGAATGCCCCTTTAAGCGAGATGCATTTAGGAATATTGCTCATCATATGGTTTCTATACTTAACGGTCTTCTGAAAAAAAGCAGGAGGGGAGGGATTTGACAACATTCTCGCACCCCCATCCTCACACAAAGAAAGTGATGACGAAAAAGTCTAAATTTTAAAGATTTTTTTTTCTGATTGGCAATTTTCTCTTCTTTTTCTTTTTTCTCTATAAACCAGATTGACACAATACACTAGAGAAAGCAGTGTTTAAATATAAACATGATTAAGTACTATGTCAATATTTTATTCATTTAATATTCAGATCTGTTGAGGGAGGCTGGGTAGATATCAGCCACACAGCCCATTATATTTTCAATGAAGAACAGCTTAAAAGATAAATATGTGCAATTCACTGGCAGTCTAATTGGGAGCTGATGCTACATTATCAAAGGTAGTGTTTAAATCCAAACGTTGTTGTGTAACATTGAACGACTGACAACGACAGATCCCTTTTAGGATAAAAACATACTTGTTTCTGGCATCGCTCCTTCCGCTGGCACTGGCTGGTTAAACTTCCCAAGCCTGCCAGGCAACCAACTGTTGGCAAACATGAACGAGATGGTCCCAGTTTATGAGACCAACGAGGGTCAATATTAATTAAAATCAATAAATATGAAAAAGAAAAAAAAAAAGCAGTGCATGGCTCGTATGTGAGGACTGATCTAGCAGTTCTGAATGTGAAACCCCCCTGCAAGAAATAGGTACATAATACTAGAGACAACGTGCCTCAAATGTCAATATACACATAATACTTGCTAAAATAAATAAATTATACACACACAGTAATGGTCTACTCCAACCAAACAGCAGAGTTTTAATAAAATACAGTTTTTTGTTATAGTAACCATTCCTATCCATGGTCAAGTTGTGACGCTTACATCCCCATTGAAGGTGCTTTCGGCAATGGACGGGGGTCATCATGGGTACTCTGACCGGTCTGCAGCTACGCTGCTCCATACGATACACTGTGTGTTCTGACACCTTTTTAATCATGGACTGCATTTTCAGCAATTTAGCTACAGTAGTTGTTCTGTGTGATCGAACCAGACTGGCTAGCCTTCGCTCCCCACATGCATCAATGTGCCTTTGGCTCCCACGACCCTGACGCTGGTTCACTGGTTGTCCTTCCTTGCAGCACTTTTGGTAGGTACTAACAACTGTATAGTGGGAAAGCCTCACAAGACTTGCCCTTTTTGAAGATGTCCTGACTCAGTCATTTAGAAAATTACTAGCCATCAAAGTCACTCAGATGTTTTCGCTTGCCCATTTTTCCTGCGTCCAACACATGTAATTCAAGAACTGACTGTTTATTTGCTGCCTAATATTGACAGGTGCCATTGTAACGATATAATCAATGTTATTAACCTCACCTGTCAGTGGTTTTAATGTTGTGGCTGATCAACGCACGAGGGATGTTTGTAGAAACAGCTTCCAAGCAAGATTACCACAACAATAAACTTGGAGTTTCCCTTTAACATCTCCGATATAGACCCATTTGAGTTACAGCTTACCAATAGCTATTAAAAAGTCCATTAGTTTACTTTTGTAAGGTTATGTATACTTTGTTTTACAGAAATTAACCTGGGACTGCAATTACAGGTGTTACATAAACATTGTTGGATAATAATAACAATTTCTATTTAGATGCTTAAGCTTTAAAACAAAGAGGCTTAGTTTAGTTATTGGGGGCAATAGCAGGACAGTGCCTTGAGATGTTTCTAACAGATCATTTCCGTTCCCCATTAACAAACTATTTCTGAGTGCCTTGCTATGTGCAGATGGTCCGACAGCATCCCTCAAAGGTAAGAACTATTCTCCCTTGTATGCATACAAAGAAGTAATAAACCCAGTTAAATATTGATTCATTAATTAGCTAATCACCTCTTCCAGCTAGCTACTTAATTACTAGTTTTACCACTAACCACTAGGACTTGTCAGTATGAAACCCATGAAAATGCTTGTCACACACAATCAATACTAGAGAGCTAAAGGAAATTATGGTGGGATATACAATATTGCTTTTTACTCAACAGTCAAAATAAATCTGTTCTCGTTTTGTTTGTTTGAGTTGTACACAATGCTCTTCTTATACAGCATTAAGGTCTTCTTCAGACAATCCCAAGCCAAGACCATGGGGCCCTGGGTTATAGGGATGGAAAAGTTAACGTACACTGGAGCCTCTGGCATCTGTTAATTACCGGATGGTATTAAAGAGGATTTAAGCTCATAAATGCCTAGACCAAAAATGGTGTTTTTTTCCACAGGAAAGGCACATTATTAAATATCACCCACCTACATCTGTCAGAACATATTTTAAAGGATTACTGAGGTTTCCCAGTCAGGACAAAAAAAAAAGAGTGTCATTGGTAAAATGATGCAAAAGCAAAGCACAGAAACAAACTGTTAGGAAAACAACACTATCACAGAAATGTCTATAGAAAGACAGAGCGACTAGGGACGTCCTGTCAGAACAGAGACAGAATGCTGACAGAATGAGAAAGGATCTGAATGTATGTTCAGACAGACATGCTAGTAGACGCTTGATGAACACAGCAGACAAGACCTAAAATTGCATAGGGGATCATCATTAAGGTTCTACAGAATGGACACTAAAAAAAAGGCAACAAGTATTTTTATATTTAGCTTCACAATCTCTCTCTCTCTCTCTTAATATTGCAGGTTGTGTTAAAGATATGCTCAAATGAATCCACAGGCAGCTAAAACCTAATAAATGGCAGTGAGATTGCTTAACTTAATATCAATTCTCAGATTAGGTAAAACACAAAGAAAGTGTGGGTCAATTTGTAAAGAATATTAAGAACATCCAGGTACAAAAAACATAAATATCCTACCTAGTTTGTTTTTTGTTTTTGTTTTTAATCTTCCTAACTCTTTTACAAATTCTTCTCCTCCATCTGGTGTTGCGAAGCATTCTCTTTAGCCCGAAACAGTGCAGAGCCAGATTAAGATTGCCCAGAGCCCTAGGGAGGATGGCAAATTAGGGGGCTGGATGCTGTGTATGTGAGTGTGCAGTGTGTAGTGTCTGACTTTTGTGTGTGGAGGAGGATGCCTCTTCATATGTTTCCTTATATATGTGCCCCATCCTACTTACTTCCCACAGAAGTGGGTATTATCCGGGGTGGTAAAGCTGAGGGCATTCCTTGGTTGCTTGTGGAGGAGCATTCTGGTCTGCAGATCACTTTAAGAGCTCCCTTGAAGTCCTGGCACATGGTCAACGACTCAGAGCTTTGGATGTTGTGCTTTGAGTCACTCAGATGTCCCCAGAAGAGGAGCTCTAAAAAGTGATCTGTACACGATAGAGATGCAGACCACAATGCAACCTCCCCTATGTAATGGAGGGGATCAGGGACGATCAGGGAAATATTTTGATCTCCCAGTCAGCTCAGGTCCAGACAGTGGCCCACCATGCTGTGACATCCTACACAAAACCTCTCCATATGCTATCCCCTAACCTGCCCATATTTTAAAGCTAAAAGAAAGGAAGTAGTACACATTTCACTCACATACAAATAATGGACTAAGATTTACTCATTCACCCATCATTACACTATATTCATCCATCTCCAAGAGATGTCATACAAACTCCTAACACAAGTCTATAAAACACAGTCTGTTTTCTAGCAGATCTATCCAGATTGCCATGGTCTCTGCGGGAGATGCATGTTTCATCCAAGCACATATCACGTATGTTGTGTACATGCCCATTACTTGTCTCATTTTGGAAAATAATTCAGCCCTTTATCTTAATTCCATGTGTATAAACTCCACCTCCATTCAGAAGTGAGATGATATTGCTGCTTCCCATAACCATACCGAGAAACAGATAGAAGGCCTTGCTCCTAATTAGATTACTTGATGTAGCAAAAATCCTAGTTGCAATTCACAGGAGAAGCACACCAAAACCATTGTTCCAAGAGTGTCTCTCTACAGAGAACACATTCTCGTTGTAGAAGAAGTGGTAATAATGGCTAACAGAGATAATACCTCTATTGACACTAGCGGGAGGCTATATGTTCTTGTGTCATCAGTTAATGTGCTCACATTACACTGGCTCTGAGACATTGAAATATAACATGTTGTTATCTGTAAATCATCTGATAACTTTAGAATACCGACTGTTTTTGCAATTATTGACACATCCCATCTGACTACCACAACCGTTACACTTTCTCCATGTTCAACAAAAAGGATTGTGTTTTTAGATACTACGGTATTAAGTACAGACTGTAAAAAGCTTACACAGAGTACATTTTTATTTAGTATTTGTATTAATTGCTGCTGTATTTCTAATCAGAGGCCAACTGTGTTTCATTGTCTGTGTATGTACATTGTACAGTGACAAGAAAGTTGAATCTGAACAAACAGCATGTCCTCATCTACTTATGGCTTGCTGTATTTAGGGTTTCCTGTACTATACAAAGCTGCTTATTACACTCTCATGTGTACCATTATAATACTCTGTACAATATACTGTATTAACTCCTTTGCCTCCCCCCCTAAAAAAACAATTAATAAAACTTCACATGGTCCACCCCTCTCTATGTACCTCTGATTCCTATTTCGTTCGGTATCCCAATGTTGACAATTTGTTTCCTACACAATATATTGAATATTACTGCTATCCTTCCCAATAACTTTGCCCTCCCAAGATAAGTAGTCCAATGGGTGCCAGTCACAGCCTCTTCTACAGATGGAGACTCTTGCTAGGAGCTTACATTAGTTCCACTGAGCTAAACTCTGCCATACAGGGCCAGCTCATTGAATGAAAGTGTCAGCTGACCATTCTCAGCCAATGAGCTAAGTCCTACACCGACCAGCTTAGCTCAACGCAGGAAGCTTTACAAGAGAAGGTAACCTGTGTTTAGCGAACTCCTGGTAAGTTCTCAAATGGTTTGACTACCTATCGTGGATTGATGGCGAGGCACACCTAGCACTATAACCATTACAATGGTTATGATGCTTGGAGTTTTCCTTTAACCTTTCTGTAAACACAATAAAAATGTAATACGTAAAAAAAACAAAAAAAACATAAACTAATTATCGAATGGCACATAGTGTGAATATTAAACAAAAGAGAGGAAAAAAACACCTATTTCATTGTCTCGTCCACACGCAACCACACAGTATGACAATCAATCTACATTCAACTCACCAAGTGACCTATGAATGGCTAATTGCCCCAATGGGTATTCTGCTCTCATTTCTATTAATAGTGGTTTTATTTAGAGTGCAAACGTATTTGGCATCATGTGCCTCATTGCCATTAGCACTCAGCCACGTAGTCATCCGCGGAGACATCAGTATATGATTCGTGGCCGTAGACTAGCTTTGATTTGACTGTATGAATTAAAGAAGCATTTCACGGCAAATCACTACAACTCAGGGGGCTGCAAGTGGACGGCATGTTAACACTTTCACTTCTGTCTATTGTTTAATGGAAAGTCTGACTGTTAAAAAGCTTTCCTTGTAGAAGAAGAATGTGTTGCAGGCAGTGACAGGTCTATCAAATACAAAACATAACAAGTACTATATTTGTGCAACTTGTTCCACCATTTTCCTGATTTGCACAGTGTTCCAGGGATCTTGCAGGCAAGTGCAATCACAGGTTGTATTTACATTAGATGCCAGGCCGTGAAAGCACACTTGTGCCATTACAATTTCAAATAAAAATAAAGCTTTTTTTTTTTTTTTTTTTTTTTTATTACTTAGCTTAATAACTTTAAAGGATCACTATAGTGTCAGGAAAACAAAGCGGTCCCCCTCCCGTGGCGCTGAAGGGGTTAGACCCCTTCAGCAGCTTATCTTAATTCAGCGCCAGGCTCCCTTGGTGCTGGTGACCTCTCCTCCCCCGCCGACGTCGGCTCCCCCATCTGATGTCAGTGGAGCCGAATGCGCATGAGCGACAAGTGCCGCGTGCGCATTCAAAGTGTCCATAGGAAAGCATTTCTCAATGCTTTCCTATGGACGCTCTGCGTGATGGAGGCGAAATATGCTTTCCTATGGATGGTCTGCGTGATGGAGGCGAAGTATGCCTCCAGCGTCGCAGATGCGCCTCTAGTGGCTGTCCGGAAGACAGCCACTAGAGGCTGGATTAACCCCAAATGTAAACATAGCAGTTTCTCTGAAACTGCTATGTTTGCATCTGAAGGGTTAAAACCTGAGGGACCTGGCACCCAGACCACTCCATTGAGCTGAAGTGGTCTGGGTGACTATACTGTCCCTTTAAGTAAAATGTGCTTATTATCCCAGAATTTATGGTTCTTTTTAAACACGCTCCCTTTACTTTTATAGAAAGTAATTTGTGACTTGGCAAACTCAGACACCGGTAGGTAACACAAATTCTAAAATGTAGAACTCAGAGATAATTCATTATATAGATTAAAATCAAGCACAATAAAAGAGGTTATCAGTTATTATTCTGTGATTTTTTTTTTCTCTCCTGGGATGGAGAGATTTAAGGACAGAGAGCAGAATCTCTTAAGGGGAGGGGAGAGGGGGATAATGTTAGTGTATTAGTGGTTTGGAATGGATAGTGAACCTGAATACTGTTCGCTATATTGCAGCTAAGAACTAAATTGTAAGCTCCTTTGACCAGGGACCTCTTCACCTCTGTCAGCATTATCTTGGCTGTCCATTCATTGCTATTCCAACTAAACATGTTCTTAGTATTTTGGGGATGAGATACATCTTTTGAGGCTTGAGCATTCCAGTGAAGAATTGTTTGTTCAGATAGCCTTGTGTGATTGTCCTTTAATTCATTATCTGAAGTAACAGTGTATGCCATTAGTAATTTTTTTTGGACAAAGTTTATTATACTATCAATGCAACAAGAAGAAGAAGTCCTCTTTGAATAGATGTATTAATAAAACGCAGAGTAATGTACAGTGCACAAACATTATTTTTATAGAGTTAGGGGGTTACTTACTCAATTGTGAATTATGAAGAATTCACAGGAAAATTCAATTTTTTTAGACTAAAATTGCTGAAAAGGTATTTTTTTCAATTTGTCCGTTGTAGCCTAAACTTAAATTCTATTTTGTCAGTTCTCCAAAATTACTGGTTTAAACCCTTTGTATTGTTTGCCAAATGCAGAAATGTTGTATAATTGCAAGATAAGAAGTTCTCTTTTAATACACAAATTGCCCTTTGAACACACAAAATATGTTACATAACTACATAGCTGAAAAGATACTTGTGTCCATCAAGTTCAGCCTTCCTCACATGTTGAGAAATACAAATAGTGCATCAGCATTCACAGGGCTCAACATTCTGACAAAATGGTTGTGTCAACGAAAGCTGAAATCAGGATAAAAGTTAATAAAGCAGTCCAGCTAGCTGTAACATCTAAAAGCCAGTCTACCGGAGAAAGTTCTAATAGTTTCTAAAAGGCACTGAACATCCCATTAGAAGGCATGAAATGACGTTTGTTATGAGTTTTTAAAAATTATATCAACAAAGACTTTTTTTTATCATAATTTTCACCATTGACTTTAGATCGGTCTAGCTTTTCAGACACAAATCTTTACAAATCAAATTCTATATAAAACAAACAGATTCCTCCTACTAACCATTGACTGGTCAATCATCAAGACATGCCACCAGGGCTACACGCAGGAGTTTGCAAGGCTGATTCTGGGAGCAACGGGGGATCAGAAGATGAGTGGTCTAGTAATGTGTGGAGCAAAAAATTTAATCAACGATGCCTTGGTCAAACATTTCCACTGTTTTGTCACATAGCAAAATAGAAAAAGGAAGACTAACAATACTGGCATAAACATAGGGCAGGATAGGAGAAAATGATACGGAGATTGAAGGATAATTAAACCAGCATACAGAGATGGGAGTGTAAGGGATAACATCATGCAGTGCAGAGGGTTAGTGAGACAAATAGGTGTTTGGGCAAACTAAAGTAGGGTGTTGTCCAAGAACTCCTTAACAAACCTAAAATAGTACAAGTTCACTGATGCTATGAATTTGTAACAAAGGCATATAATTAAGAGATAATTCCTGTTTCCAAAGCAAAAGTTAAAATCCAGCTTTTATAAAGAAGAAAAAAAAGGGGGGGGGGGGCGGACAGGGGTAAATCGCATAGTTTTCCTACACGTGGCATGAAATATTATTCCAGAACATACCCCTCTGAACTGGAACCATAGTTGCAGGAGTTTAAGTCCATTACACCGTGTTGCTAAGTAACTGGCCTCTGTCCTCCCGCACATGCTAAATCCTTTCATGTAATTTCGTCCCCAGTGATTGGTGGCTTGTAACATTTCAAAGCATCACCGCATTACTGACACTTGTATGATGCAGACATCATGAGTCATCCGACAAACAAAAGCAGAACGAAATTCACTGATATCTATTTGTTAGACCGCATGAAAGTATGAGATCTAAAATAATACAATCTCAGGTCAAGCTAAAAATAACTAAGGTGCTTAGAAATGGAGATTTACTAGGGGCGTCAGAGTGTATAAATTGCAATTCTGTCTCAACGATCATTAACAGAAGCAAATCCGGCAAATCTGCCTTAATATTTTACTTACAAATCCAATCTCTACTTTGTCCTTGGATTAATATCCCTCGCTGGTTTGTTTATATAAAGAAATCTAGACTACTTTGTTTTACTCATAATGTGGTTGATATGTATCACTGCTCGTTACAATTGCAGTTTTGTATCAGGATACTATTGTTGCATACATAAACATCTAAAAAGGAAGTGGTGATAGAGATTTTTTTCCCCTTCTGTTTACGTTCTCCCAGTTCTGTTTACAAACTCCGATTGTTTGTTTTTTGTTTTTATATTTAAAATTAGGCATTTATTTAAAAACATTAAAATGAACATGCAGGTTTAATTTTGCTGGAAGATCTCCCCATTTGCCCTTCTGTGGCAGGCAGCAAAGGAGGGGTTACTGGCAAAAATAGGTGGACTGTTTTAAGGTGGACAGTGTCTGAGGATGGCGCAGGAAATAGGCAAGGCTATTAACACCCTCACTGCCACCGGGAATTGTTTTTACCTATATTCAGGGTAGTTTGCCTCCAGATCCAGAGGCGCCTTTTGCCAAGTAGGAGAACAAAGGATGGATGGATAGATGGATAGATGGATAGATAGATGGATAGATATAGAGAGCGAGAGATAATTACATTTTAATTAACTCTAAGAGTCTGAGTGAAAGCATCATGGAAGTGGATTTGTATAACCCATTATTAAAAAAACAGCACACAAACAAAAACAAATGCTGTGATGTAACAGGACACAACATCACAGAATAACTGCAATGTAAGGAACCAGATATATCAGTATCAGGCGCTTGCCATCATTTAGTGCCATGAGGCCACTCTCAGACTGCAGCACATGTGGCATGATAGGAATTACAGACACAGATAAAGTTATTCACTAAAGTAAGAGTTTAAAGTGAATTTTAAATTCAAAGTAAAAGAAAAGCCAAACTAGAAAAAATGCATCTATGCTTGTTTTTCATCTGCTCTGGCCTTAAATTTTGTAAATTCACTTTGAATTCTCACTTCAGTGAATAACCAGGGGATTTAGTAATGTTGTATATGTTTCGGAAATCCAACAATCCCTGCTCACTCACTGCAATCTCCCCCTTCTCTCCCCCTGAACCCTTCGGTCACTGTACATCTCAGTCAAATTTGGGCCTGGTTTTTGTTTTTTTGTTTGTTGTTTTGTTTTGTTTTGTTTTTGTTTGTGTTGTTTTAGGGTCCCTCCTGCCTGCTATCCTGGTGTCTATGCGTTAAATGGAGAGCTTGGCTCTTTTTATTAAGATTGTTGTGCATCACCCTCACTTCTACGTTGGTGAGTAGCGTGATGTTAAGCTAAACATTGCTCATCTAAGAGGTCAGTAAAGCACCAGATCAATTTTTCAATGAACATACTTTTGCATTTTTGTAACCATTAATATGTTCAATATAGATTGTTCAATGGACATTGTGAAAACTTCAGCTAAAATACCAATTAGTACACTACACAGAGCCTGCCTTGGCATCTCAGGGCAGTTATTTAACAGGTCTGTACACCCTAATAAGGAATATGCGTGGAGTGCAGACAAAGCTGACATTGACCCTCTGGAGAGAGAAGCCGTGTATCTCATTCTAGAAATGATAGCACTGATTATTATGAAACCAGCCTGGATGTTTAACCCACAGATACGCTGATTAAAACAAAGCTTAATGTTTCAATATATTGTAGAGTGTTCAGGATGGCAATGGAATTAGAACACTGTCACACTCTACAAAGTGGACTCTTAGAATTTCACACTTACATATAAATGGTTACTCTGAGCACCAAGTCCACTTCAGAGATTTGAAGTGGTCATGGTGGCTCGAGTCTCTATGTCCCCTCTATCGTATTACAGAATGTCAGTCATTGGCTGAAAGTGGCCAGCAAATGCAGTCAGCCAATGAATGAATGGCAACGGACCACGGCTTCTTTATTCTGCAGCTCTGCAGAAGCAGAAAGCACATCATGACCACCGGGGACTCACGTAAAGAGGCAAACCATGGCCGAGGCAGGGTACTCCTGGCATCATAACTAATACAGCAGTCCGTAGTGGTTACGATTCTTAGAGTAACTCTGGCATTTTGAAAGCAGTTGGCAGGATGTCAGATGCAAACAAGTGGTTAACATTTTCTTAAATAACTGGGACTGTTGCGGAGATTGTAAGTTGTCATGTAATATAATGTGCAGTTCTAGCACCACCAAGCTTTCTGTTTTGCTATTTTGCTAAGTGACTTGCATGTCGCAGGTATAAATGCTTGCAACAGTTGGAATTTACACACATATTTAGGGGTTGCTGCAAGGTAGGACTTTATTTCTTTATGGATACATTTACCTGTCTGTCACTAATTCTTGTTTTAACCATTTGCAATCTAAGCTCATTTGATTTTATACTTTTTTTTCCTACGATTCTCCTTAAGTTTACCTCATATTAATTTAATAAAGATATTCCTTTCAATTATTACATATTATTGTTACACTATAGTATTATCACAGTCTAGGATTGGTAAAACAATTAAACACAAATAGCCAATCTTAAAAAAATTGAAAATTTTTTTAAAAAGCAAACAATATGTGAATTTAAGTTTTTGAATAAGAACATAGATATTGAAAAATTAGACAATCTCCATTATTAACTTGCCACATCTTGTTTGTATTTCTTTTAATGATTCACAATGCATATGAATTCTGGAACAGAATTAGCCATCTGTTTAAAATTACTCATAATGTTCATTGAAAAAATTAAACAAAAACCTCAAGGTCAGACTCGTGGAACACAAAGCCTAGAGGTGACAAGCGACGGCATGACTGGCATGGAAGGATGCATAACTATATCATAGCAATGGGTGGGTAGGCTCTCCCCGCTGTGGCTAAACAACTGCATTGATACAAGTCACATATATTTTCCATCTGTCAAGGGTAATGCAAATTATCTACGCTGGTGCCACTATTAATCTACTAAAAACACCAATATTACTAGAGAGGTAGCAGTGTGATGTATTTTGCCATCAAAAACGTATAAAATAAGATTTGTTTTAAAAATATATACATTATTTGTGCTACATAGAGAGGGGGGAACATATTGCCCCGTTTTAGGGTACCCCTTGTCAAAATGAGCTACAGAAGCAAGGAAAATTGGTCAAAATAATATTAAGGGGTAAGAAATGTTTGAATAATATGATCCGGGCATAAACATCGCAAATTCAAACAGGTTACATTTTGGAACCAGGGAATAGGTGCGTTTTCATCAGATTTCTATAATGGTTAGTAATAATATTCTGATGAGCTGAATGGGTCATAGAGCTATCAAACCGTGAGAATATTATCTTAAAAAGAAGGAAAGAGCATTTTTGAAATATAACATGAAAACAGAAGCATATGTGAATAATAATAATACAATACACACAAAAAAAGCTAGCGTTAGGCCTACCAAATGCTTTAGTCTTCTAAAGGCTTCTACATCGCACGGTATAGACGTACATTCTATCACTGAGGAAAGAGGCGAGGAAGAGATTCATACCAGTTCACTGCCCATAAAGTCCGATTCCGTGATCTAGGTAAATCCTTATTTTCCCTACATCCCTTACTGCAGGTAGAGATTACCATAAGGTGCATGCCATGAAATGTTACATTTTGCATTAACAAAACCACGATAAAGGACTAGGCACCACTCTAAGGTTTGTTATAAAGGGTTACTCCAAGAAACATGACCCATTTCCGTGCTTTGAAGTGGTCATGGTGTCTGGAGTCTACATGTGCAGTGTTCTGCTTTGAAATGCTGCACATAAGGAGTTTTTGCTGCCAAAGGATCTTTGGGGCGTCATTAGCCAGCCCAAAACAAGAGTCCCGGCAAGATCCTCTCCCACCTTCTTCTGCAGTCTTGTGTCTGGCTGCAAACTGTTGGCCAATGGCTTGTCCGATTACTGGGAACTGGGCTGTAGTGGTTATGATGTTTGGCATGCCCTTTACATAAAATATGAAAAATATAAATGTAGTATTCCGTTTTATACCTCCCAATTGTCCCTACAAGGACCAGGGTCTATTTTGGGCTCAAATCCAGCTTTTCTTTTCTATCCGAAGGTCTCCTTTTTATATGAGCTCCACATTTTTCCTCTTCCTAGTTCCACAGCAATTATACTTACCGTAATGTATCTTTAAAGGGACACTATAGGCATCCAGACCCCTTCAGATCATTGAAGTGGTCTTGGTGCAGTGACCCTGTCCCCTTAACCATGCAATAGTAATTACTGCAGTTTCTAATAAACTGAAATGATTACCTTGCAGGGTTAAGACTGCCTCTAGTGGCTGTCAGTGGCTGTGTTCGCAGTGCATGCTCTCGAAAGCACTTTAGCTTGCTTAAAGGACCACTATAGGCACCCAGACCACTTCAGCTCAATGAAGTGGTCTGGGTGCCAGGTCCATCTAGAATGAACCCTGCCTGCTGTAAACATAGCAGTTTCAGAGAAACTGCTATGTTTACAAATGGGTTAATCCAGCCTCTAGTGGCTATCTCATTGACAGCCATTAGAGGTGCTTCCACGCTTCTCACTGTGATTTTCACAGTGAGAAGACGCCAGCGTCCATAGGAAAGCATTGAGAATGCTTTCCTATGGACTGGCTGAATGTGCGCGCGGCTCTTGCCGCACATGCGCATTCAGCCGATGACGACCGAAGGGCGAGGAGATTTCCCAGCGCCGAGGGAGCCCGACGCTGGAGAAAGGTGAGTGTTTATCCCCCTTCAGCCCGGCAGGAGTGGGACCCTGAGGGTGGGGGGCACCCTCAGGGCACTATAGTGCCAGGAAAATGAGTTTATTTTCCTGGCACTATAGTGGTCCTTTAAGTGCTTTATGTGTGAAAAGTGTGTTCTCTTTTTTTTTCCCCATTTGCAAAAAATACAGATTTCAATAGAAATTGCCATTTTTATAAATGAACCCTGTTACACCTCCCTGGCTGTCAATCAGACAACTGATCCTGTTACTTCCTGGTTTGGTTAGCTCTGTGGAGCTAACTCAAGAGGAAGCATTTGCCCAGAGCACCTGCTTTGCAAAGACTTCTCATGGAAGTCTGTGATTGGACAGCCACAGAAAGTCTGGGTGGAGTTAGAAGTAGGGGTTATAAAGGCTTCAGATAAGAGATATACAGCTTTTGCAAGTTGATTTTATATATAACTTCAATATGAAAATGCATCATTAAACATACTACACTTGATATTGCACATAATTATTATTAACATTTCTATATTGCCAACTTATTCCACTGTGCTTTACATGTATACAAAAGCAAGTAATTGATAGAGAAAATAAAATGTTAACAGATATGACGAGGGCCCTGCTCAAACAAGCTTACAATCTAGGAGGGCAGAGGAAGACAAAGGGGAGAGCAACATGTCAGGTGGGAGGACAGCTTGATAGATATGATGACTATATGCAGTTAAGCTTATTAGAGTAATGTGTGGGGAAACCATAGAGTTGAAGGCACCATGATGGTTAACTTCCATCTTATATTAAACAACATGTTCTTTGAATACGTGCATCAATATAGTTAAATTATTCTTAGAATTTAGTGTTATTCAATTTTGAAAAATAATCCCCGGCGAATTAATGTACTGGAGAGCAAAATGATAATCAGTATTACCAAAGTCCATTTAAATCCTTTTAAAAATAAACTACCAAATGCTACTTTTATTAAACACTTTCAAAGTAAAGCTAAAGCCAAAAAAACTATTTAATTCAAAAATAAGCAGTGGAATTCTCTTATCCCAAAGCCCTACTCTGATTCATTAACATCTGTGTGATCTTCCTTTGCATATTTCAGTAGAGATCTCACTATACTTACAGAGGCAAAGACGCTGCAAATTAATTTAAACACTATTTCAAGGGATCAGGATAATCCTAATTAACTTTTAGCCACTTATTCGATTTCCGGGCACAGGTGCCAGTAAACTAGATCTGGAAGCATCTCTCCTGTTTCTAATCAGCATCTTTTCAGCTTTACGTTCTAACGTACACATACTCCTTATCTGCAATTTACAAAACATTCCCACTAGCTGGGGTACGTCATTAAGCAATGTCCAGCCAGCACGTTTCTTGAACAGCTCTCCTTAATGTATCAATGGTTCTATTTAAATAAATAACTGCCTACTGTCTCAAATAAGATTGCTCAAGCAATCATCGACCTCCAAACACAGGAGAGAATTTTTGGAAGACTATGACCTGTGAAATGAGGGGAAACATCTTCAGGTAGAGAACATTCTAAGAACTGCATGAAGAGAACTTCAGGTATGGAATGTTCTATGGAACAAATTAAGACCACTTCAATCAGGGCCCAATGAAAATAGGAGAACAGCGGGAGAAAACGTCTCATGAAATGAAAAACTAGATTTGGACAGGACATGTTTATGGTTAATGGAATACAAACAATCACAATTAACCCCTTCAGGACGGAGTCAATAGTGCACGTTCTGATCAAAACAAAACGTAAACAAAAACTGGAATTTGCGCTATATGTCTGTTCAACCGTAATTCACCTCTTTCATATTAAATGCACCCACACTTATTATATATCATTTTGTTCAGTGCAGACAGGGCTTTCATTTCATATAAAATATTTATATATGAAACAATTTATTATGAATAAAATAAAAAAAAACTGTAAGAAATTAGAATTTTTTATTTTAATTTGTAGTTACGCCTCACATTTTAGCTGTAAATGTCATAATACTGTTAGGTTTTACTGCAACAAAATGCACATATTTGTAATCAGCGATGTCTCACGAGTACAATAGTACCCCCCATTAACAGGTTTTATGGTGTTTTGGAAAGTTACAGGGTCAAATATAGAACGTTCCATTTTCAAATTGAAATTTGCCAGATTAGTAATGTTACCTTTGAGACGGTGTGGTAGCCCAGGAATGAGAATTACCCCCATAATGGCATACCATTTGAAAAAGTAGACAACCCAAGGTATTGAACGTGGGGTATGTTTAGTCTTTTTTAGTAGCCACTTAGTCACAAACACTGGCCAAAGTTAGCGTTCATATTTGTTTCTGTGTGAAAAAAGCAAAAAACTAATATTTGGCCAGTGTTTGTGACTAAGTGGCTACTAAAAATGACTGGACATACCCCATTTGCAATACCTTGGGTTGTCTACTTTTGCAAATGGTATGCCATCATGGGGGTAATTCTTATTCCTGGGCTACCATACGGTCTCAAAGGCAACATAACCAATCTGGCAAATTTCAATGTCAAAAAAATGAAATGCGAGCCTTATATGTGACTCTCTAACTTTCCAAAACACCATAAAACCTGTACATGGGGGGTACTGTTATTCTTGGGAGACTTCACTAAACACAAATATTAGTGTTTTAAAACAGTAAAACATATTACAACAATAATATAGTCCATAAAAGTGCCGTTTGTTTGTAAAAAATGCAAAAAACGTCACTTTTACTTAAAATATCATCGTTGTAATACAATTTATCAGTTTGAAACACTAATATTTGAGTTCAGCGAAGTCTCCTGAGTAAAACAGTACCCCCTATATACAGGTTTTATGGTGTCTTGGAGAGTTACAGGGTCAAATATAGTGCTTGCGAATTAAATTCTCTGCACTTTCTCCCTGTGTTGTCAGGCATGTCAATCAAATTTTAATTAATTAAATGACATAATTATGTTAAAAAATTACTTAAATATACAAGTAGAATTTTAATATATATGCATTTATAGGTATTTAAATTCTACGTGTATACTAATGTAATCTTTTATGTAATTATATGTATTTATCTATCTATATATATTTGCGGTTATTTGTATTTTATATATAGATAGATATATATAGAATGTCATTCTAAGTGTATTCTGTTTCCAATATATATATATTAATAACAAAATACAGTTAGAATGAAATTACATATGAATATATAATTTATTTTAAATTTTGTTTCAATATTTTAATTTATTTTATTATTTTATTTATTTATTATTGTAATTATACGTATATATATATATAATATATATATGTAGATCTATTATATATATAATATATATATTATATATGTAACGTCATTCTAAGTGTATTTTAATACTAATATATATACTAATATTAATATTAAAATACATTACGTATGACGTTACATATATATAAATACTTTTATTTTATTTTAACATGTGTATTTAATTTTTTTTTTACACTACCTACCAGCAGGGGGACTCTCTAATATTTTAGACAGTCCCCCTGCTGGCAGATCCATAACCAGCTATAGGGGGCCATGTGATCGCTCTTTGAGAGCGATCACATGGCCCCCGGGGGCCTCATTTGCCGGAGGGGGGCTGCCTGGGCTCTCAGGCAGACCCCCAGAAGAGGATCGCGGCGGAGGTAAGTATAGCTTACCTCCTGGGGGCTTCAGCCGTTACGGCGTTCTATGCCGCCGCAACGGCTTTAAAGCCCTTTAAAGCCGCGACGGCATAGAACGCCGTAACGGCGTTAAGGGGTTAAGCAATGTTCCATAATGTGGTAATGGCAGCATTTGATTCTACAAATGTATACAGGACTCTTCTTTGACAGGTTAGCTTCTAGTTCAAAGGATAAATCTGACTGTCATTCTGGGGTCAAGAAGACATTTTTTCCTAGTTTGTTGCAAAATTGGTGCTTCAAACTGGGTTTTCTGTCAAACCAGATGTGAGAAAGGCTGAACTTGATGGACACATGTTTCTTTTCAGCCTATGTAACTATGTAAACATGGAAAAAGAAAACCACATAGGGGAACTCAAGACCAGAATTGAACCATTTTTAAATCATCACAAAGATATTACATTTATGAAGCATGTAAAACCAACTATTCCAAAATAAAAACATATAAACAATCACTTATTGTCAATAAAAGACAAATATCCAAATACCATTACCATGTATCAGTTGTCTGTAACATAAACCCTTAGATTGTGAGATAGTAAAAGGGGCATTCTAGGCACCAAAACCACTGCAGCCTGTAGTGGTAATGGTGCAATCATGCCCCTGGCATTGTCCTTGATTCTGCTGTATGGTATATTAGTAATTTCAATATTCTCCAAATATGGATGGCATTCATTAGGCGAGTGCCATAACTGCTCATGCCGTTGCACAAAGAACTTGAGCAAAGCAAGAACCAAGAGATGCCACAAGATGCATGCTGGCACCATAACTACAGCAGGCCATAGTTGTCTTAGAGTGCAGCCCTTTAAGGAGTCTTGAAAGATTTTAAATCGTATATATTCTGCGTACGTTGATCCCAATATGTATATTTCGTATATATTTAAGTCATTTAGGCAGTGCCACTAAATAATACATTTTCAGAGGTGTGTTTTCCTTTACCTATATCTATTTTTTCCTATGTAAATCAAACCATGAGATTTTCTATTCAAGGGAATTTGCAACATATTTTTTTAGTTGAAAACATACATGCTTTATTTGATACATTCTTACAATCTGCAGGGCCCAGTATACCAACAGATCATTAAATTTTTATTCAAAAATGTCATTTTAAAGCATTAATTGGTACACAAATGTGTCTACCAGTGAAAAGTCAGGGTGCATTTTGGGTTTTTTTTCACGGGTTATTTTTGCCCTGCCTCATTAATCAGCTTAATTGCATGCTACGCCGGGCTGAGTCATGGGATAATGCAGATAAAAAATACATTATGCTAATAATGGAGGTCATGAAGCTTGACAGACTAGAAACTAGTCTTTGCTTTCAATAGGAATTTGCACAGGCATTATACTAAAACATGTAAGAATATTCAGAACATCATCAAACAGTGAGACTGTAGATCTCTAACATATGAGAAAAAACAAAGGAAATTGGTAAGTCTTGACTTCATTCAAAAATACAGTCACAAACTATAGAATTACAACATGCGTCCCATAGAATCTCTTTCTGAGCATACTTAAATACTTGGACCCAGGCTACCTCAAGCCTTTGTACACGTACTACCATCCCTCTGCATAGATTACTGCACCACCCCCAGGGAGTTTAACTATTCAGATATTTGTTGTTGGTGTGGCTGTTGTTAATAAGTAAAGCACTGTGTAATTACCAAGAGCCTTCGGTCTCTCATGATAATGTTCTCGAGGAACATTAATAAGCAAGTTTCATCTCCAAAACTAGAGCATTCTTGGTCTTGCGGATTGCCCCACTTTAAGAACTTTATCCCTAAATTTGGGAAATTATAATTCTATTTGAAAGAGTTCTTTCAGCAAAATGAAAGATAATCAACGGATAGCACGCTACCTCCCTTGTGATGCTGGGAGATTTAACCACACGTACAAACGATCTGGTTGACAGCACAGAGAGGATCCCTGCTATCTTGGGAGCTGGTATCCAGCTTATTACTTTAAAAAGACATGTTGGGTGTACAATCCGATCTGTATACAGCTGAATTAATATACATTTTGTTGCTGGAGTGACAACATGGGTGCAGCATATCATGCGCGTCACTAGCATCTCAGGCAGCGAAAGAGTAAAATTGTATTTGCCATTGTAGCTGTTGGATTTATCATATTAAACCATCTTCAAACAAGAGCTCTTCGGCATGCCTTCCAGAAACGCACCATGAATACATTTGTCCTGGCATTAAATTCCATTATATTAAGCTTTAGAAGCCCAGGTTTGAATGCTGCTTTGCAGCCTGTAATAGATCAAACAGTGTGCATTGTGTGAACTTTGCACACAGACTCTGCAATTAGTTGTGACTGACGGTTTTTAAAAGTCAGATAAGTTATAGTGATGGCATTGACTTGTAGTTGTATTCACACAAACGCCATTATTCTTCAAAGACACTATCCTTTAGATATCATAAAGGCGTTCATCTGCCTGCCACTGAAATGACAGCTTCTGTTAGTCGAACACGGACATACGTTGCTAAGAGAAATGGCCAACACATGACGGATAGCCAACCAGTTCCTTGTAAAGTTAAAACAGTTTAGTCAAGTTACAAACTTGAGGCCCGCCACCAGAGACAAAAGCTCCGGCAGGTGGTATCCAACTTGCTACCAAACGCAGAAGTAGTTTTACTTTGTGAATATCACAGTAGGTTTGGGTTAATTGTACCATTTTATTATGTTTTATTCCCTCTTTGTATGCTTTGAAGGCTCATAGAAGCACACGTAGAACAGATAATTCCAACGCAAGACAGAAAAAAAAGGGAGGGAAAGAATAGGACTCCTGCTGCCTTGAAGGGTTAAAGAAACGTGAAACGATATCGAGCTGATCAAAGGCTTTGGATGTGAAATCTCTAGGTGACAGAATAGAAGAAAGGACGGTGGCACGTAGCTGGAAATTGGGTCAGGCACAGTACATTTATCAAAAAACACATGGGATAAAGCGTGAATTTCAAGAAAGATTTTAATTGTTCAGGGATATAGAAATATTACAATATATCTCAGCATTCCTTGGCATAGTACGTCAATATACTGCCTTCCCTTCTTGACAATGTGACCTGGCTATACTCTAAACTAGTCTTCTGACTATAGGAAAGTCTAACTCCACAATACTAGTCCTGCTGGCTCATGTGCCAGGAAAGTATTAACAAACATTTCAAGGGGAACACAGGGTATGCCAGCGTCACATGTACTGTCATATAAAGTTGACTTTGAGTTATTGACCTGGGGCTGCCTATAGGGTCAGGGAGAATACACAAAACGGTCAGTCTAGAACAATGTACTGTACCTGGCCAGTTGAAGGTTGAGAATAAATGGCAAGACACTGAGTGGCGATATTAAAACGTTTCACAACCTGAAAAATGTGTCTAAAATAACTGAAGCAATCGCGAAAGGAAGGAACACACATCGTTTCTATGGTTTTGAGCATCAGAGAGTGGATAATGAGGCAGGAATCTACAATGGTGCACTTACCACACTCACCTTTTACTTTTCAACATTTTAGAGTACATGGAACCCTCCTCTACTTACTACAATATTTCATACTATGCTCCAAATATAGCTATCTCAGTCCCTGAAAATACCTTCTCATGCTAGGCACCCTATTCAACTCGGAAGAACAAATGTAGTTTCTGAAAACCAAAAAGAATGTGAATTCTTAGGGCAGGTATCCATTAAAATCTGTATATCTGGAAAGATGGTGAAACTAGGATACTCTAGTGTAGAAGTTTATTAAACCAATTTCATAAAACATTAACAAACTACCCTTCTAAGTAAGGCGCCTACACACTGCCACCATGAAATGCATAAACGTATGTATAATGTCACTCCGGGTTCTCTGTATTGGCTTCCTTCAATAATGATGCTGCTGTGCACACCAGCAATTCCAATGTCCCTCCTCTTCCAAGGTTATGATATTCGACAAGGTTCCCAAAGGTGTAGCTGCGTCTACTTTGTCAGGGCAATAGCACTATCACTGATCCTTCACGCTGTTTAGGTGTTAGACAATTAACAATACATATATCGTTAATTGTGGAACACTTAAATAGCATGGAGGATCGGGTACACTGGCACTGCAATTTTAATCCTGCAATGTAAAACATTGCAGTTTTATAGAAACAGCAACATATCCGTTGCCGTTTTAAACACAACTCTTGTGGATGTCTTCCTGACAGCCACTACAGGTGCTTCATCACTGACTTTATTGCCAGCACATTGGCTATAGAATGGAGTAACTTTCCTATAAGTCTCTAGCAAAGCATCATGTGCTTGGCAGAGGTTATATGCACAGCAAATTGTCAGGTCCACTTATATTGGAAGAGCATGACTTCTTTGTCAATCTTTGTTTTATTTAGGCATGTGCAATGGGTTACAGAATGAAGAGAGGGAAATGCAAAGGTGGCATACAAGTTAGGGTTTATACATCGTTAGTTACATTTCCTGGATAACAATGCCTATTTTTTATTTTTATGTCGGTTAACAAAAACATCTTGTTCAATCACAGTATCGAGTATTTACGTTAGTTGAAAGTTAATAATGATGTCGAGCGAAGTCGTTTCAGTATCTATATAGTGATAGGGGTACGCTTGACTACGCTTAAGTGGAGGGCCAACTTTATATGCGGTGCCAGCTGGTCAAAGCTGTCGTGGCATACCGTTTATGAGACCGTACCAAAAAGTTATGTAAGTTAAGCCGTGCGGAATATCAAAACTGACAACGAGTAACACAAGTAGTTAACTTATAGGGCAAGCAATGGTAGAACATCAGATTTGCTGTACTTTGCTAGAGTATAGAGATTCAGAAGCAAGCATATACAGGCGTTTCAAAGTAAAAATAACAATAACATTCAGGCTATACATGCTGCCAAACACAATTTAGCTTGAGGTCATATTACTGGTTGGGGTATGTCGCTTTAATCAAGTAGCTCTGGAAATCCTACCCTTCTATATTTACATATAGGCCGAGCATTACAAGCCAGGGCTGGCAGGAGAAAACAAGGTGGTATCAATTTAGATGATTAGGTAGGTTTCAGTACACAATGATAAAACTATCGCGCAGCTAATCAGAGGCCAGAGCAGGAGTGTGGCATTGGGTAGCACTAATAGCAATGCCTATGACAGGATTGATAAGCCGTTTGGCTAAGCTGCCCCAGAGCTTATTGCTGGGCACGGGAATTTCTAGTGTATCAGTTTGGACTACTGGAGGCTGCCGTAAGTATACATGCTAGGGTAGGGTTGTGCCAAGGCAAGGGAAAATGCTGCATATTATGAGTGGCATCTCTGAACTACAGCCTACGTGCGTTAGTCCCTGAGACAGTTCATCCGATGCCCGACCTCTCGAGGCCGTGGGAGCCAGCGTGCGGTGCATAGAGGGTCGTAGTTGTTGGTGGATTCTTGCATAAGCTGGGTCCGAGGTCGTACGGAGGGAAGAGAGTGAGTGTCTCTGGTCGGTGAGGTGCAGCGTTTCTGGTGGAGGGACCGGTAGTCTGCAGTCTCTTGGGCCGCTTCTGCCTCTGTGTGTGCGTGAGATTCTTCCGGTTGCTCTCTGCTATGGCCTGCTTCCCAGGTGGATCAGGTAAGGTGAGGGTGGGTGAGCGTTGCGGTTTTGCGCCCTGGGGTTTTCCCCCCACCTCCCCCGGTCTGCGATTCTTCTTACCCGTTGTTAGTGGGTCATGCAGGTCGGGAATGTGTGCTCGATGCCGCTCTTGTAGTTGGTCCCAGAAGCGGTCAAAAATCACCTCCAGGCGCTGCAAGGAGTCTCGCTGTGGGCTCTGTGTCGGCAGCTTGCTTGCGGGTGCTGTGTTGTCAGCCGCCATTTTAGGTGCGCCTCGTGCAGGCTGTTTTCCGTATGGGAGCAAGATAGGGTCTCGGCTGATTGACCCAGTCACTCTGTGTGGACCGGGATAACCCCCGCCGGTTCCTGAGGGGGGGGGGGTAGGAGGCACATACATCGAGGGATCCGTTTGCGGTTTTACCGTCCAGGAGAGCGGCCGCCTCTCCTCGGCTCGGCCACAGTCAGGCCTCGTTTGCATGTTGCGGGATCCCGGGCGGTAGGTATGTCAAGTTTGGTGCCGTCTGGTGCCCCTGGGTTCCCCCTATTCCGCTTGTGCTTTTTGGTGGGTGAATTAGCTGGATTTCAGGGTTTATGTCCCTTATTATTTCGCGTTTGTCAGGAGCTGGTGTTTAGCACGTCCGTCCAGCTCAGCGGTTAGGCTCCGCCCCCGGAAGAGCATGACTTCTATCTATAAATTGGTGATACAGCTTTTGTCATCATCATTCCCTGACTTGTTGGGTTGACCACAACTGTACTTTGAGTCAACATTAATTCTTCGGGAACCCTGTCGGACACTGTACTTTCAGTGGATAGTGCAATTTGAACAGCTGGAATGCACGGTGGCATTTTGAATCAGAGAAAGATGACATATAGAACAAATAGAAGATTTTATAATAATACAGGGTATGTGCAAATTTACCAGTGCCAGTGTATAGGTTCTTTGACTGTAAGTACCCATTTTAAGGGGGCAATTTTATATGGTCTTTTATGGGGTTTTTTTTAAACTACTATAGGGTCTGCTAGTAGCGCTTTTTTCAGATACAATTTAATAATTATTTACCATTGCTTTACAGAGCATAATATTATAAAATCTTTTATTTGTTGGCAATTCTAATGTCACGATGTTGGTCCTAGGACTAAACACACTACTAATACGTTCTATTTAAACCGTAGCTGAATCCATGTGCGTCTGTATGTTTAAATGCGGACTGAATGTTAGAATGCTCAAGGGTGTCCTACACAAACACACTGTGAGGTCCCCTGTAGCATAATGACACAGGCTCATTGCACACATAGCCAGCTGCAAAAATAAATTAAAAGGGGTTTTGCACTACCTTTGATGCCCTTTCTGAGTGCATAGACACTATGAATAGCGCACGTAATTAGGGCTGAACTATATTTGGGTGCCAGGGAGCAATGCTGTGTTGCCATGGCAACCTGGCACCCAGCATTTGTTAAATGCTCCACCATCTAAAACTAGCCGCTTGAAGTGTATACCTGCTTGCATTGCTGCCCAAAGTGTGCTTTAGATGTGTGATTAGATGGGGTAAAAAAACTGAACATGTGATCTGTATCATTTGGGCATGACAAGGACATCCCTAAATACAGATTCCGAGTCTACCAGCATCTTGTGATACCTAGTCTTACAGATGTGCGAATGGGTTATGGTGGCAAAATTAGACAGTTGCATACACGCATACATTTTTCTTTGAGCTCGAGGACCACACTGAACACAATGCGTAGAAAATAATTAAGAAATTGTTTGTTTTTTTACAACTGCAATACAATATGGAAGCCTGTCAAAAACCAACCCACAAAATAAAACGCTTAAATATGTGTGTTTCCTCCTTCTATAAGATTGGAACCATGGTACACAGAAATCTTTTTTAAAAATAGTGTAAATGACAGGCTGATTCCGAGAGTATCCATGATATCCCCCTGCTACAGTGTATTCATAGGAATATAATGGACTTTAACAAACAGTAGAATGTTGCAAAAATATTTGTGACCTTTGAATTATATCTACAAAGCGATTTGAACTGTAAAATGAACAAGCCATTAACAGCAGATTTTGTCACCTGTCAGGGAGAGTACATGGAAACCAAACAATAAACAATTTTACACAAGAACAGACAGTAAAAGAGCATGTACCAAGTACAAATATAAATAATAAGCACGATGTCCCGAGCATTAAAACTGGGAGTTCGTTTAGAACAACACAGCCGCTAAGTACACATAACAAGTAATGCTTATATAAAAAAGACTCAACAAACAAATACAACATGATCGGGAAATGGCAAGTAAAATCGTTAAAGAAGGCTAGGGACAGACACGTGACTGTCCCCTGAGCAGGAAACAAAGCCAAGGATAAAAGTCTGGGCTGTTACATTGGCAATGGATAAAGTAGATGGGCATACTGACTTTCATCTGTCGGCAATACTACGGTTCTATGCAAAGACAAGAAGAGTAATCACTTCTGCATGAAGGAGTAACATCCTGAATCACATAACTATATTTAGCATGTGTTACGTTCAGTATCAGAAAAATACAGTTCTTTACAAGTCTGAACCCTTTACTGTGGTCCCTCTAGCAAGACACATGGTAAAGGTTCCCTCAGCTCCGAGAGATTATTTTAAATGTAGTCCCAACTCTGGCTGGGGGGGGTGGGAGGGCTGAGCTTTTTCTTCAGTACTATAAGTGATCACTTTGTCATTTGTACTGCAGGCTACAACACTGCTCTTTTCATTCACTCGCTTGGGTGCCTCCAATAGCATCTTACCAAATGCCTTTAACTCATTCAGCTACAATCCTTTAAGGAGGTTGTCCACAAAAAAAAAAAAAAAAACAACATTTGCTCAGAAAGGAAAAACCAAATACTTATTAGGCTTCCAAACTGTTGAAGTGCTATTGTTTAATATAATTGCACAAGCGCTGCGATGGGAAGCAACAAATGCTTAAAAACTTTTACTGACCACACAAATCTGAGTGCACATCTTTCTCCAACAGCTGTTCAGAGAACAATAAAAAGAGATTGGTGCTTACTATTTCTCTGAATAATGTGCTGCTAGATACCGGCAATGCAAGGAGTGTTCAGAATTTCATTTTAATTGAGAGCCAAGTAAAAAAAAAAAAATAATTATTAGTCGAGTGGAGATTGATCAAGAGGGCAAGGCAGCCTAGGTCAAAAAGCAGAAAACAGCCATCAGTCTTTGGTTGAAGCAAAAAGCTATATACGACATAGCACATTCCAGAGGCCATAATAATGCATGGTTCACAAGGGAACAGGCAATTTGAAAAGGACAGCACAGGCACACAAATCACCGAAAGTGGTCTATTGCCACACCAGCCCCCTAAAAAATGTTGAGCTTCCTCTATCAGGGGTCCCATTTATTGAGGTGGAGGAGCAGATTCAGGAAGGTTAAGGGGGATGTTTGGCATGCTCCCTGCAGTCTGTACATCCATGCACAATGCCTCAGGTAAGTACTGTGGGACAGTGCCAGTCAGTACAAGGCATCTGATGTAAAGGGACTTTTTCTAGACTATGTTTATCGCTCAAAATTCACGCTTTACAAAATAACTATTCTTCTGGAATACTATTTGGAATGGGCAAATATGGATCAAATTGACTCTTTTATACAATAGAGCAGCTCTTCCTATTATCCCTGAGGATTTTAATTAACACAAGGAAAAGTACATAGCGATGTCCCTAACAGTTCGCCGGGAACTGTTCGCCAGCGAACATAGCTTGTTCGCGGTCGCCGCGGCCGGCGAACACATGCGATGTTCGGTCCGCCCCCTATTCGTCATCATTGAGTAAACTTTGACCCTGTACCTCACAGTCAGCAGACACATTCCAGCCGATCAGCAGCAGACCCTCCCTCCCACCTCCATGACGAATAGGGGGCGGATCGAACATCGCATATGTTCGCCCGCCACGGCGACCGCGAACAAGCTATGTTCGCCGGCTAACTGTTCGGGACATCTCTAAAAGGTCTTCTAATCTGCTTGTCATGAAGATTGAATATAGAGAAATCTCAACTAAAACTGGGGTAAGACAGTCATGATTCCCATATCAAATAACAATGAATTAATAATACGAATACTAAATTCAGCAAAAAAAAAAAAAAAGGTCATTAGGTTCAATGTAAGATGGATCTATATTATTGTATTGGGGAAGGCAAAGCAGTTACAGTAAATAATTGTGGGCACCTGCCTGGTAAATATGAGGTGTTTATTCCAGCTATGAGGACCCATAAAATGACAGAGGGACCCATTCTGGTTCCTTATCCAGAAGTTCAGAACACTTTGAATCGCCTGCCACACCAAAAACATAATGCAGACAAATATATAATAATATATATATACTACAACGAAAGACAAAAAAAAATCTCCTTAATATCTGGTTAGAAAAACCAACTAAAAAATGAAATGCATTCTAGCTAAAATAAATGAGGCATCAAAATCCATTTGTAATCTATTCTGGGTTTTACAGAGGCCACTAACTCTACAGCATGCAGGAAGGAGATAAAGAACTCTCAGAATCTTTCTGGTTTTTTTTTTCTTCAATAAGGAGTTCTCTACTAACAAACTAAATCATTCAGCTAACCCAGTTCTAAGCCCTGACTACTTTAACCCTATGGAGCTAGCTACAATTAGCAATTTTCCTCTGCCGACCAGAAAGTGTTTACTGCGCAAGTATTGGATCCCCCATGGTGGCTTGGCATGACCCATGCCAACTAGCTTTGCAAGAGAACACAATGATGCACTGGCAAGCCCTATTCATACTATTCTAAATGCATTCACTAAAGCAAAATAAAATACAGATTCTTTATTCTTTTCTAAATATCCATTGGAAAATGTAATGCAGCCAACTGAATTTAGACATCTTCTGGAAAATAGAATTGGGCATGTAAACAAATAAAGGGAGAAAGCACTGTCAGAAAACTATCACATCTCTAAAAAAAATATTTATTTCAAGCTAAAAAAACAAAACAAAAAAAACAAACAATTTAAGGGACATTATGAGATTAATTTGTATAATGAGCCTACATTTCTTACATCATATCGAAAACATTAAAAACAGAAAGTAGTAAAAGGGGCACAAAAGGTGGTGTTCGAGGGTCTTGACTGAGCAAGTAAGGGTTCTTTGTGTATGTGGTCAGCAAACTGGACCGGGGATTAGCAAGCCTGTATTTCTTGGATATATTCACAGAATGCTCGATAATAACACTATGGTCAAGCTCTGAGGAATGCTAACTGACAGATAGTTGAAGTTGCTATGGAAACGTCAACCGCACTTATGTCAGCTCCCGATTGATCAGAGTATATGGAAATATTAAATGACACAATACAAGAACGTATAAACAATCGACCCAGACAGAGTGGAAATATTAAATAACAAGATAAGTGAAAAACCTCAAAAACGCACACACACTGAAAACTGCCGTTGCCAAAGCTCCCACTGCAGGGAAATAGCTTTGTAAAATTAACGTAAATAGTGAACATTATGGCTCAATAAATGATTATTTTGTTAATCATACTGAATTAAATATGTCTCCACCCCTACACAGCAAACAGAATACAGTCTATAAAGCAGCATTAACTCGTTAAACACACCAGAACTTTCATATTTTTTTAAAAGATGAAGTTCAAATAAACTGTTAAAAATTAATTTAAAAAAAATAAGCACCCAGGGATCAAACAATCAAACGGATTATTAGTATCGACTATTTTCAGCTTTAAACATTTTATTAGGGTGTGCATCTACGGAACATTTGTATAACTTTTTTTTTTTTTTTTTTTAAAGTTAGCATGTATTTAAAGGGTTACTCCAATCACTATGACCACTTTTGCTTTTTGAAGTGGTCATGGTGGTAAGTGCCAGCTTAAAACACTTCACATCCACAGATATTTGTAATTGTGTGCTGGGGGCTAGTTTTCCCATAGGAAAAGCGTTGGACTGGCTGAGATTGTCATGGAGGCTGGTGGGCCAGGAACGGGGCCAAACGCCAGCTTGGCCAATCAGCAATACATCAGCAAAAGATCTTTAAGAGAAAAGTTAAATGTCTCCATGCAGAGAGTGGAGATGCTGAACGCCACTGCTGCACAGTGTGCAGCATTGCACCAGGAAGCACCTCCAGGAGCCATCTGAGGAGTGGCCACTGGATGTGTCCCTAGGTAGCAATATAAAAACTGCCTTTTCTCTAAAACGGCAGTGTTTACATGAAAATGCCAGCAGGGAATAACTATATTCACCAGAACAACTACATTAAGCTCCACATCTTTAGAGTAGCTCAAGATAATGTGGTGTTTTTAAAAAAAAAAAAAAATTATTCTCTCTTATTTCTTTGCACTGACCGTCTTTGTTCATATGTAATATCCGTATGCATCGTATGAATGTATGAATATGTGCATTTAAATAGAAATGAGCTCGGCTTTGGCCTAGGGTAAGGAAGATTGACAGTGTTTACAGCAAAAAGGCTGCAGGGACTGATTATACTCACCAGAATAATTACATTAATTTGTACTTATTCTGGTGACTATAGTGTCCCTTTAACAAAAAAAAAATTTAAAAAAAAAATCACAAGAGTCAAGCTACTGTTAAGGCACTAAACTTTTTATTTTATTTATTTTAAAATGTGATAGTTTTTTAAAAGCTTTTCATAGGTAATTCTGCAAAGCATTGAATAGATTTGTAAAAGGCCTTTATTACTAAAGACCAGACTTATTCCTGAAAGTAACCAATCACGCCCACTACCGTTGGGTTCATGCGGTCGCCTTTCAAAACAAGACCATCAAAAAAAAGTGAAATAGAACCATTTTCAGCTCCCACCTTATCCATGGACACTTCAAATGTGTTGGCAATTATGCTTATATTATCCCTTCCAATATCGAAGATCAACAGTTTTCCCAAAGCAGTTACAAATTGGCAAGGCTCCTGTTCAAAGCACTGGTCAGTGCCTGTAATCAGTGAGTCGATAAAACAAATTATTTATTGTTACTCTACTATATCAAATTCATATGGCATTTCATTATTTCTTTCTTATAATTTATCTCATCTTTGCACTACATGTAGACATAGTGGACGTACCATCAAAACAGAGATGACAAGTCCGTTTTAAGATAGCCAAAGACTTAATTTAACAAGCCAACAACAGACTGAACATGTCTTTATAGTATTGAAAGAGAAACAAACAGTTCAACAGGACAGCGTATTTCTGTCTCATAATATCCCACAACGACACAATCTTTTCTTGCATTGTGCAAGGCCATAATTAAGTCATTTTGGATACTATTACGTAGACATGCAGCATTATGAGGTAGATTTCTCACCATGCTTTGAGAAAACCGGGATAATATTTTAGGTACATACAGACAAGACAAACCTTTCTCAAAACTGTCAGCCTTTTTGTGTGGCCCTGGAAAGGTCTCCTACATTCACCGAAGAAATGTGTCAATGAGTCGCTCCATCACACTTCAGTTATGACAAGGTAATTCTTCTTGTTTAGCCAGATACGCTTGCTTGCTTTCATTCAACAATACATCAATAGGTTTTCCATCTTCAAAATTTGACCATGAAGAACAACTCAACACATGGGATTTTGACAGTTGATGGTTTTTAAAACTTTTGCTTGCCCATTGCCAATTTCGGAATCCCTTAATAATAAATGCTGGGACTGGGTAATCTTTGTTCACTGGATCATTAAAGGAGAAGACAGGATAGTAAAAGCAAAATACTGCATTTGTTGATGGGCTTCATTCTATCCGATTAAATTTTTTATATCAATCAGACTGAAAACAGCATTCATGAGCAACAAATTTAGTAAGAGGGATATAAAACATAAGTTATGAGGAAAGCGCCGAAGAACATTGGCGCAGGAATCGGGTAAGTGAATACATTTGGTTTTTCAACCCTTTATGTGACGCGGGTATGGGGAGACCAAAGGGTACATTAGCGTTAGAAATTTGTATTCCTAACATTCTAGAATCCCTTTAAGATCAAATAAGTTCTTGGAGGAATCTGAGGTACAATTATCCTTTACTTATACTTATCCCTGGACTTTTAAAAAATAAGCCTGTTTTATAGATGATTTAAAAAGTAAATTTTACCCTTCAATATTGATAAAGAAAAACAATAATAATAAAGTTGCTACGTCGCACGCATGCTACAGACCACCAAAACAACGTGAGAGAATTCTGACAACATAATAAAAAAATATATATTCAAATTAAAGGCCAGGCTAGGTCTGTCCTATTGCATTTAAAATAACCTGTGCATGGAGAGGATGGTTTAACCTCACTTCTATGAGCATTTTTCATTTTGAACATTTTATAAAACTGAAATTTTACCCCCCACTAACTAATAGCAGTCTAGTGATGGGTCAATGCATTATTTTTGTTTTTTTTCTTTTGTTTTTTTCTTTAAGGAAGAAGCAAGGAGATATCTAAGTTAATAATCTACTTGTGCATGCAATATTCATGTTGTGTGCGCAAGTTGCAAGGTCACTTTGTTGTACTCTCGCTGAGAAAGCAAGTTCAGACAGTAAATCTAAAGTAGCTATACATTACAATGCGCAATAGTTTGTGGCCAACATTGAACTGATTACTGCTACAGCCAATGCAGTGATAATCACCAAGAAAAGAGAAACAGCATTTAGCTCCCAAGAGAGACTGGAAACTGCATTATCCACCAATGTGAAGGTATCATATGAAAGCAGATTGTTTACCTAAAACCACATATGCAATCATCCCAGCAAGTAATTTCCATCTATATGGAGCCTGCTAAGAGACACTTGGCGTACTGCAATAGGAGGTCTAGAGTCTCGGCTGTCAGACCACGTACACACGTTTTCTTCTTATTCAGGAACATTTACTTAAAGGGCCACTCCGGGCATTATAAAACTTCACCAGAATGAAGTTATTAAGTTGCAAAAGGGTCCCGGCAGAGGCAGAGCTGCATCAGCCTCTCAGTAGCTCCCCATTCACAAAACGGAGTGAAAGATATGGTACCCCGTTGAAGTTGTTATGGTGCCAGGAGTGTCCCTTTAATATCAATCTATATGTACAATCAACTCTGTTTTAATATAAATCATGGACACTTTATGCTACAATTCTTTTTATGTCTTTATTTCACTTAATGAAGGATTTTTTTTTTTTTTTTTTTTTATTTTTTTTTAAAGGTGTAAATTAGAATAAGCATAAGGTAGTGATAATAGACTACCGGTACATATCGTTTACCATAAAAATATCCTGCATCTTCTATTATGTAAATCTTTTTAATTTGGCCTTCGCTTTCTTTGTTTTCCTTGGGCTCAATGTCCATCTTTGATTAAAGGGACAGTTTAGACAGCAAAACAACTTCACCTGAATGAAGTTGTTCTGGTGCCTTATGGTGTTAGTGGGACCCTGGGCTCATTCTTACCCCAACGGATTAATCTGTTCTCGAACAGCTTACCCCAAAATTGCCTCCAGGGACACATGGCCCGGTAGGGCAGATTTACCAGAGGGGGCTGCCTGGATCATCATGCAGTCCCCCATTCTATACTGCCACAACGGAAATTGAGCCCTTTCAAATGCGTACTGCATAGAAAGCCATAACGTTAATTTAGATTACTTGACACAATAACAATAAAATTTGAGATAAAAGAAAAAAAAATATTAAAGAATAAAACTTTATTTTCCCCAATCTTGCAATATGTAGTTATAGGGGTGTGAAAATTGGAAATATTTTTTTTTACTTATCCAAGGGACTAAGTCGGAGCTCAATCTGGAAAAATTCTCTAATTTGGCAAATGTTTTTTTTTTTTCCTCCATTTGGAATTTAGTGAATCACGAGTGAGTGACTGATTATCGGTCTGGCTGATATTATCGGCCAATAATGATACCGATATTGCCGATAATGCAGACCAGGGCCGCCACAAACACTCTGCATTCATTATATACACACACTACACACTGCATTCACTATACACACAGTACACAAACACACACACTCTGCATCCACTATACATACACACTACACACACTACACACGGCACACTGCATCCACTATACAGACTACACAAACACACACACTGCATCCACTTCACAAACCTCCACTGCATCCACTACGCAAACACACACTGCATCAAATACTCTCACTGCAACCACTGCACACATTTATATTCTTGAGAACATAAAATATTCTGACTGGCATGTTTATTTTGTGCATTTACCTTAATAAAAAAAAGATTTGCACAAAAATAAATAAATAATAAAAATGTTCAGTTAACAGTAAAATTGTGTACAAATAGTTTATTTTTTTCAAAATGGTAAATGTACAGAATATCGGTAAGTTATCAGCTATCAGCCTGAAAGTTCACAGATTATAAGTATCGGTCGATCCCTAGTCTACACCCCTGAATGTTCAGACCAAATGCTGCCTGTCCACTAGACAGACAACCTCAGGGTCCCTGCAGCAGGGCTAAAAGCCAAAAAATCTTCCTGCCCAGCACTCGGAACTGCATATCCCAGGCGTTGGGCAATAGGAATTCCCCATCCCTGTAGTTACAATCAAAGCACAGAGTACACATTTCTTGAGTCTCATGGGCTTCCAGTTCATATCCCATAAACACAGCATGGGTTTATAAAATATGCAGTTTAGTCATCACCAGAACTTTCATTAACAAATAAAAAATGATATGACTTTGCCATACAGCCAATAGAAGCAGCTGGGTGGCTTTGGGTTGCTTAATGAGGTTCTTCAATCATGTTTTTTCATGAACGAAACCAGCTGTGAACACGCATCATGCCAAGTGGGTGCTTTACATGCTCCCTCACTAAAAAACTGTTACATACATGTCACAAGTAGCATGAAGTGTGATTCTGTATAAAATCTTGTGTTCTTATAGAAAAGGGAATTGACATATAGCTACAGCAATTTGTTTTGAAAATGAATGCTACAGCAATGAATAGGATGAAAGCAGACAGGCACACGGAGCTCCTTGCACCATCACCACTGATCGCCATGGCATCTGGTGCAATTCTTTAAACATGAACGTAAGAGACTGACAACCGCAAAAACATTCAAAATGCAACCTGGAAAAATATACCATAAGAATATCTCCAAGATCACACAGAAAATAAAGTATTCCAACCTTATAAACAAACACACATTTACACAATTTTTTACAAGTTGAAAACGTATTTCAAAATTATATTCAGTTATCGAGACACCTTCTACCACTATGAGGGGGGACGTGGAGGAAGAATTCATATTCAACCTGTTCACATTTAGACAGCTAAATGATTTAGCCAAAGCAATTTCAGTATGTAAATTCCTTGTGAAGGCAGGAACGGTTCATCATTATTAAAACGCTCATGATGCAGAAAAAAAATGTGTCTTTTTGATCCAGATAAATGAAGATCAATAATTGTCTTCCTTCAGCTCGCTTGTTAAAACCTCATTAATTCTGTGTGTCCAGTAATCCTCTGCCCTCCACAAATTCATTTAGCTTCTTATTAGAAACATATTTATTGAATCTGCCATTGTATGAGGGAACAGATTTCTAAACAGCGCTGGTCAGGAGATGGAGACTATTCTTAGGAGTCTGGGGAGAATTCTTTTTTTTTTTTTTTAGTTTAATTTTATTTGTATTTTTTAAGCACCAAAACAAATGGTGTGTTGAAATGTTTAAAGCCACAAATAAAGAGTTTTACTAAAACAAAATTCCATGCATTACTGGATACTGGAAAACACTACACCAGACATTTAAAGGAATACTATACAAACGTATCGCTAAAGCTAATATTTTAGCACAACTACTTGGGTGTTCACATTCCCTACGAGGGTTTAAAATGAATTCCTTACTGTCTCTCATTCACTGCACTGGTCTCACCGCGGCCACTGAGATCATCAAGCCTGATAATCTCAGCCAACCCAATTTTTCTCCATAAGCATTGGGAGAAGCATTGGGAGGCTAGTGTGCATCCACTACAAATTGCCACAATGCACCAATCAAATCCTCTCTAAGAGCAGCATGTGATGGAGGAATTGCCTCTAGTGGCTGCAATGTCTTACATTGCAGGGTTAAAATTTAAGGACCACAGCACCAAGATTACTTCATTGAGATGATGTGGTCTGTGTGCCTTTAGTGTTTTAGTCAGTTTAAAAAGATTTAGCTCCTTTATGATTTTCAAATAAAGAGTCTAAACAATCATTTGTATTCCTCCCTTTAGAAAATAACAAATTAAATTATTACCTTATTTTTTAATTTGACTAACAGAATTTTGAAAAGACAAGCTTTCTGAAGATTTCCGAAATGCTTTAGGCTTGAGTAAGGGAGGAACTCCCGAAAGCTTGGCATTTCAAAATTACATTAGACCAATAAAATAAAAAAGGGTATTAAAAGATGCTAATTTCGAGGGGCGGGGCCTGACAGCCAAGATGGCCAGCAGCACATTCTCAGAGCTCCTGCTACACAGAGCCTAATTGCATTAATATCGACCAACCTAGCGGTGATAGTAGCACACGGTGACCGGGACAAGACGCACTATACCCGGACGCACGGAATGATGCCTGTCCGGCAACGGAGCTCCACGGCAAGACCCACATCGGCCATGCGGCCTACACCGGAGCGGGACCTGGTGCCCGGGGGAGGCGGCCGATTCCCCGGCACGGGAAGTTCCCACAAGCGAGAAACCACTGCAGCCCTGCTGCCCCCCCCCCCTTTGGACCGGCGGGGGATATCCCGGTCCTCGCAGGGGACGATTACCCCCACATCACTACACGAACAAACGGTGACGACCAAACGGGGCCTAACCAAGATGGCGGTACAGGCGCAGCCTGTGACTCAGCATACACTAGCTAAGCCTCCCAGGCATACCCTGGATTTCTTTGATCGGTTGTGCACCCACCTCTGGTTGAAACACATCGACCGGAGACGGCTTTATGAACTGGAGAGAAAAGCGGCAGCAGCGTGGATCCGCCCGGCTACCCGACGCCATTTACAGGGAAATCCCCCTCGCAAAAGAAGAACGGCCTCCACACGGAAACAAGGCCAAAGCTTCACAGGGCGGGAAACAATGCTGGGTACCTCGGACGCCGAGACTCAGGATCTCAAGCCTCAGAGGTGGGTCAACCAACACACCAGTAGTGCCTGCCGTTCAACGACCCCAGCAACCCGCGATGGGCGAGGAACAACCCCCCAAATGGACAATCTTAAAGCATGCAGAGATCGAGGGCGCCGATCAGGGACACTCAGTCTCCTAACTTCTCAAAATGGCGGCTCCAGTACTAGCACGGATCTGGGGACATCAGCAGAAGGCTCACAGTACGTGCTTCCAAGCAACATAAGCCTACCCTCCAGGTGTCTGAGATCACAGCAGTCTCTACTCAAACTGGGGATCGGGTGAGAAAGCAAGGGGCTTACAGTGACTGCCCTGAAGACATCTGTTCCTCCTGGCTTACTATCCATCTGGTGGACTCCTGTACTTTTTTTTTCTTTTTTTTAATTATTATCTTTTATTATTTCTAAATGTTTTTATTTTGTGCTGCTTTGATCCCATTTGCGGCCAATCTTCACTGTATCTACCTAGCAAGTGCATATGTCTCTCATAATTAAATTGTCAGGATTAACATCAAGCAGTAATAGCCAGTAATATCTTGCTAGCACGATGGTTTCTTTTCTTTTTTAGCATTTTCCTGATCTTTGTTAGCAAAGTTATGCCTAGTGATTTGTTCATATGCATTTAACGCAAGCCCATTACTATAATGGGGTTCTCAACGGCATGTTTCCCTTTGAGATATCATATAATCATTATATTATTTTACTTCATTTTATATCTAGTTAGAAATGCCTGTTTAACTATTGAGTCTAACCTGATTAACATAAGATGCCTAGCCTATGCCACATGACTTTGTAACCTCAGAGGCCGCTTCAACCTGACACCCATTTAATGCTCCAAGCGAATTGTATATGTACAAACATTTGACTCCACTCGGTACCTAGACCCAGACCCAAGCGAAGCATGTGTTAGACCGTTACTTATTACCACGTAACTGCTCAATCAATAGGCACTATTTTACTAGTTGGTGGGGAATACTATGGCAATCCCAGCCTGTTTAAAATCTTTAGAGACACTGAGGGCTCACCTGCACGTACACCTATTAGTCTGTATAAACGTAGGTAGGCTTATGCTAATTCTTAACTTAATCATAATATCACGCACTGTTGCCACTATGTCATAGAAGAGGCTAAGCTACTACACTACATGTTGTTTACTACTCGACTTAACCGTATATATATATATAAAAATACGTGCTAGAATTTTCTTGTACCTTTATGTTATAATGTTTGAAATGTGCTAGAGGCTTGCCTTTGGGGTACCTCATAAGCAACTGTTATAAACTTACGCACTACAAAAATAAAGAATAAAAAAAAAAAAGATGCTAATTTCATCTGTTATTTTACATCTGCATCATTGGACTGATACAGCTAAACATTATATTCCTCACTAAACATCCATCATAACAAAATTATCAAAGGGTAATACACTAGCTTCTCTGGCACTAGAGGGAGATAATACTGAACACTAAAGTCCTAATGGATTTAAAAGGGATACTCACAAAGCAGTCATATTCCATTTAAAGAGCATTGGTTATGGTGCCTGGAGATGACTGGCGTTGACCAACAGTGAACTGTCAAACCATTTCAGAGCGGTTTAACACTTATGTTGCTCTGTTTTAGTCTGAGCTATAATGGTAAAACAGAAGTTCATCTTGCACATTATCATACCAACTCGTACCAACCTGAGACATTACTCAATGGTTAAAAGCTGTCAACCAATGAATAACAAGCAGAAATCCAATGAAATAGCCTGATGCAAATGCTAGTGCTTCCTGCTAAATGATTCAGAGCTTATAGAGCGGTGAACAACAAAAACTTTGTTTGAAGTCACGTTGTTTCTTCATTTTCTGCACCGATATAAAATAATTTAAACATTTTTTTTTTTTTTTAAATGACAAATATCACACAGCTGGCAGAAGAATCACTGGCAATTTATGATTTAAATGAGGGTTGTGTGATTACTGAAAAGAAAAAAAAAATCTATTAACATATCTTGGATTCCCCAACAGATAGCACATTTTATATTGCTCCTATTTTATATTCCCAAATCATACACCAGGTTATTTATGAGTGCAGCTGTTCTGTGTTACACCAGATGTATCTCAGAACTGAAGAACACAAAAGGAATTAATACTATTAGAGGAGGGAAAAGATAAAAAGAGATTAACACACAGAACAAAAAACAAAAGGTTTGGTCAAATCCCATAACTGACAGTATGCTCTTCAGTGTTCTAAAACAGCAACCCTATCAGTAACACAAAGAGGGCCTCTTAGCTTTTTCATATTTAGGTCTAAATAATTATTTACAGCTTGAAAAAGACCGTGTAGGTCAAAATGTTGTGATGGAGTGGGTTCAATAAAATTGCCTTGCTTGTACCTTGGAGTGCCTGGACCTTTCTTCTATTTGTTAAATAATTATTTACAGCACACACGGGGTGATACAACTGTTCTTGAAGAAAAAGCACCGGCCAGTGGGAGTGCCGTAAAAGATCATCGGTGTTGCTAGGGGGCTTTGGGGACTGAGGTCCCAGATGCAGATGTTTGGCTGTTTAGCCCAGATCTCTACCGTTGGAGACAGGGCCCGGAGGGTATTAATGTTTAGATTTTTTTGTTTACATCATCTATAATTCTACATGAAACAGATATGTATTATAAAAGAAAGTCCAGTAGCATAGTGCTCCTTCATGCTACCTAGGAGGAGATGGTGGTGCCCCTAGGTTATTGTCAGCAGAGAGTGTTGGAGGAAAATTTTTCGTGTTTCCTGCTGTGTTTTCATCGAGTTACTGGAGATTACCACCAGCCTGCTGTCCATGTGCAGAGAGGACATACAAAGGTGATGAAATGTCATGACATTTCATCACCTTTGTATGTCCTCATCGCACATGGACTGCAGGCTGGTGGTAATCTCCAGTAACTCGATGAAAACACAGCCAGAAATCTACACCTCTGTTAGTGGAATGGTCAATGAGTTTTCCTCTAGGCTAAAGGTGTTTCTGGAATATATAAATTGTATTGCATTAATAAGAGTGCATTGTCATATTGCTGCAGCTGGCCCCTTGTTATCCAGAGCACTAAGTGGATCTATGCTTCTCTGAGTAAATGCAGAGGCTGAAATCACTCTTGTCGTTCTAAATCTGCCATTTTGGCAGAGCTATTGTAAATGAAGAGAAACTACAAGCACCATAACCAATCAATATGTCTCCTTGTACCTTTCTATGTTTTTCCTATTCAAAGTAGCAGAATCCACCTTTTCCTATGTTTATCCCCAATGACACTATACAACTGCAAAGTGAAACAGATAGACTTCCACAGATGAGGCAATCTGCATAGCAGCCATAAGTACTTTCATTCAGATTGTTTTGTTTGTAGCCGCGAGTATTTTTATTCATCTTTGTCATGAATGAAATTACTTAGAACCACTGGGAAAAAATAATCCCCAAATCTCTGGGCTATATGGGGTATGTACACTGATAGTTAAAACAATGCTAGTATCCAGATTGGCCAATCAATCTCAGCTACTTCCTTGTCAGGGAGGATCCTGGGGGTTAAAAAAGAAAAAAATATTCATACATAAATATACATATTTTTGGAGTGTATACAAAGTAATCCATTAAAATGAAAGTCGCCTTCATCCCAGACGGTTCCTTTAAGCAACATTTAGCCAGAACAGAAGCCTGTGTTTTTAATTTCCTCAAAGGAAATGTAGCAGCAGATCCTAAAATGAGTGATAAATTAACCAACACAAATAAAACTATAATAGCTTGATGTTGTTTTATTGGGCTGTGTCAATATGTTAGGTGTGCTTTGTGCCAAAAATAAAGAAACCAGGGATACGTCATTATGAGAGATTGAATGAAAACAAACACTAGCTTCTCGGGGGTTTGAAAAGGTGAAAAAAAACTACAAAAAGATAGAGATAACTTCATGAAGCTAATGTTCTCAATATTACACTGATAATAGAAAGCCCTGGCTATGTCACCATTGCTAACTTACTCATGTTCTGAAGCAGGCTTTAAAAGCGGTTTTAAACTCATAGCACAGAGTTCGTGATACTGAGGTTGCCACGGTTTATCTAAGCAGATACATATAATTCTGTCTGCGTATGTTTTCTATAAAGCACAACCAATGATAACGGCTGATATTCAGTAAACAATAAAGATGAAAAAGTTCTACTACAATGTGTCTGTCCTGAAGTTACATGTAATATTGTGATAACATTTAAAACCTTTGATACCTGCTAAGGTTATGGATTAGAATGTTCCGTGTTCCTACCTATTTTCATGCCATTCCTCAATGTCTCTGGCATTTGGACGGCGCAAACTATTGATGCTAAAAGTGCCGCTGGTGATATTGCCACCTGTAAGGAGGGGGAAGGGGCATCACCTTAACATACACACACATCAGGCTGCCCAGCAAAGCAGTCAATCAGAATTCATGTATTAATCTTAATGCCCCGGAACTCTTTCGAGCGTGTGAGCACATGTTTAAATGCAGCGATGCTACACTCTTCTCTAATGTTCCGAGAAACCAGATATCAAATAAAACACCTGTGATGACAGAAGTGGGGTCAGGTAGGACTGTCCAGCTGAATTCTGGAATTCCGGCAAATATGTCATCGTACTTTTCTCTCTCTCTCTCTCTCACTTCAAAGTCCATATTTACAGTTTGCGATTTAACTCGTGAAACCTACAGAGATATTCATAATGATGGCCATTGGCAACAAGAATAGAAATCAGATGGAAGAAGCAGGCATTGCTTCTTCCAAGACTATGTTATATATTTACAAAGGGCAGAACAGCCCAGAAGGTAATCTTAACACTTGTTCACTGGCTGTACTGGAGATACACAGAACTAGTAGGTTAGAAGAGTGAACTGATAGAATTATCAATTTCACATCACAATGGCTCCAGGTGCCTAAACTACATAATGACAAGATGCAGCAGCCGAGTGTTAAAGGGACAGGATCAAGAAAACAAAAATTGTCTTGTTTGTGTGTTTAAAGAGAGATCTATGATGTAGATCAATTATCCTGGTAATAGGTGCCTCCTTAATAATAATTAGTAGATTTGTCACTTCTCTAATATTTGCACAGCACAATCACTAAAGAAATGCAGAGGTTGTTATTTTTTTATTATTATTTTGTTTTAAGTTTATTGGAAAATTTCAACAAGAAAAAAACAACATAATGTGACATGAAGAAAGAAAGCATGCGCACGCTTTATTATGAATGCAAAAACATTCACACAACACAACATTCACACAAAAACATCCACACAGTGGTTTTGCTTTTTTCTACTCAGAATTTGTTGTGCCAGGCTGCCATGGCTCAAGCAAAGCATACAATGCATACTTCTTTAAGAGTGGACCCCATGAGATTGCATGTGCATACAGCACCAAGATAGCAATGCTGGAACAGGCAGGTGCTTGCATAACATTTTATGAGCAGATTTTCAAGCAAGCATATACCTCCCAACTGTCCTGATTTCGGAAGGACAGTCCCGATGTTCGGGTCCTATCCTGCTGTCCGGACTCATTAGATGCGCTCATGCCATGCTCAGGGCACTAGGACCCTGCAGGGAGAACTGGAAGGCTTGGCTGATTGGCAGCCTCGGCCTGTCAATTCTACGTTTGGACTCGGCCCCTTTAATAAGAATGCCAACAGCATTCTGAAGTGCAGCCAAAGACGCTGTGTTTTACACTTGCCTCCTGCTGCAATCCTCATTTCAGTAAAGGTAATTCCTTTACAGGGGATAAATTAATGATGATTCTTATTTTCAGAGAAATTCCAGTTCTTTAACTGATTAAGATATATTGTCTGCTCTGTATACATACTAACATTTGTTACAAATCACTGAAAGCTACAAGGATTCCACAGAAAAAAATAAAAGGTTAACTACCAGGATAGAACAAAAAAAAAAAAAAAAAACTCAAATATCAGTGTTTATGTTGAGCCAAAACGTTATAAAATTGTTTTAGACTGGCAGGCTCTAGGGAGCTGCTAATACTTATTTTTACCAGTAAGGATTTACTACTGAGAATTTGCCCAATTAATTGGAAAAGCAACTTATCACATGGAATTTTAGGGCCTGGCTTGACATTTATAATCTACTTTCTATTTCTGTGATCCTCCAAGAATCCCCTTGTTCTTGAGATAATGCCACATTAAAGTTACACTACAGCGTTAGGAATACAAACTTAAAGTCCTAACGCTATTTTTTCAACCCATCTATTTTGGGGTCCCCACTGGTATCACCAGCATCACTGCAATACCATTAGAGCTCTTGGAAGCGATCATGATCGCTTCCAGTGCTCTAATTCCCTGCGGACGTATCAGGTACGTCCCCCGTCCTTAAGGACCGTTTGTTTGTCGGACGTACCTGATACGTCGTTGGTCACTAAGGGGTTAAATCCAAAAAACGAGAGAAGTCAGGAATCCAGGTAAGTATAAAAACATGTATTATACCAAAAACAAATAGAATAAAATATATTTAAATAAAAGACCCTAGACGTTTCGTTTATTAAAGAAATTTCTCAGGGACCTCAAATGATTAAAAATAAGCACAATCAAAGACATCAAGATACAGTAATAAAAAAACACCAAAAAAAATAAATAAATAAAACACGCCTGAATTTCTCCCTTCTATCAATTCCCATTATAAAGGATCAGTCCCTTCCGCTCTTGGTGGTTAAAGGGACACTATAGTCACCTGAACAACTTTAGCTTAATGAAGCAGTTTTGGTGTATAGCACATGCCCCTGCAGCCTCACTGCTCAATCCTCTGCCATTTATGAGTTAAATCCCTTTGTTTATGAACCCTAGTCACACCTCCCTGCATGTGACTTGCACAGCCTTCCATAAACACTTCCTGTAAAGAGAGCCCTATTTAGGCTTTCTTTATTGCAAGTTCTGTTTAACCCCTTAAGGACACATGGCATGTGTGACATGTCATGATTCCCTTTTATTACAGAGGTTTGGTCCTTAAGGGATTAATTAAGATTTTCTTATCCCCTGCTATGTTAATAGCTTGCTAGACCCTGCAAGAGCCTCCTGTATGTGATTAAAGTTCAATTCCGCCTTGTGTTCCACCAGAGCTAGGTTTGCGTTCCACTGACACCAATGTCCGTTTCTGCCTCGAATTATCAGCATAGAGATTAAAATTAAATTATAGTAAGAGGCAATCTACCACAAAAGATAATATTAGACTCTAATACATATCTAATCCAGATCTTAAACTGCATATCTTGTGAGTGCACTGGAATAAGCGTGTCATTTTATCTATTTGTAACAATATCACACTGTTTTGTGACTATATTCTTTTCAGATTATACAGCTGCATCCTAATGGTTTCTTTCGACATATATACTCTGTTATTGTGGTAACCATCTGGGTAAATTAACCCTGGGAAGCTGTTCATTACAAGTTAAGTTAATCTTTTATGCTATATTCACAGAGCACTTGTTGTGGTAAAATAGGGTGAAACTGTTTTGTTAGGAGAAAACATATCTCGGAAGTTTGCCTGTGGAGTTCACACATGACACGATCAGGGGATTATATCAGGCGCTTGTTTCATAAAACTGTGCAACAGGAATCATGGGAACATAGCTGATTTACATTAAATTTCACTTTCACTGCCATTTAAATATGACACAATATTTACATCATGAAACCAGTTAGATTTAAGGACAAAGGCACTAGTATTACTGCAGTTCCTTTTCTTGTATTTTTATTACATGGTAATTGCTGGTGCAGGACACCAGAGCAATACGATACTTCTTTGAATAAAACGGCATTATAGCAATAGTGGAATAGGCATCACGACAGTGGATGGATATAGTAACTCGCAGGAGAACATAGTGGGATACTTGTTTAAGTAGCTGCTACATTACATTAGGCTACGCAGGTTAGTTACCGTGCCTTTGGAGAGACTGAATAAAAGTTGATTACATGGCCATGTTCTAAAAATGTGGTGGAATCATCATGGAAGCCAGTGGAATGTTCTTGATAATTCTTTGGCGATTGCTACGGTTTTAGAACACACAGTTACAGTTTTTCCCCAGCGATATTGTTACACATATCTGCCCAGTGCGCTCTTATACGAAGCAAGTGGCTCTTTATCAAGATACATATAATTTGTGTTTTTTCTTTTTAATTTGTGGTTAGGTGTCAAGGTGTCAAGGATGAGCACAGTGCTTTAGAATATGGAATGCACAGACAGTCACAAGCATTCTCGCATGCAAGTTAAAGCATTTTTATGACATATTTTTCTCCCATTATCTTAGAGAAGCCTTAAGAGAAACAATATTGGATAGTTGCTAATATGCCCCTCGTGATCTTTAAGTCTACATATATAGTTTAAGATATGAATGCAAATAACAAAAATTGCTGGGAAAAAAGAAAGCTCCTTTTTTAAGCATCTTGCATTACAAAAAAAAAAAAGTTAAACTTGCAGGCTACCCTCTCCCACACACACTGCATGTTGAATGTAAACTATGGACAGAATGGATCAATTATTTCACTATGTAGGGAGGAAGTGTGTAGGGAGGCTGTGAGATTGACAGTCGGCGGTGTGGCTAGGGCTGCAGAAATAAAGTCATTTAACTCCTTATTAACAGTGAATGAATATCAGATATTAAATTAAACTTGGCTAGTTTGAAGGAAAAAAACATCACAGCATAAAGAGAAAATTAATTTAGACTTCAATCTAACATTTCTTATATAACATTTTCAAAATTAAGCAATAAATAATATGAACAAAGATATACATAATTAGACATACTGCTACAAAAGGCCATAAACCCTGCCTATCGGAAGCGTACTAATCAGGGGCGTACTGCCACATGTGAAATGCTGCAGGGAGGTGAACATAGCAAGCTCCTGGACCTCAGTGTGAGAAGGGAAAAAAAAAAAGAAGGATTTTTTTTTTTTAAAATAGGTGTGTGAGTCTTTGTTTATGTAGGAGTCTGTCCGTGTACATGAACATGTTTGTGTATGAGTCCATGTATGTTTGAGAGTCTGTATGTGAATATATGTCCATGTCTGTGTGTGTGTGTGTGTGTTTATGTACATCAACATGTGTAGTGTTTTTGTGTCCATGTGTGTGCACATGAATGAGAATGTGTAATTCTGTAGATCTGTACAGGTTCTGGAAAAAACAAACATTTTCAGACAAGTGTTTCAAATATCCAAATAACATCATTTAAAATAAAAAGGACTAATTGAAAACGATTTGGGGAACATTGTGTTGCATGCTAAATTCTTGTTCTTTTCACATTTTAAATGTCATTGCTAATAAAAGTCTTTACAATCTGTTATCTAGCAGATCTTGAACCTATAAAATAATTTCCTCTTTGAATGATTTGGGTCAGATTTCTGTTAGCGCAGAGAATACACCAGAAGACCCTAGCAATCACAACGGAAATTGATTATCTGTAACAACATCTTAATAGAGATTACAAAGACTCAGAGGAAGTGGCCACTGGCACCATAAGGGGGATCTTGACGAAGTCCTTCCTACTGACAAGGTCAACATGCTGCTACCATCGTTGCATCCCAACACAGCAGAAGAATGCCTGATAAAGCTGTATTACTTACAAGTTACAGTGCATTGGCTCCTAAATTATTAACAACCCCTCAAACTGGATTGATGTACTTTTTTCTTCCTTTTTTCTAATTCTGTAAAAACTTGTAGTTGACACAAAGTCATTTTTCTAGTCCACTCAGGGGTATAAATACTATTGCAAATGTAAAAAAAATTCGGTAGTAGGTTCATGGATCACAAAGCGTGCAAAAGGTAAGAGAGCGAATTTCAAGAAATTTACAACACTTTTTTTTTTAATTCTTTATTTTTGTGGGTATGCAAGTATTAAATTCGTTTTACAACATGTGCATAAAGGATAACATGTATTAAATACATCCCAGGTAACCAACAGATAACAACATATATAGTTGCACAGGTGCTAGTCCACCCGATAGGGACAGTGGAAACATGTAGTATCTTGGAGGGGCTAGTGAATAGCGTTATGCGCCCTGCTCAGAGGCGTTAGGGTTGCGGACTTAGCCTAGGCACGTATATGGGAGGTGGGGGGAGTGCGGGTGTGTCGCCCGATGGCCTTTCAATGGTTTGGTGTGGGTCCCATCGTATCAGACTGGGTGTGTGGTACCCTTTAGTCGGGAGCCTATGGGTAGAGGTTAGGGACCCCGCACTGGCTTTGGGGGGGGGGGGGGGGGGTCTGCTTAGCCAACATCACTAGTCATCTGCTTGCAGAGCCAGTGTCATTAGTATGTCTGGTACCCTGAGACATTTAGAAACTTGAAATATGTAAAAACAATAACTAAACTTAATAACTAAACTTCATAAGCTACATTGCCTGCAAAATAAGAGTGAAATCCCGACAAGTGTAGTTTACTTGCAGTGTCCCGTGTATAGTCCCGGATTAGGGCACCTGTTTGACAGGTTGAAGGTGCACTTGCATTTACGATCACTTATCCTGCGTTAGGCAGTCTGTTGTCCTCGACGTTGCTTCTCTGGGTACAAACGGGGTTATTTCGTCGACGTTCCATGTTGGGCTGGATCCTGTTGCTGCTGCCGGTGTCGGGAGTCCCAGGGACTGTAGAAACTTGGGTGCTTCGGTTGTGTGTCAGGTGGATCGTCTTGCCTGCGTGTTCCGTTGTTAAGCGGTGGGGTCCCCACTTATAGGGGATAGCATGTTCCCTCAGCAGCGAGGTGATGTGGCGGAGGGATCTGCGCCAGGTAAGAGTATGCCGTGATAAGTCTCCATAGAAGGTCAGGCTTGCTCCTTCAAATGCTCCCATGAGGGCCCCCCGGTCAGAGTCCCTGACAAATTTAATCAGCACATCCCTTGGTGCCTCCTGGGGAGCCTTGGGTGCTTTGGGGATGCGAAAGCAGGAGTCAATCCCTGCTTGCTTTGCTTGCTTGGTGATCAATAAGGTCACTAGTAGCCTCCTGCAATAGTGTGGCAGCTCCTGGTTCACAACCGATTCGGGCACTCCCCTGATCCGTAGGTTTCTGGCTTTAGTTTTGTCCTCCATTCCCGCAATTTGTGCTGTCAGCGTTGCACACTGCTTTTGTAAGAGTCCCAGAGCTGTGTCTGTTGCCGCCTGTGCCATCCTTGTGCCCCCGAGGGACTCCTCAATGGAGACCACGCGGCCTGAAAGCATGGAGATTTCCCCACGGACAAGCGCCATATCGGCGTCGAACATCGCCTTGATGTTCAGCGTTAATGCTTTTATATCCGCTTTCGTGGCGGGTGCTGCGTCACCTAGGTCTTTAGGCTGCTGAAATGTAGTATGTACCTTGTTGGGGACCTGGAAGGAATCAGAGACGCTGTCTTCGTCTGAGGATTGTGGGGTATATGCCTCCATCGGCGCTATCTTGACGGGTTCTTGCCGCTGAGACGGGCGCATAAAAGTTCCGATATCTTCTGACCCCGATCCGGGATCTGCTCTGCTCTTCTTAGTTTTTTTTCCCCATAGTGTAGGGCTCTCTGTGGATCTGATTGTCGGGTCCCAGAGGTTAATTTTGGCACTGCATTATCCTTTTTTTCGGATCTCACGTTCAGAGCTGCAGTGAAGTGTGACTTGCTCATTCAGGCGCTGGCTTCGCCCCCCCATTTACAACACAACACTATTATAACTTACGCGCGACCTATACCTTTTCTGTTCTTACTATTATAACTTACAATTGCAACCAGTGGGGCCCATTAGAAGCCCAAACTAGCAGTAGTAGAGAGAGAGAAGATGGCAGGAAGAGAAAGTGTTGTTTCCCTTACGAGACAGCACAAGCGTTACCAAGGCAATCTCCTGCTACAGAGAATTCTAACCATGGAATGCTTATCGAACAATAAATCCACAATACACAAAGTTAAACAAAACAGAGCTAAGACTATTGAAAAACGTTTAATTTAGCATTAGTGCTTTGCCTTAAATAATGATGTTTTTTGTTTTGATGTTAAAACACTTGCATCCACAGAAGATACATTTTCTGTTTAGTGTGGTGATAACATAGTATACTGATTGACAATGGTATATTTTACAAAAATCAAACAAACAACATATTTTAATGCAAGGACCTTCTAATGGATTTTGTGCTTATAAGATCATTTGTTGTACATGAAATTGATTAAAAACATACTAATTAGCAAATATAACCAGAACGACACCATACTATTTGATCATACTGAAGAAGCACTAATAGTTTGTAAAATATCTCTAAGCCCAGATGCTAGCATTGTAAAACTGCAAAGAAAAGTATAGATAAATCAATCAATAAAAACAAACTGCTGAAGTGGTGAGTTTGGAAACAAATCTGTGTTTTGGATCCTAGCCCTGCGGCCATTCACAACATTGACATCATCAATCTTGTGTCCTGACCTAGCTGCGGCGGCTGGGTGATGTGCTTTCATGCACTCGTTATAAACATACCCCGTCTCCAGATTACTGAATGCTGCAGTCAGATTCACATAATATAAATACATTGCCACGTAGAGACAAAGGACACTGACAGGGGTGAAACAGGCTTGAAGGAATAAACAAAGTCTTTAAAATTAAAATGTAATGAGATAACATGATCCCCTACCACCCTCTTAATTTATATATTGTGCTGGGGAACGGAAAGCAATAAATTAATTATAAAATATCAAGATATAGTGATCCCCCTCCCCTACCCCCAAGAAGGTGACAACAATTTATGCAAGAGAATGTATACGCATATGTGTATAACCATCACTGAAGTGTTTGCAGATCAAGAGAATGGTGCCACACTTACATATTCTATTTAGCCAGTTTACATTGTCTCAGTAACACTAACAGCCCTATCATTACATATATAACAGACCAATTTCATGGAGTTCTTTTAAAATTCAACTCAACTAATACACCTCATTTAAAGGGACACTGTATGCGCCCAGACCACTTCAGCTCATTGAGGTGGTCTGGGTGCAGTGTCGCTATTGCCCTTAGTGACATTGCAGTTCCAGAGACACTTCATTGCAGCATTAAGTCTGCCCTCAGTGGCTGTCTCCCAGACATGGTTCCTTGGTTTTCCTGGTTTGAAACAGACATTTGGTCCGTTATCTGACCAGGGGTGTATCCTGGTTTTGTGCTGCCCTAGGCAGGACAAAACTCAGGCGCCCCCCTCACCCCCACCCCCACCCCCCCCCGCCACCCCCACCCAACCCTTCCCCCGCCTTCTAAATACACACACACTGACAGATACGCATCCATTAGCTAACTGTTAGCTAATGGATGCGTATCTGTCAGTGTGTGTGTGTCTGTGTGTGAGTGTGTCTGTGTGTGAGTGTGTCTGTGTGTGAGTGTGTCTGTGTGTGAGTGTGTCTGTGTGTGAGTGTGTCTGTGTGTGAGTGTGTCTGTGTGTGAGTGTGTCTGTGTGTGAGTGTGTCTGTTAGTGAGTGTGTCTGTGTGTGAGTGTGTCTGTTAGTGAGTGTGTCTGTTAGTGAGTGTGTCTGTTAGTGAGTGTGTCTGTTAGTGAGTGTGTCTGTTAGTGAGTGTGTCTGTTAGTGAGTGTGTCTGTTAGTGAGTGTGTCTGTTAGTGAGTGTGTCTGTTAGTGTGTGTATGTCAGTGTGTGTGAGTGTCTGTTAGTGAGTGTGTGAGTGTGTCTGTTAGCTGCTAACAGACACACTCACACACTCACTAACAGACACACACACACACTGACATACACACACTAACAGACACACACAGTCAGACACACACACACACTCTAACAGACACACTCTCACACACACACACTCTAACAGACAAACAGACACACTCTCACACACACACACTCTAACAGACAAACAGACACACTCACTAACAGACACACACTAACAGACACACTCACACACACTAACAGACACACTCACACACACTAACAGACACACTCACACACACTAACAGACACACTCTCACACTCACTAACAGATACACACACACACTAACAGACACACTCACACACACTAACAGACACACTCACACACACTAACAGACACACTCACACACACTAACAGACACACTCACACACACTAACAGACACACACAGTCAGACACACTCACACACACACACACTAACAGACACACTCACACACACTAACAGACACACACACACACTAACAGACACACTCACACACACTAACAGACACACTCACACACACAGTCAGACACACACACACACTAACAGACACACACAGTCAGACACACTCACACACACTAACAGACACTCACACACACTAACAGACACACACACACACTAACAGACACACTCACTAACAGACACACACTAACAGACACACACTCACTCACATTAACTCATTTTTTTTTTTTAATTTACCCCCCCAGCCTCCTTACCTTTGGGAATGCTGGGGGGGTTCTCCCTCTCCCTGGGGTCTAGTGGGGCTGCCGGTCGGGCTGCTGTGCTGGTTGCTGGGCGGGCGGCTGGCGAGGGAGCACTTCCTCTGAGCTGTCTGCTCAGCTCCCTCGCGCGCCGCAGAGTGAGGCTGGGAGGCGGAGCCGGAATATGACGTCATATTCCGGCTCCCAGCCTCACTCTGCGGCGCGCGAGGGAGCTGAGCAGACAGCTCAGAGGAAGTGCTCCCTCGCCAGCCGCCCGCCCGCCCAGCAACCAGCCCAGCAGCCACCAGCCCAGGATGTCTGTTAGCCGCAAGGCTAACAAGGCATTTGCCCTGGGCGTTTGGGGGCGGCTTTTTTTGCCGCCCCCTGGAAAATGCCGCCCAAGGCAAATGCCTTGTTTGCCTCGCGGCAAATACACCCCTGTATCTGACGCCGGACATCCACACGCTCTACACGAGGACCTCCAGCGTCAGATTTTCCCCCATAGGAAAGCATTGATTCAATGCTTTCCTCCGGGAAGGTCTAATGCACATGCTGCCACTCATGCACATTAGATCCTGCCCGTTACAGGACGTCGGAGGAGGAGGAGCTTCAACGCTAGATCAGGCAAGTAAATAAAGAGTTTTTAACCCTTTATGCACTGGGGCAGGGGGGGGGGGGGGGAGCTTTGTATTCCAGGCACTATAGTATCCCTTTCAGTGTTGCAAAAGTCACAGATATACACAGTGGTTAGGTTTGTAACAAACTGGACACAGGCCTAAGTCTGGCTATTTCATATTTACATATAAATGCGGGTTAAAAGCTGTGGAACGGCACTGACTGATAATGTTTAGTGACGTCCTGTAAGTTTGGGGTCGGGTAATAGCAGATGTGAAGTTTACATTCCCGACTCATGAGCAGTAGTAATGTACTTATGTCAAATCCTCTGATTTTTAGTTTTTCGAATGTACTGGTTTCTAGCGGAAGCTTTAAAATGGAGTGATGTTTCATGATACAGTGAAGATAAAATAAAAATAAAAAAGTATTAAACTATCCACAATTTCAAAAAGGTCAGTGAATGCAATTTTTATACTTCTACAAGAAGCACTTGAAAAGTCAATGAGGAATGCCAGTGGTGAATTCTTCTTAGAAAAAAAACAAGCTTTGTAGACATTGATAATGTCCGCTAAGCTTCCCTGTTGGCCCACTTGAAGATTATACAGGGATTTTTTTTTTATTTTTTTTTTAACAGCTTTACTAAAGCAGTCTTGGCTCACCGTATGCACCTGAGATGCTTGCGTGTTACTTTTCCCAAATGCTCGGATAACTGCGACTTCACTAAAGAATCAATTATCCTGGCTGGCAAAAGAGATGGTGGAAATGAAGTCATAATTCTAGTGAGAAAACTATAGAAAACTTTGCTAAAGAATCCTCAAGATGATCGTAACCTAGAGAAAGAAAAAAATGTAGAAAGAAAAATCTAACCAAACCTTTCTTTTTCTATTTCTACTAAGAAATTGTATTGTGGACTTTTGCATTCCGTTTCAAACGAATCGTGGTTTGTCCAAATTTTTGGCGTTAAGCGATTCTTCCGAATTCAGCAATGCCAAATGGACGTATCACCAAACAGGCAAAGGACAAGTCGCTTTGTTTATTTCGTGATTTGGATGTGGTGGGTGCAAGCGCATTCTAGCCAGGCCATCACAATAAAATGTCTAAAACAAAAATAATTTTAAAAATCTATGGTGTGTCAATGCGAACCCCATATTAGCATTAGGGAGGTTTCATGCTGCTGGTGGAGGCATATCTACTAAACCGTGAGCATCGAGCAGCTATAGTATTTAATCAAATTTTTAATTTTTTTTAAATGGTTGAAAGGAACAAGAACACTAAACGTCCACGATTACAGACTGTAATAATGTTTCATTAAAGTCACAGAATTTTTAATAGTGGACGTAGGGCAGAAAAAAAAAAAACTTAATTTATCTTTGAAAGCAGTACATTCAAAAATAATATTCATCGGTCTCTTTCCAGAAATGACCGAGCCAATGTGTCATCCGACTGAAGGATGTACTGGAAATATTGTCACTCTCTTCCCGAGACCAACAAATTCAATTTGAATTGAATTTTAATTACAAATTGTTAGCCGCTGCTTTTTCTAAAGGTAATCAACAGATAATTTCTTAGTGTATTAAACAATCTGTCAGCGCAGACATGACAGTGTCTCAATTTAACAAATTTTAACAAGCCGAGATCCGGTAACAAGTACGGCACATTTCAAAAGTCAACAGATGGTTATTGAAATTTCAGCTTTTGTGGATGTAAACGCGGATATAAAGACAAAATCACCTTTAATAAGATCTTTACGTGTAAAACAAATAGATCAATTCTTGTAAATGAATTAAAAGTAAACATTGTTGATACTGTAGTAGAATAAGTAGGTATACATTTTAATTAATACTTTGTGGATTCAACTGCTCAAACAACTCTTTTTAAAGCCATCAGTTTTTATTTATTTTTTTTAAATAAATTTCTTTTTAAAAAGGACACTGCAGGCACATTCCAGGCACCAGCACAACTTAAGCACATGTCCACGTACACATGTAGTAATTGTCTCATTTAAAGCTTTTTAGTGTTACCAAATTTTTTTAAAAATAAAGTACAGAGGGGAGGGGCCTGATAGCCGAGCGGGCCAGACGTGCTTACGGAGTGCTCTGGCAAAACCGAGCTTCATCAAGGCTTTTTAAAGGCCTAATCGTGAATCCTGCAGCACCACACGACTCTGGCTATCAGAGGAATTAAGTGGGAGCCCGTGGAGAGCTGCTCCAGGTCTCTCCGCAGTGATGCACCATACGCCACATTTTAAGGCCTAGCATGGAAGGCGGCCTCGTGGCGGGGAAGGGCGGCCGATTTCCCGACACAGGGACCGCACTGAACAGCAACAACTGTGAAACCCTGCAACCCCCTCTGGACCGGTGGGGGTCATCCCAGGCCACGCTGGGAAAGTATACTCACCCGCAACAGACAAATCTTCTGTCAGGACGAAGAGCGGGCAATGTGTTTAAAATGGGCGCCGATCCACAACTTACACAGCCTCAAGAGAGCCAGGCAATCCAAGCGTGGAGAGAGCGATTTGAGATGCGGTTTGACCAGATCTGCGAGGCGTTCTGGCGGCGCCTAGAACACAGACCTCCCCTACATGCCTTACCTGCTACACAAAGTGGACGGAAGAATGTCCAGCGACGGAAGCGCCCTGGGACCCAAGGCAGAGCCAAGCGGAGACCAAAGATCCTTCAGGGCGGGATACAGGTTCCCCCTTGCTCCAGTGAACGAGAGGATAACCCCAACTGGCAGGTCTGCAGCACCAGTAACTCTTGGGCGCAGACAACAACCAGAATCAAGCCGGAACGCATATGGGCCACAGGAAGACTCGTGGAGGGACAGCAACAACAAGCTTTCCATGGACACAGCAAGTATCCACTAATGATGCCTGAAACAGGCATAGGTTGATAATCACCCTACAGGCATACCATAGCCCCCATCTGGCTTGCACTATTTACTTTTATTTAAAAAAAAAACAGAACAAAACACAGTTGAATGTCATAATGGTGTAAGCACCAAATCACTTTATCTTTCTAATGGTGCATGGATACTGTCGCTGCAGCCTTGCAGTTGAAAACCTATTTCGATAAAAATGGCAATGCTTTCTTTTGCAATCACCACACCCCTACTGGTTGCCCACTAGACGGCCACTAGGGCTATGAACTAAAAGAGACTCACAAACTGAATCTATTATTGTCTGGCATCGGGAAACAAGCATTTCCTCAGCAATTTTGTCTGAGTCAGAAATAAGTCTACGGACATAGAATTTGTTGAAAATGTGCTATAATAAATAATTGGAGAACGTATCCAGATTAGGTGGTTTATTAAGCTGTGTGGCCTTTTCAGCCGTGAGTATTCCACTTTCATAAAAGCATCAATCTCAGCAAATAAGAGCATATAAATGATTGTATGTTGTCATTGGAAATATTGCATAACCATGTGTCAAATGTGTTGAATATTTTAATTAGGATGGTTTTCTTGTTTCCTTTCGTTCCAAGTATGTATGAGGTTCTAGCATCAAGCTTGGCTGGTAGGATTTCCCAAAACATATGCATTGAGGACCTCTTAGGACTGGACATAGTAGGGCCCACAATGATAGCCTGCTAAGGCAGGTAAGCTAGCTTTGAACATAGCAATCAGGAACAAAGACAATCATTTGAGACTGGAGTCTGCAGAATGTTTGAGATTTGCACGTTATTCTTTCATGACAGATCACAGTGTCCTCCATCTTAAGAAGCAATTTTTGTTGATCAGCTTCCAAAAAAGGTGAGTTTATTAACTTTTTCATTACGGGTCTTAGCCCTTAATACAAATCTGTTCTCAATCCTAGCGCATGGTCTGACATACAGCGTGAATAGCTCTAAAGTCCACCTGTACAGTTAACTAAAAATCTTGTAGTTAACGTTGTGTGTTTGTCATGTACTTTACATTTAGATGGTGATGATTGTGATAGGATACATGATTTACATGCATGGTCTGAGAAAGGGAAGAAGGATTCCTATTTTTACCAATTTAAAATCTGAAGTTTGCTGCTCCGTGACTGTTCGGATAATTTCAGAGCTTCTGAGGACTTGTTGGGCTTAGTAGGTCCTTTAACAAGAAAGGTGATGTTGTTGGTTGCTACGCCCATCATCATCGGGGTTAGCAAGGCATGGGACTTCTCACAAAAAGGTCTAGGCACATGCCCCATTAGAACTTTTTATTTAACGTCTTCTGAATCACCACACCGTAACTACTTAAAATCCAGCTTCAAGTTTCTGTAAATTAAATTGTCTGAATAGATCATTAAATGGTGTTTCAAACGCCAAACATTTTTTTTAATATTCCTGAATGCATGCCATATCCATTTTTTTTTATCTATCTTTACACATATTACGCAATAGAAGGTATTTCTTGATTATTCTTTCGCTCTTCTACAGATAAATATTAACACAAAACGGCTCCGATTCGTTTTAATATGCTGGACAGCGCTGAAATATTTTCACTGTTATATGGTTCAGAGAAGTAGCTGCATTGGACTGCAAGGCACATTTAGCAAAAATAAAAGGACCAGAAGGTTCAAAGAACACACATAAGGACATACACAGGATGCCCAGAATAATGAGAGCTTAGTCTCAAACAGAATATAAATAGGATACGAGTGGGAGTAGGGTCAAACACACTGAAACTATCCAGCGATGCCCTACTGCACTACAACATTGAAGAAAGAATTCATACCAGACTAGCTAGCGTAAACTGCAGATGAAAAAGAATTAAAAATATTACAGGTTTTCAGAAACAGGCTGACATAACCCACAGCCAGAAAACAGATATTGTGCATGATCTTATGTTAAAAAAATAAAAATAAATTTGAAACACATATCCAATATTTAGGTTTTATGAGGACTGTAAAATTGTATTCTTTCTTAAAATTCCAAAAAGCGCTTACAAAATTAAAAAACAAACAAACAAAAAACGTATAAATATATGGCAGGTAATAAAAACCTTAACAATATCCCTACAGACCGCAGAGGTGGGAGTGCAGGGGAACACAGTACAAACACATGTCTGAATAGCTGAACGCGATTCACGGTCCAGCTTTTGAGCTGTTGAGAAAGATTCACTTAGACATGAATCACATTCAGCTATTTAAGGTGTTTGTTTGTCCTTTGTGCCCCCCATCCCTGGTCAATAGGGATTTCATAAGATTTCAATTTTCTTAGATTTGGTTTTTGAATTTTGGAAGAAAATTGTATCCTTATCACAGTGATCAAGTTTCCATAATTGAATGCAAAGATTTCTTGAATGAATACTTTGGTTTGTTTAAAAGGGTCTTCCAGTGTGCAACAGGGAAACAGCAACAGGAACAGCGAGCACCTTAATATGTGGCTTAACCCCTTAAGGACCAAACTTCTGGAATAAAAGGGAATCATGACATGTCACACATGTCATGTGTCCTTAAGGGGTTAAACTTAGGCTGTATAATGCTGGACAATACGTTATAATTGCTAGGGTAGCGGGGGACATTTTTTCTTGTTTTCAGAAGAGCATGCAGAAGATATCATGATAAACACATGCTTTCAAGGTTTTCAGTGCTATAGGACATGCAAGACGAGAGCTTGCGTGTTCTCAGGTACAGGTCTGCATCAACCTGTCATACTAACGGACACACAAAAACTGGGTAATGAAGATGACACACGCTTGCCTTAGGCGACTGGCAGCCAGACTAACCCCAAAAGACAGAGTAAGAAATCTCGAAGCAGGGAGATGACTCCTTATAGTCTATATTTAGCAGCTCACATGGATGACGGCAATGAAAAGCGACAGGCATTTCCAAGCAAGTCCCAAAAAAAAAAAAAAAAAAGATGACTATCAATGGCAGCTACCAATCTGGACCCACAATGTGAATAATAGATTTATACTTTGATAACAAACAACATTCTCTTATGCTTATATATATCAACTGATGTCTTGTTTTTCTTTTTCTATAAATAATTTAAACCTTATTATAAAATATGGGATATATTTAAGTCAGCATTAATTTCTTACAATCTTATTCTTACTGCACTCACATCTTTAGATATTAAGGTTAACCAGCATGCCGTTGACCCTTGGTTATCTGACATTGACATATTCACACTCCATTTTCAAGCCAATGACAGGCAATGTCAGGCTTCCCCAGATGTGTCAGTCTGCCATTGTCCCCCGAAGTTGGATAGGTTAGAGGGAAAGTCCAAATTAAGAGAGTTGCAGCAGAGGGGTTACATACTATAGCAGCAAGTAGCATTAATGACTTCAGCTCTATTTAGAAAACGTTTCTCCATAACTATTGTGTTTGCTCCCAAACATCATCTTTCTTTCTCTCTTTCTTTCAGCCGGTATTCGTTTTTTTATCTACTATTATATCTGCATCAAACTACATGTGTCACCGTATTATTCCACTCTTGGAACGGAGTCAGTAACGTATCCCAAGCTTTTTAATGCCAAGGCCCAAATGAAAGGTCATCTTTGTGTAACTAGAATTATTACAACTATGCTAGTGGGGGAAGCCCCATCTCCATCAATTTTGAGGTTTTCGACCAACTCATGCTGCGGGCAAATGGTCTTAACCAGACTTTATGATTAATATGTTTCTCAAAGCATGTGCACGTATGTCACATATATAGAATGTTCAACTACTTGTTTCCCTATTCTGTTTATTTCCTTCGTTATCTTTCATGCAGCTCTTACCTAAACATTTCCCTTCGGCTTGTTTGTTGTATTTGATATGATTTCAAAATAAAAAAAGTTTGAGGGTAAAAAACAAAAAAAAAATTAAAGCCACAAACAAGAATAACTTACAACTACAGTTATTTTTCAAAATATTTAACTTGGCAATGGGAAATCACATGACGAGAATTATAAGATGTATAGTTTAATTAGATCAAACTTTAAATTCACCAATCAATCCTCTCTAATGCGTCTAATAGTTCTTTATTTGTAGCACACTATTTTCATGGCTAGGTTTTTTCTGTGCCCTACCTGATATAGTAAAAATGTGCATAACTCATACTCCATGTATCACAGTTACTTATTTCGTCATAGACGTGGGTAAAATGCTGAGACTACTTAAATATCAAATAAACCCAGAATGTGACAGCGGGTAAGAACGATTCGGCCCCTCTAGTCTGCCCAATTTTCTAAATACTCTCTGTAGCCCATGGCCTTATCTTATAGCTCGGATAGCCTTATGCCTATCCCACGCATGCTTAAACTCCTTCTCTGTTTTAACCTCTACCACTTCAGCTGGAAGGCTATTCCATGCATCCACTACCCTCTCAGTAAAGTAATACTTCCTGATATTATTTTTAAACTTTTGTCCCTCTAATTTAAGACTATGTCCTCTTGTTGTGGTAGTTTTTCTTCGTTTAAATATAGTCTCCTCCTTTACTGTGTTTATAAACTTTTCCCTCTAGTCACTCTTAATCTGACTGATGCGATAATCACATCCGCAGGTTCTCATTTTTTGAGATGTGTTGTTTGGACGAATCTTGGAGATTAGTCTATGGGTAAAGCAGTGTGTCTGATGCCAGTGATTTAAACTGGCCCAAAACGTATCATCGCTAGCTAGTTACCCACATCGAATTAATAGGTTATTATTTTCAACAGCTCTTTTGGTTGGAGGGTTATGACTTGGCAGGTGTTGACTAAATGAACTGTATTATTTGAAATATTTCTGTTCTAACCAGTTTTCTTCCGTTCTACTCGTTTTCTCTAATTTTAGATATCTTGCTGTACCCCTATAACATGGGTCCTCAAACACCGGCCCCCCAGATGTTGCTGAACTACAACTCCCATGATTGTCTGGCTATATATGTAATTCAAAGAATCATGGGAGTTGTAGTTCAGCAACATCTGGGGGGCCGGAGTTTGAGGACCCATGCCCTTTAATATATGTTCTTATTATGGCAAGATAACAATGGTTCTTTTTTTCCATGTTGGCAAATGTTTATGACAGGGTTATGTATATTACAGTTGAAAAATTATAAGCAATATTAAAAGCAGCTAGTCATAGAGTCTTGTTTTTTATTATGATAGCAATTAGCTGGCGGAGCACTGCCTCATGTGCCTCTACTGTACAGAGCTTTTCAGACTGTTTAAAAATGTATCCTTTACATCCGTTTTTATGTGCACATGTATATAAGCAAAAGAACTACTTTTCTCTGAAAAAGCAGAATTTACATTGACAAGCCTGCAGGGACAGGCTACAGATACCTGAACAGCTATATTAAGCTGTAGTGGCTCTGGTGACTATAGTGTCCATTTAAAATCAGATTGAAAAGTGCAGGCTGTGTAAATCACAGGCAGGGGAGGTGTGGCTAAGGCTCTATCAACAGAAACAAACTTGATTTAACTCTTAAATGGTAGAGAATTCAGCAGTGAGACTGCAAGGGTATGTTCTAAACACAAAAACGGCTTCATTAAGCTAAAGTTGTATTGATGCCAATAGTATCCCTTTCAATGGAGAACTGAAAGGCAAATTGGCAATTGTGGGCACAAATAATCAAGTTAGAAAAATAGCTTAGTTGGACAATTCAACTAATTTGGCCAAAAATGTTCAATTATCTTGACAATTCCTAGCTTAGTGGATAACCCAATAAACCCAAGTATTTGTCATTGTTTCTGCGTACCTGGATGGTGCAACAGAACAAAGAAAGTTTGTTTATATTGAACGTTTGACACTTTCACACAAAGGCTAACCACATCGCTGTCCAAGTGATCTGGGAAATTTTTTTACTACCTCAACTAAATCCAATTTTAAGGAATGTTCTGCCAATCAGCAAATTTTTTAATCTCTCACGTCTCAAGGGTTTAACGATTTGCCAACAATAAGGCATATTTAGTAAACCACATCTTGCGTCTCCAAAATCCCTCAAGCAAATGGCAAGAACACAGGAGACACAAACATCTACCGACACGTTCTTAGGTCAAAAGTACAATCCAATATTTCATTGTCAGAATAGAACAATATTCTATTAATTGTATAAACTTTGTGAACCCCAATTTTTTTACACTTATTGGCAGAATAATGCGTAAGGAGGGAGTAAACATGACGAACTGCATATATATATATATATATATATATATATATATATATATATAAAACACCAATAATGAGTTTTAAAGAGAAATAACCAACCTGCTGAGCTGAGAAGGACCCTATAATCTGTTCCTCTTTGTAGCACCTTGCTTTCGGACTCTTTCTCGGGGGGCTCTTCATAGCGATCCCAGTTGGAAATTATCTTTCTTCGAGAGAAACCTGCAGAAGCATCTTCTTCTCCTGGGGGCTCGACAACATTCTCACCATCCTGGAAAAAAAAAAAAAAATGAAACAAAAAGAGGTGGGATTGCGTATTTCCAGATATTACAGGTTTTTTGTATGGCTGTCTAGAATATTTTATTTTACGGAAAAAAAAGGACTGGGAAAAAATAAATGAGAAGTAGTGGGTATGGTACATTGCTTCTGTTTATAACAATTACTTTTGCCTAGTAATTCTAAATACATATTCTAATACTGCTTTGCCATGAACCATTCAAAGCTCGACACACACATAAATGAAACAAAATATACACTATACGCTAACATAAATATTTTTCACATTTAAATAAATGTTGCCTTTTACCAAAAACACACTATTCATTTTTAGGCTATGACATAATCATAACGCAGTTAAACAGGAAGCATAACGGGACTTGGGGAATGTTTCTAGATTAGCTATTTTGGACTTAAATTTGAAATTTACTTTGAATTCCAGACAATCCTCACTTCAATGAATACCTTTCAGGGTTATTTAAGTTGTTGTTTTTAGTCCATTAATGTAGATACAAAATAGCAAAATATTGCACTCTCTCTTAATACCTTTTTTATTGGACTAACAGAAATGTGTAGTGACGGCTAAAACTTGATACAGGGACCAACTCACGAAAGCTCGTCACTACAATTCTGTTAGTTCAATTAAAAAAAAAGTTATTAAAGGGTTATTCACTAAAATGAGAAATCAAAGTGAATTTCAAATTTTATTTAAGGTCAAAGTATCCAAACTGAAAGCATAGGTGACTCTTAGAGGATGAAATAATACTAGTCAGCTATTTTGACTTTACATTTTTAACTTTGAATTCACTGTATGAATCGCTTTGTCGGTTGTGTTTGATTTTATTTTATTTTAAAGTAGATAACATAACCAAGAGAAACTATGGCTTTTTTTCTGCCCTTTTAAGCTTCGCAATACTGACATGTATATTCAAAACATGTTTTTCCTGCGGTTGTGTCTAATAAGAAAATATCTATAATTAGCACAGATTAAGTTTCACATGATGAATTGCTGTTTCTATGATACACTATTCCGTAGATTTTTCTTGTATTCAAATAAGTGACTGGATGCTAATGGAATATTTTATTTGGGGTATTAAAGAAAGAAATAGACTTTTTGGGGGTCAATCTTTGTTTTCTTTTGCTTTTAACATGTTAAACAACTACACAGATTGATGTAAACAAAAGCAAAGTTAAAGCCAGGGCTGTCTCAGAAACCCAAAGACTATCCCCTCTCCAGCTGCATCTATAATGACAAATTTACCCTTCAGTATTTTCAAGATAAACTCTGTCCAACACAGATGGCAGCGACTGGATGGACAAAATTGATATTTATAATGCAAACATATAAAGTCTGCATTATTAATGCTACTGTAGAGGAGGCAGGCTACGGTGAAGAGGAAAACCCTTGTTTTTGTCAAATCTCTCCAGAATGGGTTTTTGTTTGTTTTTTTTGTCAATCTGTTTTTTTATTTGAGGCATACTCTTCGGAATGTTATGACAAAAATGTGGAGTGGCACTTTTAGATTTTTTGCACTGAGCTGTAGTGGTTATGGTGTTTAGAAAGCCCCTTTAAAAGGATAGTGTGCTTTCTTGTGCATGTACAAAGTGCAGAGAGTGTATCTAAGTATAAGTAATTGTGTGTGTAAGTAAGCATGTAGTATGGTCAGTTTGTGTATATAAAGGTATAAAGTGATGTGCATATATACGCATTAGTGGGAAAGATTCATAAGTATGTATAATGATCAATGTGTATAAGGTATGTATAAAGGTATGTATAAAGGTCACAGTACAACGTGTCAAGACAGGAAGGAGAGCGAAATAGAAGATGTGTAGAAAGCATGGAGGTTAGCCGTTAAAACCCAATATTCACCTCCTAGTCATTTTAATGACTGGCAAATACGCTAGTTTTGTAATTGTATATGTGGCACGTTAATTTACAGCTCAATATTTCCAAAGTTCAAAGCAATTAAAAGTCCTAAAATTTAACATTTACAAATCCTTGTTTTCCCCTGGAGAAAAAGGGAAAGAAAAATCAGGTCAGCTGCTGAAATGGCCCTACCTGCATCTAAATTGTAAATCAATTGATCACGCTGTATAATGCATTAAACGACTCCTGTCAGCGAGATAGAAATCCCCAGTGTCCCCCCATTGGCTGGCACAAGTAGATCTTTCACTCTGATTTATTGCACTGTTACTAGCGGATGTAGGTTAAGGTTCTACGGAAAGGCAGTAATTCTAAGTACAGGATAGAGATTTGTCCTTCACTACAGGGGACACACACTTTCTTCAACAGCATCTTCTCCGGCATTGTACAAAAGCACTTGGCAAAGAGCTATAGACTTTAAAGGGACACTCCAGGCACCCAGGCCACTTCTGCCCATTGGAGTGGTCTGAGTGCCAACTCCCACTACCCTTAACCCTGCAAGTGTAATTATTGCAGTTTTCATAAACTGCAATATTTACCTTGCAGGGTTTACTCCTCCTCTAGTGGCTGTCTACTAGACAGCCACTAGAGGGCACTTCCGGGTTAATAGCACACATTTTGTGTGCTATAGTGTCGCTGGACGTCCTCACGCAATGTGGAGGACCTCCAGCGTCGCTGAAATCCCCATAGGAAAGCATTGAAAGCATGCGCATTAGGTCTCCCCCGCCAGCGGCCGCGCATGCGCAATAGGTCTCCCCCGCCGGGGGAGGAGCGTGGGCGGAACTTGAACCAGCGCCGAGAGACATCGGCGCTGGATACAGGTAAGTCACTGAAGGGGTTTTAACCCCTTCAGCAACTTGGGATAGGGGGTGGGAGGGAGAGGGGACCTGCAGTCCCAGGAAAACGGTTTGTTTTCCTGGCACTGGAGAGTCCCTTTAAAGATTCACAATACAAAACTGTGCAGGTTACAATGAATTAAAGGGAACACACAGGAAGTGCAATAGTTATACCAGCATTATTATAGGTTACAATGTACATGTCCATGTGGAGTTTATTTAACCTATTGTGTTTTTTTTAGTAAGACAGATGTTTTATCAAACAGAACAATGAGCCTATTCACCGTTTTTTGTTTTTACATTTTTATAAATTATATATTTTTTAAATCATTTAAAAAAAAGTTTAACTAATGTAAACTTTGTACATGTATTATAGGACATGGGATATGTTTTCGCGCGATATAACTTGCAGTCTTCACATGGAAGCAAAACTCGAATGACTGACTGAGATTGCTGACAAGCTGATATACACGTCAGACAAGTCAGATCACATTATAACTTTATTGTTATAATGTACAACTGCAAAGTGATATGAAAATGATGCATTTTAAAAGGCACTAGGCATTGCACGCACACACACAATACTGAAATCAAAATACAAAGCAGCAAATTATTGAATATGTACACAAGCAATTAATATAAATTTATGGAGTAAAAGATCTAAATATCTGCATGCGAACGTAAAGTGACCAGCTCTTTAAATGGGTGGACAGACCGTAAGCTCACCAAGGCTGATGGTTTTATTCCATATTGCAAATCATTATTACCAGCCAATGTAACAAATAGTTAATGTAATCAGTACATCGGGTTTGCAGATTTGTGGCGATACGGATCGTGTGAATTTGTGCTATATTATTTGTTGTTAATGTGTTCACAAATAGGTCAGAGCTATGACAAATGAGAGAATCGCTTTATACAGAGTGCGAGGAGCACATTGTCAAGGTTGCCATAGTGAAATAGTTGTGGTGAAACGGAAACAGCAGTTAAATATTAATTGAGACAGGCTGATGCTTTTTGGTTCAATGTATTACAAATTACGTAAGGTGCCCGCTGTTGAGAAGTAGCTAACACTAGTTAGCAGCAACATTCTAAAACAAAAATAATAATATAGATGTTCATATAATTTTAATGTTCACCTTAGTGTCTGTCCAGAAAAATGGACAATGATACCGAACAAGACACATTCCATCTTGATAGCACAATTAGTAAGTAACCTCTGCATGAACCACTTTTATATTTTATTCACACACTACACCTTGACAGCTTAGGGAGAACTTGTCTGCTTGTCATTCATACACAGGGTGGGGTAGTCCTATTATTAGTCATCAAATAGTGAATAATTGGAATAATCAAGTCTCAAAGTGGGTTTACTAGTTAATTCAGAATTATATTTATTTTTTTAATGTGAAGTTGTCATAGTGTATTTTGCATTCATGATGATACGTCCATCCAGGTTTTAACATGAAGAGAAAACCACAGAAGTTATTTTAAATGATTGGCGTAGCCACAGCCATCTTCTCACTACTGTCATGTCAGAAGTCTGAAATGTCAGACTGCCCCAATGACAATTGTTTAAACACTTTGCTTTATCGAAAACCCCACAATAAGGCTTAACACATCATTGGGATCTTCTGGCAATCTTCTCTTTGCCTAAATGAATCTATGACGATTTGTACAAGATCTACGGCGGTCAGTGACAGGAGGATGTGATAATTATGTTACTTTCGACCACAAAGACTAATATTAAATAAAGAATTTATCTTTATTAACAAGTCAATGAAAAACAGTGTCTCTAATAAGGAATAACCCCAAAAAGAATTCAGCGCTAGTAATCACAAAATTAGTCAAGGTAGGCAGCAACCCAAATGAAGGAAAACCCCTCGGGTCCTTCGGTGGATAGATATAAAAAGATATGGAAGGGCTGCGCCAAATAAGGGTAGATAGTCCAGTAAAGTATTGCTAGGGTGCCAATAGATGGTCTAGGATACTTGATAGAGTTCCTCTGTGGATGCGTCTAGTGTAGACCGTTCCGTATATGTAAATACAAGAGAGGTAGAGGCGACTAATGGTATAGTAGGAAAATTCAGGGTGTGATAGGTAACAAAATGTAGAGAACTCACATTCAAGAGAGCTATGGCCAGCTCTGGTGTGGTTTGCGTACAGCGGTATAATCCCGCTTATGGGATATGTAGGGAGGGGGTCTCCGTCAACACCGTCTGGTAGTCCAGAACTCGGAAAAGAAAGACAGAAAGCGACAATAGTGCTCTCAATTTTGTGCTCTCTTGAATGTGAGTTCTCTACCCGTATTTGGCGCAGCCCTTCCATATCTTTTTATCTCTAATAAGGAATGTTTCATTCATATCAAATGCCTTAAGCACGTCGCAGTGTTAGTATTTTAATAGGTATTTTTTAATAGGTGTTTTAAAAAATAAAAAAAAAACACCCTGCGAATTGTCGGTTCCAGTTTGCTGTAATTTCGAGCTGTGAGATACTGGTGATGACATTAGGAGAATGATATTTGCATGAATTTGTACATTGTCTATATTATATATCAAAGTAACACCTGGTCCCTCGTGACTCAAGCCCCCCTGAAAACAACCTCATTTAAATGAAGTTATTAAGGCATTAGTTACTGGCATACCTCCCAACTTGAGAATCGGGAAGCTGGTGGGAGGGAGGTAAAGAGGCGGGCCAGTGACATGATCATGTCACTAGCTCCACCCCAAAGGAGCGGTATGGCTAGAAAGGGGTGGGTCCTCACAAGTTAATGACAGGCAAAGCTGGCATGAATACAGAGGCCAGGGAGGGCAGACCCTGAAGGGTAATAACGGATTCTGTTACTTCCTGGTTTCTATAGCTTAATGGAGCTCAACTCAACAGCCTGCAATAGCTCAAAGCACCTGCCTTGCAAAGACTTCTCATTGAGCTGCTTTGGGAAGTCTGTGATTGGACAGCCACAGAAAGTCTGGGCGGGGTTAGAAGGGGAGGGCTTGCATAGGTAGAAAGCCAACTTTTGCAAGCTGGTTTCAGATATACCTCAATGAGAAAATGCATAATTAAATTAATGCAAGTTTTCATTTGGGGTATATCTACTAAACAGTGATTTTATTTATTTTGTATTGGGGCAGTGGAGTGTCTCTTTAAGGACACAAACATTCTAGCATTTTTTTTTTTGCTAAGTGTGTGTGTTCAACCACAATTTCCATCATTCTCATTTACTGCACTAACACGTATTTTATACCATTTGTAAAGGACAGAAATGGCTTTAATTTGATGTGATATAATTAGTGAGAGGTTATATATGTATATAACAAAAAATAAAGAACATTTTTATACAGTTTTAGCACAGCTTAAGAAAAGTAATCCAAACTAAAATCATCTATTTGTCCTGATTTAAGGAGTACATCATATGTGTAGGATTTCAGTCTATTTTGGTAATTACAGGTCTAGAATTTGGTATGTTTATCTTGTAAGCTTAATAGTCATCACAAAAAACACAATTGCCAAAAGTATAAATTTAAAGGAGAAAGTCTATGCTATTTACCTGAATGTATTTTGACACTTTTTAAATAACCATTCAACCTCTAATCTGTCGTAAATATTGTAGTAAATTGTGTTTTGTTTAGTTTTGTTGTTTACATACACACATATAACAAGGTTTTTGAGTGTTCCAAGTACCCCATAAAGGCTTACCATTTGTGAAATATGCTGCAGGATATCCCAAAAGGTGTATAATGTGCCTTAATCTGTCACACTTTTTCACCAACTTATGTCCAAGTTAGTGGTATTTTTTTTTTTTTTTTTTTTTTTAAATGCACATTGCATACTTATCAGATTTGAAAAATACCCCATATGTGCCACTATGATCAAATTTTGCTCAGCTAACTCTTCTGAGTAAAACAATAACCCTGGCATATGCCTTTGCCACTATCCTATAAAGAGACCTAACTACTTTAGTTTTTACACTTAGAATTTTGATAGATGGATTTGATGGGCCGATGTCTCATTTTGTGGCATTGCATCAGTTTGATAGGTAAATGCATACCATTTGTGAAAGTAGACAACTGGCAATTACCTTGGCTGAACACTCTGAGCTACCTATTATGAGCATGGATTAAACCCTGCTCACACTAAGTTGTAGCAACGGGAGATTTAAACCCCATTTAAAGGGATGTATACAGAGCATCGGTCAGCGTGGAGCCAACAATTCTGGCCCTAGTTGTCAGAAGGAAGCCCCAGATATCTACTGATAACTGGGGTTCCCCTGTTAACAGCATTATAATAATTAAACGCTGCATTATGGAATTATTCAGTCATGGATCCTTAAGTGAAGGACAACCATGATGGAATAATTCCATCATTGGTCCTCAAGGGGTTAAAAAAGGACAATTGCATAAGGAAAAAATAGTTCATTATAGCATAGTTCAAATGAAAAATAAAGCATTGTTTATTGCAAGATACAAAAGATGTTAACGCTGCACTGAATCATACATTAAATCTGTTATTATTAACAAATGCTCCAAGGCATTTCAGGGTAAATTTTCTAAATGGAGTGTTGTTAGGTCTGCAAAGGTATATCAATGAGGAATCATTTTCAAGAAGCAATTTGCTCAACAAATGAATAAAGATGCAGCAGTGGCAGGAAATATGAGACCAGCATTAGGACATTAATCACAGTACTTTTATGCCATAATACTTTAATCTTTCTACATATCAAGAGGTTAAACACTACCATTAAAGGGTTTATAGATTTCTATGGGGCCAATAAAACCTACTGCCTTATTGGTAGTTATAAAACAACTCCGTATTCCAGAGACTATTCACTAAACATTGAGTTGCATATAACTAAAATCACTACAATTTTGGTACACCCAACTGATCTGGTGAAATTTTACAACTTGGTTATGATCATTGTTGCAACTCAGATTATATTTAAATACAAATCAAACTTTAGTGAGAAAAAAATCCCAATTGCTGTCCATTTTTGGGTTGGTACAATTGGCCCAGTCTGTTAGAAGGATAGGATTCATACATTTACTCTCATAGTGATCCTGCAGATGTCCAACAGATGGCTAGCCAATCTAAAAATACTCACCTTTTCCAGTCGTAGTTGCCTTGTTGTGGTTCTGGTTAGCCAAATAGCGTGTTCTTGTATTTTACTGCTTTTCTGTTATTCGACTCTTGGCATGTTTAACCCCTTAAGGACACATGACATGTGTGACATATCACGATTCCTTTTTATTCCAGAAATTTGGTCCTTAAGGGGTTAAAGTGGCACGGTTACTGTTTTGGGGACTTTGCTGAATTCGCAACGTCCCCCGATCATCGCTGGTATTGTGGAGGCCGGGGGGAGTGGAGGGGGTCAGGTAAAGGTGCGTTTACTTACCTGAATCTGCCCCTCACATGTGAGAACATCACTGAGGTCTATGGGGTACTCACAAAACCCTCCATAGATATAACCAACACTGGTGGCGCTTGGGAGAACAGACTCAGACTGCGCTTAGTGTCAAAGAAAGTCAGGCTGAAGAGAAATACAGAGATAAAAAAGTCTCTGTATATCTATTGACTGGGTTGGAACGTCAGTGAAATTCCAACAGCCATAATGAGTATTTCATAAAGATTCTATCTTTTTAAAAATACTAATTTTTAATCTGAGGGTGACAGTACCAATTTAACATGTATCCTGACTTCTGTAATGTTTTCACCTTGGCTTGAATCCATTTATCCAAATTTCTCCTATCCTCCAACTCAGTTTTCTGTTAGCCCAGCCATTCTAAGGACCGGTACACGGATAGTCTCTCCATTGTTGTGTCCTGGGTTTGTCTGTTTTGGTTCCTACCCCAATCCTGACACCATCTCTTGAGCTGAACGGTGTTATTTCTTTGGGCTACCCATTAGATTCCTATATTACAAACAAGATGTAATAGCAACAAGGGTTGGAAATGACAAATTATTCTTGTTATAATTGCTTTATAACTCCATATTTGAACAATTTATTTGAAGCCAGAATAATTTCCCTGTAGGTCTGTAGGAATTTATCTGGCTAGGTAAAAAATGTTTTAATATGGAATTGTTTAAAGTAACATGCCAAATAATTAAATATGTCATTTGCTACAATAAAACTATCTCAGATTAAAAACCATAAGGGGATATGCAATAGCTTCTGCCTTTTATCAGAGTCTAATTATCCAAACTATACGATAGAAGGATATGCCATTTCCACAGAGACACTGATTGCAGCTACGATAAAATAATCAATAAACAACATCTTCCTGTGTTGCAATTAGTTCATGTTTTCTTTAATTTCAAGAATTTTTTCTGTCTACAACATAAAACAACAAACACATTGTTGACATAAAATATTACGGGGAGATTAAAATACTACCAGGCCACTTATTTATGTAGGGTACTCGATTGGCATTTTGATAAATTCTCTAAGCTCTGGTTGCTTTGCGCCGTGAGGGGATTGCTACCAGAGCAATTAAGGCTTGACAAGGTTGACATGTTACCGCCCATTTATTGGCCCCCCACTGATGTTTTGGTATGCGGTTAAGACGCTGTTTTAATTAACCACCACCCCAAAACCACTGACCCCAGTGACAACAACCCCAAGCTGGGTGCTGGTGTAACTACAGCAGTTATGTTCTGGATGTACGCTCAATCCCCATGCCACATTACAACAGATGGATCCCCAACGAGTATGGATAGAAACATAGAATGTGACGTCAGATAAGAACCATTCGGCCCATCTAGTCTGCCCAGTTTTCTAAATACTTTCATTAGTCCCTGGCCTTATCTTATAGTTAGGATAGCCTTATGCCTATCCCACGCATGCTTAAACTCCTTTACTGTGTTAACCTCTACCACTTCAGAAAAAATTTCTACAACTTGTTCTTTCCCATTTTAATGAATAATCTACACAGTATTTATCTAATCTCAATTTCAACCTACTCATCAACTTTTCATCAAGAACCTTTGTAAATGATAAGCACACTTTACTTACAAATTGTTAAGAGAAAACCAATGGTTTCACTGGGGATCGAACCCAGGACCTTCAGCGTGTAAAGCAGACGTGATAACCACTACACTATGAAACCTCACTAGAAACCTCACTAGATAGGTTCCAATACTTTCAATTACAGCAATACTACTCAGCCTTACCTGGGAAACAACATACACAGGGACTTGATACAATTTGAGGCTCTGTGTACTGACAGAACCCATCTATTGAGGGTTTTATCTACCCTACTTTTGGGGGCAGATACGGGGAGGGGTCCACCAAAGTTCATATTTTGCACTGGGACGAGGAAATGGTGGTAACCTGAATGGAACAACAATAGAAGAAAATATATAACCTAAACCACCAAGCAACGATTGCTTCAAAAGTCCAGGAAGTAAACTATAAATTGCTCACCTATTGGATCGCAACAGTATTACATAGGATTCATGAAGGAGCCTCAGACATTTGATGGAGATGGGGTGGGAAGGTCAGGATCAGCTTGCACATTTGGTGGTCATTTCCAGTAAATGCATCCTTTTGGATGGATGTCCATGCAGCCATAAAGAGGCTCGTGGACATAGACCTACATTTCCAACCCTTGCCTATGCTACTTCACCACACCACAGTCCCTCTATGACTTTATAAGAAATCTCTCATAAATCACCTATTAACAGCAGCAAAATATCTAATCCTCACTATCTGGAAGAAATAGTCTACACACTTTCCACCAGTGGATGGATAAGGTGGAGGAAAATTACGGGATGTAATATATGACAGCAGCCTTAAAAGGCATGTCTGACAAATGTAGACAAATATGGACCCCATGGTTGCCCCTCGTTTCTCGTGGTTCAGCAAACCCTGGCCCAGGTGATTAATAATAACCCTGCATAAATGGGAGAAAGGGGGAAGATGGCGGCAAGAACAACCACATATATTTATCAAGTTTTGGGGTTAGTTTTTCAACAATTATATTTTCTTTCTAATAAACCAATAATCAACTGTTAATTATAAAGTGCTAACATTTTACAAAACGTTGTACAATGAATTCACAAGACATACAAAGAAGTTCAAGTTTGACTTACAGGAACAAGAGATAATTAGGGCCTGCTCAAACGAGCTTAGAATCTAAAAGACCGGAGGTACAAACACACAACAGGTAAATGAGGAGTACAATTTGTTGAAAGCAGAAATAGGTTGCCTGTATAAAGACTGTCCAGTCTGTAAAAAGTATATGACTACAGTAAGGGAGAATGAAAACAAAATAGTAACCGGTTTCTTGATATGACTTCATTGAACCTTTTATAAATGATTGAAGAGTTTGGGAAAGACTTATAAAATGAGGAAGGGATTTCTATACAACCAGTGCAGCCCTAGACAAGACATTAACACAAAGTAGGCTGTTCAGAGGCAAACCAACGAGAGACAGAAGTTGTGTGCAGAGAGGACTGATTGGAAGGGACATATATATTAGAGAAGATATGCAGGCTGGAGTTCTGTTATCAAGTGTTTCTTAAATAAAGACTATTATATTGAATTGAATCTGGAAACATGTATCAAGTCAGAGGGGTGAGGTATGGAGAAATTGGAGGTTAAGAAGTTACTTCTTCAGTAGTCAAGACAGAATGTAGTAAGATCACGTACAAGTGTTTTGGAATTATCACTTAGGGAGGGAACCTGGGGGTAGATTTAATTGTAACATAATTGACCTGAAGAGATATTCATATTGGAGAATAAGCAATGGAAGGTGAACAGAAATGAAGAAATATTAGGCAGACTCTTGAATTAGATTAACTTTTTCTTTTTAAGAGTACAGTTTTCAGGATTTATTCCTTTATGGCCAGATGCACAAGCACTAAAGCAAATGTGGTTTTAGGAATAATCTCAGCTTTCCTTTACAATATCTAGAGACACTAGAAAAGGCTGCCGCCTCTGTTTAATTTATCCAGGCCCACTAGTAACAAAATATAGGGCAGTGTGATGAGACATACTATATTCATATAGGCCTTATATTGGAGGATATTTTGCTAATGATATTAAAAGAGTAACTCATATAGACCTCGTCTCCAGCTCAATTGTGAAAGTGTGATGAAAAAGATGAGGCAGTTTCTAATTATACAAAAAAACATGAGTAAATGTCAAGTAATGGGGGTTGGTTTGTCTGACAGTTTGGAAAAAAAAAAATCAAATTTCAATGGGAAGAAAAGGTCATCTTTTCTTTAGCTAATAAAGTATCCATATGTGGCAAAAATATCCTGGAATTATCTCTTGCTTATGGAGAGGACAATGATAGAGAACTCTGGGAGGAGTGAAGCATGTACACAAATTCTCCGAATATGACTTTTCATTAAAAAAATAAATTTTCGTAATATTTTGGCGTGTTGCATCATCAATCACTTTTTAATTTTCATAACTACAAAAATCATTGCATATGAGAATTGAAAGCTATTTAAGATGCAAGAATCCAAAGTGAGTAGTAAAAAACAAAACAAAAAAAAAAAACAGTTTGGACAACAGTTTAATGATAGGTTCATCGTTTATTTGAAGAAGGATATCACGGCACTAGAAAAAGTGCAGAGACAAGTTACAAAATTGATAAAAGGAATGAAGCATTTCAGTTACGAAGAAAGGTTAAAAAATTTCAATCTCTCTAGTTTGAAAAAACGGTGCCTGAGAGGGGATATGATAACTTTATACAAATATATTAGGGGTCAGTACAAACCATTATCTGGAAATCTATTCATAAACAGGACTATACATAGGACACGAGGTCACACATTTAGGCTGGAGGAAAGGAGATTTCATCTAAGGCAAAGGAAAGGTTTTTTTACAGTAAGAGCAATAACGATATGGAATTCTCTGCCTGAAGAGGTGGTTTTATCAGAGTCCATACAGATGTTTAAACTGCAATTGGATAAATACTTGCAAAAACATAACATACAGGGATATCATTTCTAATTAGTGGGGTAATAGCTACTTGATCCAAGGAGACACCTGACTGCCATTTGAGGGACAAGAAGGAATTTTTTCCTAGTTTGTTGCAAAATTGGAAGCGCTTCAGACTAGGTTTTTTGCCTTCTTTTGGATCAACAGCAAAACATATGTGAGGAAGGCTAAACTTTGTATTTAAGACGTGTTTGAAGGGCTAACAGATTTGTCATTTATTCAAAGGTGTTTGTGGTTTTTAAATGAACACTCCAAACACCATAATGACTATACTAAAGCAGAAAATAGCAGATATGGCTCTACAAGCAATATAAGCTAAAAAGGAGGGATAGCACATAAAAGGAGAATACAACCTTAAAAACGGACGGGATCTTTAAACAGATCTAAAACATAAATATAATAATATGGTGAAGTATGAATGGACAAGAAGTGTTATATCCAGGAGGTAGAGAACTTACAAGAGGTATAGTCGTTCTGCGCTTATCTCCCTTTAAGGGTGTCTGTAGCGAGTCAATATGTAGCATATACGATAAAATTCCTCCAAAGGTCAAATCCTCAAAATGGGCAGAAAAGAGAGATATACATAGAGTAATATTGTATAAAATTATCAAAAATTTATTTCACTGATTGCACTTACATTTAGGTAACAATCAGCAAGCATATCTCCACTGACAAGTGGACCAAGGTGGTAGAATGGATCAATGATGCAGATGGTATATCAGCTTATCGCACTATATGAAGTGCTTGAACAAATAACAAATAAATACAAATATGATAATAAAATAAAATAGTATAAATACTATTTATAAGAGTATTTATACTATTTTATTTTATTATCATATTTGTATCTATTTGTTATTTGTTCAAGCACTTCATATACTACGATCAGCTGATATACCATCTGCATCATTGATCCATTTTACTACCTTGGTCCACTTGTCAGTGGAGATATGCTTGCTGATTGTTACCTAAATGTAAGTGCAATCAGTGAAATACATTTTTGATAATTTTATACAATATTACTCTATGTATATCTCTCTTTTCTGCCCATTTTGAGGATTGGACCTTTGGAGGAATTTTATCGTATATGCTACATATTGACTCGCTACAGACACCCTAAAAGCGAGATAAGCACAGAACGACTATACCTCTTGTAAGTTCTCTACCTCCTGGATATAACACTTCTTGTCCATTCATACTTCACCATATTATTATATTTATGTTTTAGATCTGTTTAAAGATCCCGTCCGTTTTTAAGGTTGTATTCTCCTTTTATGTGCTATCCCTCCTTTTTAGCTTATATTGCTTGTATAGCCATATCTGCTATTTTCTGCTTTAGTATTGTGTATTGTTGAGTGAGTGAGGCACACTCTTGGTGATAGCACATTTTCTATTTTGGATTAACGTTATAGTACACACTTTTTGTATTTACCATAATGACTATAGTGCACTGTAGTGGTTAGAATGCCAGGAGTGTCCCTTCGTGTAAGTAGTCAAACTGTTTGCTACCCTGGGTCCATCGAGCCCTGCCTTTCTGCAGCCACGATTTGGAGTTAGAAACGCCTGGTAAGAGCTTTCTTTAGCTCTCCTGGGACATACATATCCTTGAGATTTTTGCTTTGTCTGTTACAAAAAGTGCCATGTAGATTGACTATAATAAAGGTTTTGGAGGGGGAAAAAAACAAACAAACAAACACAACACAACACAGAGCTAAATCCACTTGGCTCTCGTTAATGCCAAACAATTTCAGAGACATCAAACAATACTTGCACAATAACACTACAAGGCCGTTTACCAAAGATACGATTACAGAATCTGTAAATACTAAGTATATGCTCAGGAACGTCAAAAGTGTACCTCATTCACAGTATATTACAGGATGCATACATTCTAATTAATCTGTTATTTATGTGATAACTTTACAAACATGTAACCTTGTTGAAAGGACATTTAATAGATGAGAGAATGTTACGAAAAATATACAAATTCTCCACTTGGGCATTACATGGACAAAGGGCAAACATGGCAAACAATCTCTAACATAAAAACATTTGTATATACAAATTGAGAACATGATGTCTGAAGCGATTTAACCCCTTAAGGACAGACGACGGATATATTCCGTCATGATTCCCTTTTATTCCAGAAGTTGTGTCATTAAGGGGTTAAGAGTGAATGGCTTGAGAGTTGTTTTTATTTGGTCCAGCAGTAAGCTATAACTCTCTGAATAGGAACACGAACGCATTGCGAAATAATAGCAGAGTGATTTATGTTATGATAATGGTCATGTCTTGCCTCTTATTCGCCCATTTGTATTCATGTTTCGGAAACTAAGGGACAATTTGAATCAGCAAATGATGGATAAAGTGCTTCTTGCAAATAATTTTTCTTGATATACCTGGGTGGACTGAACAGCACTCCATTATAAAATACATGTAGAAAAAGGCTTTGAGCACTTACTAATAATAGATTTGTTGTATGATTCAAGGAAACCTTAGAATATTTTGTATTCTGCCATAAGCAAGACTTTCCATTTAATTGGTTGAACCATGTTATCAAAAATTAAAGGGTTACTCTAACTTCAATGGCCACTTCTTCTTTTAGAAGGGGTCAGGGAGCAAGGAATCGATTCTGTTTGAAACGCTGCACACACAGAGGTAGCTGCACATTTGTATCGCGCTCCGATTGCTCACCTAGGACATGTACCGAAGACTGCCTGTTATGTTAAATCTGTGGACAGGTGTAAAATCAGCTTCTACAAGGGGAAGCTTGAATCTCACATCCCTAACTGCTTATATGCCCCCACTACCCTAGATTCTGCATCATTCATTTTTTTTATTTCTATGAGAAGCATTGGATTGGTCCACAGAGAGGGAAACAGTGACGTCGGACAGGATCATGGAAACCAGGGATGGGAGCTTCTCCCAGAGCTGGCTTTCAGGAAAGTTTAGTTTTGTTTTACAGGTTTATAAGGGGAAGTGGGGGGAGCAGGGGACCAATCGCTTTGTGCCCAATTGGGAATTATAACCTAAAGGAACACATATCTGTACTGTTAAAGTTACAGTCCTGATGCACTGTCGCAACCTCTTCGTCAAGTGACATCATCCTTGCGGCATGTTTCCAGGATGATGGTCCAATATAATGCTCTTTAGAGAGGAGTATTTGGGACCTTAGGTGCATGTGCAGCGCTTGCTACAATGCGAATGAGATTCTTCCGTAGAGAAACATTGAATACAATGATTCTCTATGGTAAATTGTGATGGCACTGCGCATGTTTGTGTGACATAACTGAATCTTATGGTATGAGAGCCAGATAGTAACATCATCCCGAGAGGGCCTGGAGGCAAGGATTGAAGACACGCTTCCAAGCCTTCTATTTAGTGAATAGAAGGGTTTTTGTCAGTGTTACTTGTATAAAAAGTTTCCAGTTGGGGTAGTATAACCTCCCAAAGTGACAACGGGCATTCAAACCTTAGAGCCAGGGATATATAGTGCTATAATAAAGGTGAGGTTAAAATATCACACCTATATCCTGTATGTAAACATATTGCACTATTATCCCTTTTTTCTGGTGGTGGTGCTGCCTTTAAGAGCACAACTGTGTGAAAAGTGAGCCACATATCTAGGCTCCATTCCATGTCAGTGAATCCATAGCAAAGTTTTTCAGTTTACCTAGTGTTGTTACAATCTGCACTATAAATTGTATCTGTTATATTTTTACATTTTTTACTGATTGCCCATTTATCCACATTACAAAAAGGGGTAAGATAACCATCTTTCCATAGCGCTCCATTAGTCTTGTACATTTTTCACTTGTGATATATTTTAGACAGTCTGTAAATTGGTGAGTGATGGAAGGGTACCCTGCACAAGTGTTTAAGAGCGGCTATATTTTTTATTATAATTTGAAAAATATTTTATAAGTGCTTTTTTTAACACTTTCGCTCTCTATCAGTCTGATTTTGTTGGCACGCTAAAGAGCCACATTTGCATTCAATGTTTTTCTGGTTAGATTTATTTACAACCCAAGCTGAATCTGGTCGCTTAAAGGTTAAACCAGTCTGAAATATGAACAGAACATAACAGATGTTTATATACCTGTGGTATAAGAGAGCGCACGTTGAATATGTAGATCGAATGCGGTTTGTACCAATGGACTGGGATTATGAAGCAAGGGACAATGCGAAGCAAGGGAGAACTTTGCAACAGAAGCTTGTGCCTTTGTACACTGGGCCTGATGGCTGATTTATTCAATGACAAGGAAAGACATACACAACCAGCTGCTCCTGCACAAAGATCTGCAGGTCACTGCCCTGCTACCGGTGTTAAAGACTTCAATCTCTTGACAGCCACTGCGCTCCGATAATGAAATCTGGTTCCATTCAGACAAGATGCCCTGGTGATAGAATTGGCAAATAGCTCTCTGAGGCCCTCTTAAGGAAAATCATTCCAAATCACTGTTATTAAGGAATTATGTTCATGAAGAGAAAGTTCCCAGTGTTGACGAAGAAACCATAATTCGGGTAGGAAGCCACTTTACAATCAGCACTCACTGGGCTGCTGTTTAGAGTGTGATTATTAATGACTTTCAATTTACGCAAGAATGAATAAGCAGCAGAAAGAAAAAGAGAAAAAAAACAAAAAAATGACTTCCTGCTCAGCATACAAAAAGTCTTAAAATTAAGCAGACTCCAGTATCGCAGACAATTACGCCTGAAGACTGCTTGTTAACACGTCTTTCAGAAGAGGCTGCATGCTTTCATTATTTCTGGATTCTGGTAAACCTGCTATCTAGAACAGATGAACAGTCTGCCCTATCATATGCTGTATGTGATATAGATGTGTTTCAGGACATGAACAAGCTTTCTTTCCCAGTGACAGGAGAGAGCAGTAGTACAAACTTCACATTGACTGGGGTGTGCTTACGACAGTTGTTCAGCTGCTCATGTGTTGGGCCGTCAGTCCTTCGTGGGCTTCAGAGATAATGGTCTTAGCCTTGGGCCACCGAGTTGTGCAACCATTTTGATCCATCCCAGGTGGCACCTGGTGAGGCTTCTGGTCCTCGCAGTGTGCCAAGACTTCTATGACCAGAGGTCTAGTTGCCATAGTTACCAGACATCATCCTGTCCTATCTTATCCTGGGACACTGGTCGGAATGGCGAAAGCGCCAATGGGTTTGGAGGTGCCCTTCATAAATTCCATGAACAGTCAATAGTCCTGTGAGCTGTCTGTGAAAACTATCTGTCCTTCTGTTCATTAAGCTTAGACTGAGCTAGTGTGAGAGGTGCATTACTGACATGGAATTCAGATATTTAATAACAGTAGTGACAGTAAGCACACTGGGCATGTATGGCTAGTATGACACTGAGCTGGGCTAGTGTGAGAGGTGCATTACTGACATGGAATTCAGATATTTAATAACAGTAATGACAGTAAGCACACTGGGCATGTATGGCTAGTATGAGACTGAGCTGGGCTAGTGTGAGAGGTGCATTACTGACATGGAATTCAGATATTTAATAACAGTAGTGACAGTAAGCACACTGGGCATGTATGGCTAGTATGAGACTGAGCTGGGCTAGTGTGAGAGGTGCATTACTGACATGGAATTCAGATATTTAATAACAGTAATGACAGTAAGCACACTGGGCATGTATGGCTAGTATGAGACTGAGCTGGGCTAGTGTGAGAGGTGCATTACTGACATGGAATTCAGATATTTAATAACAGTAGTGACAGTAAGCACACTGGGCATGTATGGCTAGTATGAGACTGAGCTGGGCTAGTGTGAGAGGTGCATTACTGACATGGAATTCAGATATTTAATAACAGTAGTGACAGTAAGCACACTGGGCATGTATGGCTAGTATGACACTGAGCTGGGCTAGTGTGAGAGGTGCATTACTGACGTGGAATTCAGATATTTAATAACAGTAGTGACAGTAAGCACACTGGGCATGTATGGCTAGTATGAGACTGAGCTGGGCTAGTGTGAGAGGTGCATTACTGACGTGGAATTCAGATATTTAATAACAGTAGTGACAGCGAACACACTGGGCATGTATGGCTAATATGAGACTGAGCTAGTGTGAGAGGTGCATTACTGACGTGGAATTCAGATATTTAATAACAGTAGTGACAGTAAGCACACTGGGCATGTATGGCTAGTATGAGACTGAGCTGGGCTAGTGTGAGAGGTGCATTACTGACATGGAATTCAGATATTTAATAACAGTAGTGACAGTAAGCATACTGGGCATGTATGGCTAGTATGACACTGAGCTGGGCTAGTGTGAGAGGTGCATTACTGACGTGGAATTCAGATATTTAATAACAGTAGTGACAGTAAGCACACTGGGCATGTATGGCTAGTATGAGACTGAGCTGGGCTAGTGTGAGAGGTGCATTACTGACGTGGAATTCAGATATTTAATAACAGTAGTGACAGTAAGCACACTGGGCATGTATGGCTAGTATGAGACTGAGCTGGGCTAGTGTGAGAGGTGCATTACTGACATGGAATTCAGATATTTAATAACAGTAGTGACAGTAAGCACACTGGGCATGTATGGCTAGTATGACACTGAGCTGGGCTAGTGTGAGAGGTGCATTACTGACGTGGAATTCAGATATTTAATAACAGTAGTGACAGTAAGCACACTGGGCATGTATGGCTAGTATGAGACTGAGCTGGGCTAGTGTGAGAGGTGCATTACTGACATGGAATTCAGATATTTAATAACAGTAGTGACAGTAAGCACACTGGGCATGTATGGCTAGTATGAGACTGAGCTGGGCTAGTGTGAGAGGTGCATTACTGACATGGAATTCAGATATTTAATAACAGTAGTGACAGCGAGCACACTGGGCATGTATGGCTAATATGAGACTGAGCTAGTGTGAGAGGTGCATTACTGACGTGGAATTCAGATATTTAATAACAGTAGTGACAGTAAGCACACTGGGCATGTATGGCTAGTATGAGACTGAGCTGGGCTAGTGTGAGAGGTGCATTACTGACATGGAATCCAGATATTTAATAACAGTAGTGACAGTAAGCACACTGGGCATGTATGGCTAGTATGAGACTGAGCTGGGCTAGTGTGAGAGGTGCATTACTGACATGGAATTCAGATATTTAATAACAGTAATGACAGTAAGCACACTGGGCATGTATGGCTAGTATGAGACTGAGCTGGGCTAGTGTGAGAGGTGCATTACTGACATGGAATTCAGATATTTAATAACAGTAGTGACAGTAAGCACACTGGGCATGTATGGCTAGTATGAGACTGAGCTGGGCTAGTGTGAGAGGTGCATTACTGACATGGAATTCAGATATTTAATAACAGTAGTGACAGTAAGCACACTGGGCATGTATGGCTAGTATGACACTGAGCTGGGCTAGTGTGAGAGGTGCATTACTGACGTGGAATTCAGATATTTAATAACAGTAGTGACAGTAAGAACACTGGGCATGTATGGCTAGTATGACACTGAGCTGGGCTAGTGTGAGAGGTGCATTACTGACGTGGAATTCAGATATTTAATAACAGTAGTGACAGTAAGCACACTGGGCATGTATGGCTAGTATGAGACTGAGCTGGGCTAGTGTGAGAGGTGCATTACTGACGTGGAATTCAGATATTTAATAACAGTAGTGACAGTAAGCACACTGGGCATGTATGGCTAGTATGAGACTGAGCTGGGCTAGTGTGAGAGGTGCATTACTGACATGGAATTCAGATATTTAATAACAGTAATGACAGTAAGCACACTGGGCATGTATGGCTAGTATGAGACTGAGCTGGGCTAGTGTGAGAGGTGCATTACTGACATGGAATTCAGATATTTAATAACAGTAGTGACAGTAAGCACACTGGGCATGTATGGCTAGTATGACACTGAGCTGGGCTAGTGTGAGAGGTGCATTACTGACGTGGAATTCAGATATTTAATAACAGTAGTGACAGCGAGCACACTGGGCATGTATGGCTAATATGAGACTGAGCTAGTGTGAGAGGTGCATTACTGACGTGGAATTCAGATATTTAATAACAGTAGTGACAGTAAGCACACTGGGCATGTATGGCTAGTATGAGACTGAGCTGGGCTAGTGTGAGAGGTGCATTACTGACATGGAATTCAGATATTTAATAACAGTAGTGACAGTAAGCACACTGGGCATGTATGGCTAGTATGACACTGAGCTGGGCTAGTATGAGAGGTGCATTACTGACGTGGAATTCAGATATTTAATAACAGTAGTGACAGTAAGCACACTGGGCATGTATGGCTAGTATGAGACTGAGCTGGGCTAGTGTGAGAGGTGCATTACTGACGTGGAATTCAGATATTTAATAACAGTAGTGACAGTAAGCACACTGGGCATGTATGGCTAGTATGAGACTGAGCTGGGCTAGTATGAGAGGTGCATTACTGACATGGAATTCAGATATTTAATAACAGTAATGACAGTAAGCACACTGGGCATGTATGGCTAGTATGAGACTGAGCTGGGCTAGTGTGAGAGGTGCATTACTGACATGGAATTCAGATATTTAATAACAGTAATGACAGTAAGCACACTGGGCATGTATGGCTAGTATGAGACTGAGCTGGGCTAGTGTGAGAGGTGCATTACTGACATGGAATTCAGATATTTAATAACAGTAGTGACAGTAAGCACACTGGGCATGTATGGCTAGTATGAGACTGAGCTGGGTTAGTGTGAGAGGTGCATTACTGACATGGAATTCAGATATTTAATAACAGTAATGACAGTAAGCACACTGGGCATGTATGGCTAGTATGAGACTGAGCTGGGCTAGTGGGAGAGGTGCATTATTGACATGGAATTCAGATATTTAATAACAGTAGTGACAGCGAGCACACTGGGCATGTATGGCTAATATGAGACTGAGCTAGTGTGAGAGGTGCATTACTGATGTGGAATTCAGATATTTAATAACAGTAGTGACAGTAAGCACACTGGGCATGTATGGCTAGTATGAGACTGAGCTGGGCTAGTGTGAGAGGTGCATTACTGACATGGAATTCAGATATTTAATAACAGTAGTGACAGTAAGCACACTGGGCATGTATGGCTAGTATGACACTGAGCTGGGCTAGTGTGAGAGGTGCATTACTGACGTGGAATTCAGATATTTAATAACAGTAGTGACAGTAAGCACACTGGGCATGTATGGCTAGTATGAGACTGAGCTGGGCTAGTGTGAGAGGTGCATTACTGACATGGAATTCAGATATTTAATAACAGTAGTGACAGTAAGCACACTGGGCATGTATGGCTAGTATGAGACTGAGCTGGGCTAGTGTGAGAGGTGCATTACTGACATGGAATTCAGATATTTAATAACAGTAGTGACAGCGAGCACACTGGGCATGTATGGCTAATATGAGACTGAGCTAGTGTGAGAGGTGCATTACTGACGTGGAATTCAGATATTTAATAACAGTAGTGACAGTAAGCACACTGGGCATGTATGGCTAGTATGAGACTGAGCTGGGCTAGTGTGAGAGGTGCATTACTGACATGGAATCCAGATATTTAATAACAGTAGTGACAGTAAGCACACTGGGCATGTATGGCTAGTATGAGACTGAGCTGGGCTAGTGTGAGAGGTGCATTACTGACATGGAATTCAGATATTTAATAACAGTAGTGACAGTAAGCACACTGGGCATGTATGGCTAGTATGAGACTGAGCTGGGCTAGTGTGAGAGGTGCATTACTGACATGGAATTCAGATATTTAATAACAGTAGTGACAGTAAGCACACTGGGCATGTATGGCTAGTATGAGACTGAGCTGGGCTAGTGTGAGAGGTGCATTACTGACATGGAATTCAGATATTTAATAACAGTAGTGACAGTAAGCACACTGGGCATGTATGGCTAGTATGAGACTGAGCTGGGCTAGTGTGAGAGGTGCATTACTGACATGGAATTCAGATATTTAATAACAGTAGTGACAGTAAGCACACTGGGCATGTATGGCTAGTATGAGACTGAGCTGGGCTAGTGTGAGAGGTGCATTACTGACATGGAATTCAGATATTTAATAACAGTATTGACAGTAAGCACACTGGGCATGTATGGCTAGTATGACACTGAGCTGGGCTAGTGTGAGAGGTGCATTACTGACATGGAATTCAGATATTTAATAACAGTAGTGACAGTAAGCACACTGGGCATGTATGGCTAGTATGAGACTGAGCTGGGCTAGTGTGAGAGGTGCATTACTGACATGGAATTCAGATATTTAATAACAGTAGTGACAGTAAGCACACTGGGCATGTATGGCTAGTATGACACTGAGCTGGGCTAGTGTGAGAGGTGCATTACTGACATGGAATTCAGATATTTAATAACAGTAGTGACAGTAAGCACACTGGGCATGTATGGCTAGTATGAGACTGAGCTGGGCTAGTGTGAGAGGTGCATTACTGACATGGAATTCAGATATTTAATAACAGTAATGACAGTAAGCACACTGGGCATGTATGGCTAGTATGAGACTGAGCTGGGTTAGTGTGAGAGGTGCATTACTGACATGGAATTCAGATATTTAATAACTGTAGTGACAGTAAGCACACTGGGCATGTATGGCTAGTATGAGACTGAGCTGGGCTAGTGTGAGAGGTGCATTAATGACATGGAATTCAGATATTTAATAACAGTAGTGACAGTGAGCACACTGGGCATGTATGGCTAGTATGAGACTGAGCTGGGCTAGTGTGACATGGAATTCAGATATTTAATAACAGTAGTGACAGTGAGCACACTGGGAATGTATGGCTAGTATGCGACTGAGCTGGGCTAGTGTGACATGGAATTCAGATATTTAATAACAGTAGTGACAGTAAGCACACTGGGCATGTATGGCTAATATGAGACTGAGCTAGTGTGAGAAGTGCATTACTGACATGGAATTCAGATATGTAATAACAGTAGTGACAGCGAGCACACTGGGCATGTATGGCTAGTATGAGACTGAGCTGGGCTAGTGTGAGAGGTGCATTACTGACATGGAATTCAGTTATTTAATAACAGTAGTGACAGCGAGCACACTGGGCATGTATGGCTAGTATGAGACTGAGCTGGGCTAGTGTGAGAGGTGCATTACTGACATGGAATTCAGATATTTAATAACAGTAGTGACAGTAAGCACACTGGGCATGTATGGCTAGTATGAAACTGAGCTGGGCTAGTGTGAGAGGTGCATTACTGACGTGGAATTCAGATATTTAATAACAGTAGTGACAGTAAGCACACTGGGCATGTATGGCTAGTATGAGACTGAGCTGGGCTAGTGTGAGAGGTGCATTACTGACATGGAATTCAGATATTTAATAACAGTAGTGACAGTAAGCACACTGGGCATGTATGGCTAGTATGAGACTGAGCTGGGCTAGTGTGAGAGGTGCATTACTTACATGGAATTCAGATATTTAATAACAGTAGTGACAGTAAGCACACTGGGCATGTATGGCTAGTATGAGACTGAGCTGGGCTAGTGTGAGAGGTGCATTACTGACATGGAATTCAGATATTTAATAACAGTAGTGACAGCGAGAACACTGGGCATGTATGGCTAGTATGAGACTGAGCTGGGCTAGTGTGAGAGGTGCATTACTGACATGGAATTCAGATATTTAATAACAGTAGTGAGACAGTAAGCACACTGGGCATGTATGGCTAGTATGAGACTGAGGTGAGAGGTGCATTACTGACATGGAATTCAGATATTTAATAACAGTAGTGACAGTAAGCACACTGGGCATGTATGGCTAGTATGAGACTGAGCTGGGCTAGTGTGAGAGGTGCATTACTGACATGGAATTCAGATATTTCATAACAGTTGTGACAGTAAGCACACTGGGCATGTATGGCTAGTATGACACTGAGCTGGGCTAGTGTAACATGGAATTCAGATATTTAATAACAGTAGTGACAGTGAGCACAGTGACACATGGACCACTCAGTTTAAAGCCCCGCCCCTTCCGGTTCTCACCTTCCTCTCGGGTTGTGGTGGTGGCCCCGCCCGGTCCCGTTCGGGCCCCCTGTCCCTATCGCTGCCCCCACGTCTATCCCAGCCTGGCCTCCTCCTTCCTCCGCCGCCTCCTCTGCGCTGCCTGCCGCGGCCGCGCTCCATAGCTCCGGTACTGAACGGTGCAACCGCAAAACACGTCCCCCTGCCGCCACACGTGGGGAGACCGGAACACAGCACCGCCGGAAATAGCGGCTGGCGAGAAGGGTTCCTACATGGCACCCACAAAGGAAATAAAATCAAACATACATTAAAAATAAATAAATACATACATAAACATCAGCTCTTGATGAATGTAATGTTGCACCGTGCTCTTCTGGACCTTATTTTATTTTTATTTATTTATTTTATATCCCTGCTGATGTTTACCAATACATTTACTTGTATATAGCGCCACCATAGTGTGCAGCGCTGTACAATATGTAAACAAGACAAACCATTAAAAAAAAAGTTTCACTTACAGGAACAGTATGGGAAGATGGCCTCATACATCAGCTATAAATAAATATGAGGTCGCCGAGAGGTTGCCAAGGTTATTATTTATTAGAATTGTATATATTGAAAGGGTAGCACTTTTCTCGCCATGTTCAACAGCTGACAGATAGGCGTGTGTGCGGGACAATGGATTTGGCAGCCGGCTACACCACACAAAGTCTGGGGATTATTGGTCTTGTAACGCTTGATGGATAGCTGGTGACCTTTTTTCCTTAAAGGTAACAATCCAAGCACCGTAGCCGTTACAGCGCACTGCAGTGGTTATAGTGCCTTCACAAACCACATCCACTGTAAGTAGTCAGAGAACGGTTTGACTTGTTACCTGGAGTCCAACAGGCGCTACTTCCCACCTCCACTACATCAGCCAGAGAGGCGGAAGCTCATGTGGGGCGAGCTCAATGACTAATTGAGCTGATATTTTACTTACAGTGTTCCTTTAAGAGGACAGTCGATTTCACAAATACAAAAAATATTGGGGGGGCAATGATACCGGAGAAACTGACGGAAGCCAAGCACAGAGAGATGGACACAGGTTTCTTCAGGAAGGAAGAGATTCTTTATTGGATCACCGATCGGGACTCAGAGGGACTAATGTCACCAAAATACAGAAAGTTCTGAGCCCCGGACAATAGTGCAGGCTCCTTATATAAGCATGTAACTCCTCCCATAATAAGCTCCACCCACACATTCTCTTGACCAATCAATACAAATAAGAATTAACTTCCTGCTTGACCGCATGGCTTGTCCAGCACAATGGAGGAGGGGAATACTACATCCTGTATTCTTGCACATGCTCCGTACACTACTGATCGTATCTTGCCTCGTGCAACCAACTGATCGATACGTCAGCATATGCACGTACACATGCCACGTGGTAATCTCGGCCTACTAAATTTATTTTTACCGAGATTCCACCACATTCCCCCCTTTGATGTCTCTTGATATTTCACAATTACTTGAGGCATCACTTAACCTTGGTTTGCATACACCGCAAGTTACCTTGAACCAGACCAGACTTATTTTATGATGTGAATCTTCAACACTCATCTTCCTGCATTGGTTCTCCCTGATCTAGAGCCTTATATTTATAAATTGCCATTATCTGTGCAGCAGCCTTCCTCTCTGCTATATTTTCTATCAGGCTTTGCACAGACCTAACTACTAAGGGTATAAGACACGGCAGGAGTAGACACAACATTAAAATCAGTAGGACTCCACCTACCACTGCCTTAAGCCCTCCAAACCACTCATACCAGCTACCAAACCAACTACTTGGATTATACCCTTTCCATACCTGAGTAGGCACATGCGCTAGTTTAACCATATGGCTAGTAAGCTCAGCTATTGCTTGCCCTTCGTCATCTATTTGAAGACAGCAATTGCTCAGGTTAAACTTCCCACATACACCTCCCTCTACTGCCAAAAGGTAATCCAAGGCTAATCTATTTTGGTATACTGCTGTCCTCATCCTAGTATTATGCTTCGCTAGAAGATTGAGCGCTTGTGATGTCTCGTTAGTAATGATCTCAACCACTGCCTGTAATCTTATAATACGGTTGAGCATATAAATAGGGGTTCTATAACCAAAGGTACCGTCCTCTGCCCACGTGGCTGGCCCATAGTAATCTATAATACGCTGGGGAGGCCATTCATTATCTTCCCAGGCGCCTATCTCTATGGGTCCCCTTTTCTTCACATCATACACTTTAACACCTAAAGTCTCACCTGTTTCAATAGGTAACAAGAAGAAGGATGGTTTGAGCATACCCAACACACATGCCCCTTCCCAGTCCTGTGGCAACTCCGAATAGGCTTTCTTACCACAGATCCAGTACAAATTTGCTGGGGCAATCCAGTTAGATGTGATGGATAGATCAAACCACACATCCTTTAAATTGGCGTATCTAGCAAACGGGTTAGATGGTTCTGAGACATTTGAAGCCGACCACCAAGTTGTATTCTTTGTATCATCATCATAAGCTTTTTGCCCTAGACAAGTTAATTCTCCTACAGAAGTATTATACATCATTCCTTTCCTTGCTATGCAAACATAACCTATGATGGAGGTCTTTAATCTCCACTCAGATTTACCTCTAACACTCATATGATAATCGGCTTGTGTAGATATTAATTGGTCAACTGCCTCAGAACCGGACATTACCTCCTTTGCTTCCCAAGGCCATTGGTCTCCCATGTTAGTACCTCCACACACATAGCAGTTGGTAACATTAAGACTACCGGCAATACTTTCGGCTAAATCAATAAACAGGTTTTTTAGCATTATGGGGGATCTTATTATCTATGCTCATCTCTTCATAAAAGGAATGGTATACTTGATGAGTTTGGGAGGATACCGTATCAGTCTCTATCCCTATAAACAATACTGTCCCAGGATCTAAACCCGTCCCATATATTTGAAACCCAAATAAATTACCATATTTATCTAAGAACTTGTCGGGGTTATTTATAAGTATATGGACTGGATTGCATTCCATAGACTTACAATATGGGCTGGTAGGCAACTTAGTCACAATCATGTCCTTGTCTACTGTCTGTCCCCAAGTTGCCCACCCCACACAAGACCAATATGGGCAAAAGTTATAATCTCTATTTGGGCATCTAGGACTCACATATTTATTTTTACTACTGGGACAAATATATTTATCGTTAGACCCATACGTCCTCTCCCATCTAAGATCCCCACATACATTCCACGGCTTTCTACCACTTGATATCGCCTTACACGCATCAAATAGCAGAACACCCGAAGAATGTACGGATTCTAATACCGTCTTATTAATTAGGGTCCCCTGAGGATCTCCATTCCTGAGAGTCAACCAAATTGTACGAGGCTGATACTCCGGACTGAAGCACTTAGGTTCTCCTACTCCTAAATGGCACACACTATATTCTATATTTAGGTATCTACATCTTGATACATCTCCTTTACACTCGTATTGTGAATGCCAAATTAGGGTTTGGGAAATATGGTTACCTGTTCTTGTAGTCTTAATGCATACCTCACAGCTAGGAGTGTCGGTACCTCTACCTTCCTGAATATAAAAATACGCATATAAAAACATTATCAGAAACACATCTTTCGTCGTCATCCTCAGTCTTCGTCCGTGCGAAGGCACCTCAGCTTCCAGGATGTAAGGGCTGCAGGGAATGGAGTTCTGCTCGTCTTCACAGGGGTCCCTTCGGGACTTTTCCTGGCTTATACACTATACGTCGGTGAGCGGACAGGCTTTATTATGGCCTTCTCACTCACTTACCAAATCTCTGAAACAATAAAATTTGTAATCCACAAAGTTCCTCGTCACTCCGACTGAGTCGTGCGCTTTAACCGGATCTTGCAGGGATTCTCTGGATCTGCTGTAACTTGCCAAGAATCGACTGCTGCTGGTTTAACCCTGGAGTGATGTATCCACGGAGTCACTTCGGCTACTTTTATCGCTGTAGGGGTAGACAAAAGAACAACATAAGGACCTCTCCACTTGGGCCCTAACGGTACATTATTCCACTCTTTAATCCACACTTGGTCTCCTGGGTGGTAACTATGAACTGGGGGATAAATATTCACAGGTAATCTATCTTGTACCCATTTCTGTACCTCCTCCATAGTCTTACCCAACTCTACAACCTGCTGCCGGGTAATTCCTTCTCCCAACTGACTCAAATCCCCCCTTAAGTTACCAAGTACGGGAGGTGGTCGCCCATACATGATTTCAAAAGGAGAGAGGCCCATCCTTCTGGTAGGTGTACTGCGGATTCGCAATAGAGCTATGGGCAAGAGAACGTTCCACTTAAGTTGGGTTTCCTGACACATTTTAGCCAACTGATTCTTAATAGTTCTATTCATTCTCTCTACCTTACCAGAACTCTGGGGTCTATATGCCGTATGAAGCCTCCACTTTATACCAAGCATATGAGTCAGTTGTTGTAGGCACTGATGAACAAAAGCTGGACCATTGTCCGTTCCTATAGAGCAGGGTAGTCCATATCGGGGTATTATTTCTCGTAACAGGAATCTCACAACTTCTCCTGCTTTTTCCGTACGAGTAGGACATGCTTCTACCCAGCCTGAATAGGTACACACAACTACCAGCAGGTAGCGATGTCCACCAGATTTAGGCATCACTGTATAGTCAATTTGTAAATCGGACATGGGGAGTCCCCCCATAAACTGGACTCCTGGTGGCTTTACTGGTCCTTGCCTTGCATTATTTGTAGCACACGTTACACATCTTCGTACAATGGCTTGAGTTAAGTTGGACAATCTTGGTATGTAGAAATGTTTTCTGAGAGATTCTTCTGTACTATCTCTTCCAGAATGCGTCCCGTTATGATAGTTTTGGATAGTTTCTACCGCTAGTGATGCTGGAATGACTATTCTTCCATCTTCTAACTGATACCATTTGTTCTCCAAATACTTTCCAGGTTCAGTCTTTAACCACTCCTCTTCTTGAGCTGTATAAACTGGAGTCCATTGGGACAGTGGAGTTGGTATAAGAGCAGCTATATGCCCCACATACTCCTGTCTTCCCGATTCAGCGGCACGCTTAGCTGTACTGTCTGCCATCCGATTTCCTTTGGTTACATCACCATCTCCTCTCAGATGCGCTCGACAATGTATAATACCGACTTCTTTCGGCTCCCACACTGCTTCCAATAGTTGTAGGATTTCAGCTGCGTACTTGATTTCTTTGCCTTCTGAATTCAATAGTCCTCTTTCTTTATACAAAGCTCTGTGGGCATGAGTGGTTAAAAACGCATACTTGGAGTCCGTGTAGATGTTCACTCTTAAACCTTCAGCCAATTGTAACGCTCGTGTCAGTGCTATCAATTCTGCCTTTTGTGCTGATGTTCCTTTTGCCAGTGGCCGAGCTTCTATCACCTTGTCTATCGTTGTTACTGCATATCCTGCATAGCGGATCCCTTCTTTCACATAACTACTGCCGTCGGTGTAATATTGAACATCGGGGTTCTGGATGGGAAAATCACGAAGATCTGGTCTACTTGAAAATACTTCATCCATTACTTCCAAACAATCATGTTGACTTTCAGTAGGTTGTGGCAAAAGGGTAGCTGGATTTAAGGTATTTACAGTCTCTAAATGCACTCTTGGGTTTTCACACAACATTGCTTGATACTTGGTCATACGGCTGTTACTAAACCAATGATTTCCTTTGTAATCCAACAACGTCTGTACTGCATGTGGGACTCGTACATAAAGTTCTTGACCCAGAGTGAGTTTATCGGCTTCAGCTACTAGCAGGGCGGCTGCAGCTACGGCTCTTAGACAAGGTGGAAGTCCGCTGGCCACTGCATCCAGTTGCTTAGACATGTAGGCGACAGGTCTTTGCCATGATCCCAAGTACTGTGTCAATACTCCCACAGCCATTCTTCTTTGCTCATGTACATACAGATAGAATGGTCGTGTGTGATCAGGTAGACCTAATGCTGGGGCACTCATCAAAGCCTTCTTCACATCTTCAAATGCCGTTTGCTGTTCTTGAGTCCATAAGAAGGGGTCGTGCTCTGTACCTTTGATAGCTGCATACAGAGGTTTTGCCAGTATCGCGTAGCTGGGAATCCATATCCTACAGAAGCCTGCTGCCCCCAAGAATTCTCGCACTTGTCTTCTATTCTTGGGTATCGGTATTTGGCACACAGCTTCTTTTCTCTCTGGCCCCATAATTCTTTGACCTTCAGAGATATGGAATCCCAGATATTTGACAGTTGGCAAACACAACTGAGCCTTCTTTCTAGACACCTTGTATCCTGCCCTCCAGAGAATGTGTAGTAGATCGTGCGTTGCTTGCTGACATATTTCCTTTGTAACTGCTGCTATCAACAAGTCATCTACATATTGTAACAATACACACTCTCCTGGGATGGACTCGAAATCCAATAAATCTTGACTTAGAGCTGAACCAAATAGGGTAGGTGAATTTTTAAACCCTTGGGGCAGTCTTGTCCAGGTCATTTGGCGTTTTGAGCCCGTTACAGCGTTTTCCCATTGGAAAGCGAAGATACATTGACTTTCTGCGGCAATTCGGAGGCAAAAGAAGGCATCTTTGAGGTCTAAGACTGTAAAGTAAGTAGCCCCGCCCGGAATTAAAGCAAGCAGGTTATATGGATTGGGCACAACTGGATGTATACTAACAACCGCATCATTGACTGCTCTCAAGTCCTGCACAGGTCGATACTCATCTGTACCGGGCTTTTGAACAGGCAGCAATGGGGTGTTCCAGGGGGAAGTACAGAATTTTAGGATACCATACCGTATGAACTTATCCAGATAAGATTGGATGTTCTTCTTAGCCTTCTGCGGGATGTGATATTGTCTTAGGCTCACTGGATAAACCCCAAGTTTTAGTTCGATTTTAATAGGTGGAATATTGCGGGCCAGTCCTGGTGGGTTGTTCTCTGCCCAAACTCCTGGTATGTTGAATAAGGACTCATCACTCCTAGGGTTTTGGCTAGTCAACGCTGTATAAAGTCGCCACTCTTCTTCCTTTGGTACGGATAATGTCATAATACCTGAAGGTCCATTAAACTTTAAGGATGTTGTTCCGTTTGGTAGGAACGTAATCTGCGCTTGTAACTTAGATAGCATATCACGTCCCAGCAATTGGACTGGACATTCAGGCATATAAAGGAATTGATGTTTTACTACGTGGCCTCCCAATGTACAGAGTCGACTTTTAAGAACCGGTTTTGCAGCACTTCTTCCAGTTGCTCCTATTACAGTAATAGTTCTTCCAGATGGAGGAGCAACTAGGTCAGTCACCACCGAATGTTCAGCACCAGTGTCGATCATGAACGCACTCCTTTTTCCCCCTATTGATACATCGACCATAGGCTCCGCTCGACCAAGGGGGATGGAGCCCGGTCGGTATCAATAGTCCTCCATGACCGTGTCAGCCAATCCTACAAAGTCCCTACCTTCTCTATCGCGGGACCTTTGCGCTGCTGGATAGTACCTATCTTCCCTTACACTTCCTCTGTTCCCATTACTCCCTCTATTACCATTACTCCCTCCGGGGCCTCCTCTACCTCTCGCTCTGCCTCTAAAGTTTCCATAACCTGTCCTAGGTCTGTCTCTCTCATACTGTTCCCTTCGTGGACACTCATTTCTCCAATGCCCTTCTTCCCTACAGTATGCGCACTGATTTCTACTCAGAGGTTCCTCATTCCACTTACTATCGCCTCTATCTGCGCCCCGTCTATCTACGCCTGCGATCGCTACCGCTAGCATATCAGCCTTTTTACGCATCTTGCGCTCTTCCTCTTTCTTCGTCTCTGTTTCCCTGTTCATATATACTTTATTCGCTACCTCCATTAGTTGGGTGATAAACATTCCTTCAAACCCTTCTAACTTTTGTAGCTTGTGCTTAATATCTCCGTAAGCTTGGCTGACAAAGGCGGAGTTCACCATTCGGGAATTATCTGCGTCTTCCGGATTAAAGGGGTTATACAAGCGGTATGCCTCCAATAATCGGTCATAAAAGACACTGGGCGCTTCATCACTTTTCTGAATCACCTCAACTGTCTTCGACATATTAATAGCTTTCTTCCCTCCGGCTTTCATGCCAGCAATTATAGCGTCTCTATAGGCTTTAAGTTGGACCATATCTGCGCCATTAACATTCCAGTCGGGATCGGTGTTAGGATAATGTGTTGCGGCCCATGCTGCCGGATTAGCTTGATTTAAAGCACGGGCTCTATCCTCTAGCGCTTTAATGGCCGCTTGGTTAATCCTTGTCCTTTCCTCATTATTAAACAATGTCATTAATAACTGCTGGCAATCAGCCCATGTCGGATTATGTGTCTGAACTATCGAGGTGAACAGATCGGTCATAGCTTGTGGTTTCTCAGTGTACGAGGAATTGTGGGTCTTCCAATTCAAGAGATCGGTAGTAGTGAACGGGACATATACGAAGACTGGGTCAGCATGTGCCATTTGACCTGCGGCATCGAGATAGGCTGACCCGGGATTCAGACGAAGAGGCATCTGATAATGTCTAAGTTGTTGGGTACCGGTCAGTTGTCGGGTTAGTATAGGGCTACGTGGAGGGGCATCAGTTATGGGTTCCAGTCGGGGGGAAATAGGGCATGAGGATGTGGGAGCTTGATTTTGGGAAAAGCTAGTAAATAGAATACTCCCAGCCGAGCTAGAAGAAGCTTGACCGGAAGTTTGAAGTGGCGCCAAATCAGGATATTCAGATCTAACGGGGGTTGGTTCTGGTTCCGGAAGGGGAGGTTTAATACGAGGGGGGGTGGATTCTGTACTGGAGGAGGAAGCAGAAGTGGATGAGGGCAATGAGGGGAGGGGTATAGAACTTCCTGCATTCGCGTCATTTCCTCTTAAAGGGAAGTAAGGGGGCGGCAAAGGGATCTCGGACTCAGGGGGCGTGTCCAAAATGGGCCTAACCACAGTCCTAGTGGACAAACAAGTCCTGGCCACCATGAGGCGACATTGCTCCTCGTGGCATATCTGAATCCATTTTGGCGAGTCGTTTACGGCCTGTCTCCAACAATCAATATATGGAAACTGTCCGTAAAGTTCAGGCCTACCTGACACAGCCACGTGTACACGCTGTATCAGGGTTGGATCCAAACTACCACGTGGCGGCCATGCCGCAACCAAAGTAGGCCACTCCCTAGTGCACAAAGTGACCAAACGTACAGGAGACATTTTAACCCCAAAATCACATGTTTTAAATCCCTTTTTAAAATTCTTTACCATGCAACCTAAGGGATCCGGAATCGTTGACTCCGACGCGCCCATACTTATCAATGTAACGTCGTTGACAACGAATACTATGCACGCGTTCTATTCAACAGTCACACCCGTTTCCTCTGGCAACAGCACCACGTGGTACGGTTACCAAGTGAAACGTACACAATAACACCATAAACACTCAGGGAATTCCCGTACACACACAGCTGTTACACCAGTCACTAAATAATCAATATTATGCCCTTTGGCGAAACTATACAGTCACCCACGCTATAATTCTCTATATATGAATTACCCGTCTATAACACACCCCAGTAACATCGTCTTTTACAAATAGCGGTTACAGTACGGTTAGCATAGGTCAAAGCACAATTTAAGGTCACAATACAATTATTAATGGTTATGGTGTTAAACATGCAATAGACGACAATGATTAGTACTTATATACAGTGTCAGTAAATATACAGGGTTATGGTACCGTGCACTATGATACAGCAACACACTATTAACACTCTCGCTAGACGGCTGAGCTCGCGCTATCTAACAAGATATACACTTTACTAACAATCTTTAACACATTTACAATCCCAACTAAACTATTGCCCAGTACCTTGAATGGACTACCTAAAACTATCTACATCCGTTTTGGTTAGCCACACTGCCCAAGCACCACATATAGCGAACTAGAGGACCGAATTTACACAGACGCCTCTTAGTTGATTACTCTATCAAAAATCTAGTGGGTTCCAAATTTACACGCCTTCCCACTTAGCCAAGATAGGTTGAGAGCTAGCGAACCGAATTTACACAGACGCCGCTTAGTCTCCCGGTCCCTCCGACCTAGCGAACAAAATATACACCCTAGAACGCTAGTCTAGACAAGACACCGGTGTCCGGCTAGGGCTATTTACACAGAACCCCGCCTGACTCCAAACCAAATCAAACGGTCTTACTAAAGAGCGTTCGATTGAGCGGTGCGCCTTCGCTCCTTCCCTCCGACAGAGGGGGCAAATTCCATACACAATTCAAACCCCTTATGGGCCTACCGCACAATCGGTATACCCCTAGTGGGTCTGCCGTCTAAAACAGCAGTCGTCTTACCTCCTCGTTCCTGAACCTGAGTTCACACTCATCGACGGGGACACCCCAGCACTTCTTACGTAGAGGCCGATGATCTCCTGGACAACAGACCAGTGGCGCCGAGACGAAGGGAGGTCCACGCAGAAGTTCAGGGGTGCAGCCGTAGAGAACGTGGGCAAAGATAGACCGTCTCACGCCTCTGCCTCTCAGCTACCGTTGAACGATGAGCTTCCCGGCCAATGCACCAAATGATACCGGAGAAACTGACGGAAGCCAAGCACAGAGAGATGGACACAGGTTTCTTCAGGAAGGAAGAGATTCTTTATTGGATCACCGATCGGGACTCAGAGGGACTAATGTCACCAAAATACAGCAAGTTCTGAGCCCCGGACAATAGTGCAGGCTCCTTATATAAGCATGTAACTCCTCCCATAATAAGCTCCACCCACACATTCTCTTGACCAATCAATACAAATAAGAATTAACTTCCTGCTTGACCGCATGGCTTGTCCAGCACAATGGAGGAGGGGAATACTACATCCTGTATTCTTGCACATGCTCCGTACACTACTGATCGTATCTTGCCTCGTGCAACCAACTGATCGATACGTCAGCATATGCACGTACACATGCCACGTGGTAATCTCGGCCTACTAAATTTATTTTTACCGAGATTCCACCACAGCAACACTATTTAATAGATATACCCCCCAATGAAGATATGTAATTATGCGTTTTTTTTTAATAGATGTTTATCTAAACATCAGCATGGTAAAGTGCTTTCGATGTTTGGCGTGTTCCTTTACAGTGGCATGGTCACCATCTGGGGACTTTGTAGAATTCGCAAAGACCACCAATCGTGAAATCGCTGCTGAGGGTCCAGTGGCCGGAGAGGGCAAGTATAGGTGAGTTCTACTTACCTGGACCTGTCACTCACGGGTGCGGCCACATTCTTCCGGCGAGTCGGTGCTGACGTCACTGCTGTACTCTCACTCATGTGCAAGAGTACAGCATTGATGTCTATGGAGGAGACCACTGCATCCTCTATAGATAGAGCCAATTTTCTGCAGCCTTCACTTGCGATGGCCGGAGGGTTGACACTTCTAGATGACAGTAGCTCCACCCAGTGTCTAGAAGAGTCCGGCAGAGGAAATATACTAAAACTAAGTAGCCCCTAGTTTGTCTCAGTAGATCTCTTTACTGGGTTAGAATTTCCAACAGAGTCAAAATGAGTATTTCACAAAGATTCTGTCTTTAGAAAAAAGACTTATTTTGAGGGTGGTGACAGTGCCACTATAAGAGTATAACCTTTTTATAGTGACGGGGATACCTTATTGGTATGTTTACGTAGGAGTATATGCTGTCTAGTTAAAAGACGCATGAAATATGGAAATCTGATAACAGCTAAATACACAATGTACAGGTAGCAGGAGGAGCTAGATACATTGTAACCCTGTGAAATAGTAAATAGTCGTAACACTGTAACACGATGTAAATGGATCAATCACAAAAACAGCTATAAGATACTGTAGCTGTAGATGGTATAAAACAACTGAACAATCAGCCCCAGATAACTTAACCCCTTAACCCCTTAACCCCTTAAGGACACATGACATGTGTGACACGTCATGATTCCCTTTTATTCCAGAAGTTTGGTCCTTAAGGGGTTAAGGACACATGACATGTGTGACACGTCATGATTCCCTTTTATTCCAGAAGTTTGGTCCTTAAGGGGTTAAGGACACATGACATGTGTGACATGTCACGATTCCCTTTTATTCCAGAAGTTTGGTCCTTAAGGGGGCTAAACAGCAAATGAAATGTTAAATCAAAAAGACTTGAAACACTATCAATAAAAAGGCTTAGTATGAAATAAGTCAAAGGACCTAAGAAGATCCCATAATAACAATGAACAAAGCCCCAATAAAAATAATAATGTAACCCCCGATGCACTTACCCTAGGCAACACATGGCACTCCCTATCCTTTGGCAGGGTATACCCAGCTTCCCACCTAAACACCCCTTGACATTAACACAGACTTGCTCCGCACAGGCTAAGGGGCTTAACCTAACTAGACAAAAAAATTAAAATTGGGTAGACGTAGCACCTGTGTAACTTGGCATGCCGTAATGTTCCTTTACATATGTAACTTGTTACATCCTATTATTTTATGCACATGTTGTATCTTGAGTTCTTTGCTGCAAACCCACAAAAATAAAGAATTAAAAAAAAAAATAATAATAATAATAATGTAAAGAAAACCGATATTAAATAAAGCACAAGCACCTATACCTGCACACAGCGTTGCCCCATCATATAACAAAGAAGTACTCAGAATAGCTGCAAGATAGAATCCACAGAGGTGAAACTGTAGAAGAAAAAAAAATAATTTTAGGAACTTGGTAAAACAAAGCCCTCCGGGGGCGTCTTCTGTCTGCTCCTGGAACAATCCACCAAGTGATTGAAGAAAGGTGCCCAAATAGTTACATACTATACACACACCTGCCGTCTACGAAGTGTGAACTAGTGAACCCCCAGTCATAGCTAATTTGACGTGTGTAGCTGAGGATCCTTTGATGGAATTTAGAGTGTTAGCCAACATTCTATTTAGTGGATTTTTTCATAAGATCAAGTCCAATAGTATAGCAATGATGGAAGAAGTGAACAAATTGTCTCTTGCCCAGCTGCTTGAAGGAGCACTATAGCATTAGGAAAATGAACAAGTATTCCTAACGCTATAGTTTTTATCTAACTGTATTAATATCTGCCCCTGCCATCGATTATCTCAGCCAATCCAATGCTTTCCCATAGAAAAGCAATAGGCAGGTAGTACATATGCGCACCAAACGCAACATTGCGGAAATCAGACAGTTTCTCCAGAGAACCATCTGATTGACATAGCTCAGTTAACATGGCTATTTCATCAGAAGGGCCTCTGAGTGTCAGCCATTAGAGCTATTTAAACCTATTTAAATGTTTTCATTTGCCGGATTAAAACTGGAGGACATGGCACCCCTTTAAAGGAACACTATAATATTAGGAATATAAATCTGTATTCCTAACATTATAATGATCCTGTCCCTAGTAGTATTAGGTGTGTCCCCCCCCCCCTGCTCGGCACTTAAAGGGAAACTCCAGTGCCAGGAAAACGATCCGTTTTCCTGGCACTGGAGGGTCCCTCTCCCTCCCACCCCCCAATCCCCGGTTACTGAAGGTGAAAACCCCTTCAGTGACTTACCTGTGGCAGTGGCGATGTCCCTCGCCGCTGTCTCCTCCTCCGCGACGCTTCTCCTTCTGGCTCCGATGGCCGGCGGGCGAGACTGATCACGCCTACCAGGCTGAGGAGACCTAATGCGCATGCACGGCAATTCCGCGCATGCGCATTAGGTCTCCCCATAGGAAAGCATTGAAAACTATTTTCAATGCTTTCCTATGGGGATTTGAGCAACGCTGGAGGTCCTCACACAGCGTGAGGATGTCCAGCGACGCTCTAGCACAGGTTTCCTGTGCTATGGACCAGGAAGAGACCTCTAGTGGCTGTCTAGTAGACAGCCACTAGAGGTGGAGTTAACCCTGCAATGTAATTATTGCAGTTTTTAAAAAACTGCAATAATTACACTTACAGGGTTAGGAGTAGTGGGAGTTGGCACCCAGACCACTCCAATGAGCAGAAGTGGTCTGGGTGCCTGGAGTGTCCCTTTTAAAGGGTTAAAAACCCTTCTTTACTCAGCTTTTTCCAGGGCTGAGTTTTCGAGAACCTGCAATAATTACCATTTAGGACTAAGATTGCCTCCAGTGTCTGTCTGTCAGGATTCTAAGGCACTCGGAGTCCTTTAACCCCTTAAGGACCAAACTTCTGGAATAAAAGGGAATCATGACGTGTCACACATGTCATGTGTCCATAAGGGGTTAATTGAAGATAGACGTACCCACGCTTTGCATGAGGACATCCAGCATCAGTGAAATCCTCACAGGAAAGTGAAAATTCAATGCTTTCCTCTGGGGAAGGCCAATGTGCTCTCCCTTCATGCGCATTAGGTCCCCCCTTTGGATGACGTAGAAGAGATGCGGAATCAGGTGAGAAAATAAAAGTTTTTTAACCCTTTATGTGTTGGAGGGGGGACCAGATGGCACTATAGAATTAGGAATACAGATTTGTATTCCTATGAATATAGAATCCCTTTAACGAAGATGCTTTTAAACTATTGACAGAGGGCCATCAGCCTTTCTCAAGTAGTATTCTGATGCAGAATGAATGAAAAGGCTTTGAGGTTAAGGTACCAAACTCTGAGTTGCTCTGTGATTCCTAGCGGAGTGGATATCTACACTATAAATAGTAATTTTGCATTATAAAGCACCATGTATCATCTGCAGATAGCACCTTATCCATGTGTTAAGTGGGTATTCCTTTTCTATGGATCATTTACCATTTATATCAGTGAGACAACTGTTTGCTTTCTTTATCTTTGAATGACGCATCGGATGATAGGGCTACCATCCACACTCTGTACGTATCCACCCCTGTGCTGGAGGTAAGAACACAGGACAAGGGCTGAGGACATACACTCGTGATGACGGACAATCTATGGTCTTGGGGAACAATAAAGGAATGTGGGGCAAATATTGGGATATGAATACATTTCTAAGACAGACCATTTTTGATGAAAGGAACACGTGTGGATATGGGGCTTGATTCTTAAAGGACATAAAAATTTCACCAAGAAATATGTTGAATCCTCCTATAAAAACACAATATTCTACAACAACCAGTTTAAATGGTAAGACAGCTATGCGTTATTCAAGGTCGCTGTTAAAAGAGAATGCCTGACTGTGTTTGGAATTCCATGGGATGGGATTGTAAGGTTCCATAACCTGTGAGGTATAAGGAGATAGATGAAGGACCAGGGTGAGTAAGAAGTTGTTGTATGTAAATAAAGAGCAGTAGGATAAGGAGAACTAGTTGTTGTGTTGAAGAACAGTATAAGAAAGCGGGTACAGCTGCTAGCTTTAATGACAGATAGCTATACATTATGTGAATGTGGGCAACGGGTCAGGACAGTTGTAAGAGACAAATGGAACAGCACAAAGGCACCTCTCCTTTATATGAGTAACACAAACGTGTGATCCACTTATCTGATAGTTTGTATCTGCACAGTAGCAATGCACATTTAGAAAGCAGCCACTGCTATGGGGAATCACAGGAATATTACTTCAGCTGAAAGCCACTAGTGAAAGTGAAGAATGAGAAGTAGCAATTCAATAATGGAAAGGTTGTATAGATAAGTTGCAAAGGTGGAAGATAAAGGTTAAAGAATAATAGAAATATAATTAGGTGGCAGCGTAATAATAAAGAGATAGCTTTATGAATGTTGCAGGGGAAGTGTAATAAAAGGGCAGCTGTGAATATGGTGCAGGAGCAGTATAAAGAGGGGGTAGGTGTGAATATGGTGCAGGAGCAGTATAAAGAGGGGGTAGGTGTGAATATGGTGCAGGAGCAGTATAAAGAGGGGGTAGGTGTTGATATGGTGTAGGAGCAGTGTAATAAGAGGCGGTAGGTGTGGATATGGTGTCACTAGCAGTGTAATAAGAGGGGGTAGGTGTTGATATGGTGTAGGAGCAGTGTAATAAGTTGGGGTAGGTGTGGATATGGTGTATCACTAGCAGTGTAATAAGAGGGGGTAGGTGTGGATATGGTGTATCACTAGCAGTGTAATAAGAGGCGGTAGGTGTGGATATGGTGTAGGAGCTGTGTAATAAGAGGGGGTAGGTGTGGGTATGGTGTATCACTAGCAGTGTAATAAGAGGCGGTAGGTGTGGATATGGTGTAGGAGCAGGGTAATAAGAGAGAGTAGGTGTGGATTTGGTTTAGGAGCCGGGTAATAAGAGGGGTTATCTCTTTCTTCTTCTTTTTTTATTTTTATTTCTGTATAAAAATGTGCTAGTGATGCACATGCCATACCATTGTTATCCTATGTCAATTCCTGCTCTGCATGCTGTTGCTGTTGTGGCACTGTACGCTTGCTTGTATTCACATGCATGACCAAAAATAAAGATTTACAAATAAAATAAAAAAGTGTTAGACTTGTGGAATGCATGGGATGACATAAGTCTAGGGACCACATGAGAAAGATACATTGTTAAATAGCTGAATGATGCAGAGAAGCAGAATGCGTGGGATGCGAAGATATTGTAGGCATTTGTTAAGGTTTTCTGTAATGAAAAGGAAATGGGAAGATGTGGAATGCAACAGGTGAGGAAGAGTTGAATGTACCAGAGCAGAACGGGTAATCTGTGGACATGCATACAATAATATATATACAGGGGAGGTTTACATTTAAAGAACACGTGGAACAGAACAAACGATTTGACATAATATAAAAGGGATACGGTTAATTGTTTTCTTTTCTCATTTTGATCATCTTCGTTGATGAATAATTTTATTTAATCGGGGAAATGTGACTCTGTCCTCTCATGGTTTTCCTCTTATCTCTCCCAACGCTCATTCAGTGTCTCCTTTTCTAATGATACCTCCTCCCCTTGCCCTGTCTCAGTTGGCGTTCCCCAAGGCTCCGTCCTTGGTCCCCTTCTATTTTCTCTTTATACTGCCTCTCTTGGCAAACTTATTACCTCTTTTGGATTTCACTACCACCTGTACGCTGATGACACCCAGCTATATCTCTCCACCCCGGACCTCTCCCCTGCCGTCCTGCAACGTGTCACTGCTTGCCTTTCTTCCATCTCTGACTGGATGTCCTCCCGCTTTCTGAAACTCAATCTCTCAAAAACTGAGCTCCTTGTCTTTCCTCCTCCTAATACTGATCCTCATCTTTCGCTCTCCCTCCAAGTTTGTGGTACCAACATTAGTCCATCCTTGCAAGCGCGCTGTCTTGGCGTCATACTTGACTCTGGTCTCACCTTTGAGCCTCACATCCAGCATGTTGCCAAATCCTGTAGATTCCATCTTAAAAACATAGCCCGCATCCGCCCCTTTCTTGCACCAGATACTACCAAGGAGCTTGTCCATGCTCTAGTAATTTCCCGCATGTATTATTGTAACCCTCTCCTGATTGGTCTTCCCAATAGCCGTACTGCACCCTTACAGTCCGTAATGAATGCTGCTGCTAGATTGATTTTCCTCTCTAGTCGTTTCTCTCACACCTCACCCCTCTGCCAGTCCTTACATTGGCTTCCTGTATGCTATAGGAGTCAATTCAAGGTACTAACTCACACCTATAAAGCACTGAACAACTCTAGCCCCTCTTATATCTCCTCACAGATCCATAGGTATGTCCCTTCTCGGTCTCTCCGTTCTGCCCGTGACCACCTCCTGTCCGTTGTCCGCACTCGTACGGCCAACTCGCGCTTGCAGGACTTCTCGCGGGCGGCTCCCTTCCTATGGAATAGCCTGCCTACCGCCATCAGACTCTCCCCTAGTCTTGCATCTTTTAAGAAGTGCCTTAAAACCCTTCTCTTTAGGAAAGCTTATGGCCTCCAAGACTAACCCTTACCTCACATACCTGTCTCTTGCCCTCTCCTAAAGGGCAGCCCACCTTATTTGAGTGTAAATTCCTGTCCTAATGTGTTTTACACCCCACCTCCTATAGAATGTAAGCTTGTTTGAGCAGGGTCCTCTTCAACCTATTGTTCCTGTAAGTTTATTTGTAATTGTCCTATTTATAGTTAAATCCCCCTCTCATAATATTGTAAAGCGCTACGAATCTGTTGGCGCTATATAAATGGCAATAATAAATAAATAAATAAATACTCAATCATTCAGTTGAGGAAAGAAAACACAGTCAAGCCAAGAAGGACAAAGTATTTGGGACCGAGGTTAACTCGTACTCCCGTTTTGTATTGAAAAGTTTCATATTCTACACTATCAGTCAAGCTGTAATCTTGAATACATCATTTATAGGACAGAATCACATTGAACAAATTCCATATTTCATGACGGATCGAAAGAAGAAAAACAAATCTCGGTATTAGCGTGCGGTGTCTTGAACATAGTCTGCTAGTTTACATCTGATAACAAAACATTAAACGGATATGAAAATAGAAGTCAATGTCAGGCTCCTACATGCCCTTAAATTAAATGGTTATAGCGGTACTTTAGGAGCCCAGGAGTGCTATTAGAATAGCCACAAAGCGGATTATTTTTTTTCCTGTAAAATATTAATACTGGTATATAACAGTTTTAATAACTATTGTTTACTGTATAATTTCACAGTGCAACCTCCACATTATTAGTCATACATTCTGAATGCGTTCTTATTTACATGTTACTGGAGACAGTGAAATTATACCCTATCATAGAAGTTAGTGAAATACCTCTATTAAATGTTCCTCACTTCCTGCCATTAGACTTTTAATGAATGTATTAGCAGTCTTCTGACAGACAGCCTGAAATTCAGCAACATATGATTGTAGGATTGAAGGGGGCAGCCATATTTTTTTTAATGCCACCCAACATGTGGGGCCATATCTATTAAATATTTAAAACTAAAGGTGGGGTGATCCTCATAGTGTCCATTGCAGGGCCCACCCATGAGTGGCAGCAGGTTGCAGGACACAGAAATGCTTAAAACCTCCATTACAGTAACATGGAGACCTTATTGATTACCCAATAGTTTTTTTTAAACATTTGGAATGTTGCAGCTGGTCTTCCTATTTGCCCGATGGCTGCTATTGCTGTCAGCTGGCAAAGAGAACTTAAAATTATAATTCACGTGCATACAAGCAATCTGATTCAGAATTTTAGTTAAAGGGACACTATAGTCACCAGAACAACTACAGCTTATTGCATTTGTTCAGGTGAGTAGAATCATTACCTTCAGGCATTTTGCTGTAAACACTGTCTTTTCAGAGAAAATGCAGTGTTTACATTACAGCCTAGTGATGACTTCACTGGCCACTCCTCAGATGGATGTTAGAGATCCTTCCTGGGTCATGGCTGCCTAAAATGCATCCAAACATTCAGTGTCTCCTCCCTCTGCATGCAGACACTGAACCTTCCTCATAGAGATTCATTGATTCAGTTAATCTCTATGAGGAGATTCTGATTGACCAGGGCTGGGTTTGCATTGTGCTGGCTCTGCCCCTGATCTGCCTCTTTGCCAGTCTGAGACAATTCTATGGGGAAGCACTGTGATTGGCTCAGGCTGCCACTTCTGATGATGTCAGCAGGCAGTGGGCAGGTCTAAGGGAAACAGGGACAAACTATGCAGCTTCAGGCTTGAATACAGTAAGATTTTACTTTATTTTTAGAAGCATGAGGGGACCAGGGGGGCTAGATGGTGGTTTTAACCCTATAGGGTCAGGAATACAGGTTTGTGTTCCTGACCCTATAATGCTCCTTTAACCCCTTAAGGACACATGACATGTGTGACATATCATGATTCCCTTTTATTCCAGAAGTTTGGTTCTTAAGGGGTTAAATTGGTGATTTGTAAAACTTCCTAACCCTAAACATTGCATAGGGTTCATATGTGAAAGCACGGATTTTAATCTGAACACTGAACATCAATTGCTGCACATTCGGGCTGACTGGATTGCAACCAGAAATGGTATTAGTAAATTATGAGAATTCCATTGCAATCAGAATTCAGTCGTTTTCACAAGATTTTGTCCACCTGGGAAAAATTTGGTCCCTTTTAAGTCGAACATTAATTAGAGAAATTCAAGGTTTCCTAACCCTGAATTAGTTCTTTATTCTTTCAGAAAAAAATTTGTAGCAAAGTATCGTCCAAGTGTTTTCCCGAGAAATATCACTGACCACTAACATATCTTTCTCATTTCAGATCCTTTGCCGTTGATTGAAGGGGCCTGTGTCTTTAGGATTCCTCCCGGAAAGCAAGAATATGGAACCAAACTCCACATCAATAAACCATCTCAATGAGACAGCGACACTGAGCCTGTGGGAAATCATTCCCATTGCCACAGTCAGTGCCGTAGTGAGCCTGGTGACAATTGTGGGTAATATCCTCGTTATGGTTTCCTTCAAAGTGAACAGTCAACTCAAGACAGTCAACAATTATTACTTGCTGAGCCTGGCTTGTGCTGATCTCATTATTGGCATATTCTCCATGAACCTGTATACATCTTATATCATAAATGGTCATTGGTCCCTGGGTAGCCTTGCCTGTGACCTGTGGCTCGCCCTAGATTATGTAGCCAGCAATGCCTCTGTAATGAACTTGCTCGTAATTAGCTTTGACAGATACTTTTCTATAACAAGACCCTTAACCTACAGAGCTAAACGCACACCTAAGAGGGCTGGTATCATGATTGGGCTTGCCTGGTTTATTTCCTTTATTTTGTGGGCTCCAGTTATTCTATGTTGGCAGTACTTTGTGGGAGAACGTACAGTGCCACCAAATGAATGTCAGATCCAGTTTCTCTACGAACCTATAATTACTTTTGGGACGGCCATTGCTGCTTTCTACATCCCGGTGTCTGTTATGACCATTTTATACTGCCGCATATACAAGGAGACAGAGAAGCGTACCAAAGACCTGGCAGAGTTGCAGGGTTCGGAGTCCGTGGCAGACTTCGAAATGATGAGGCCTCAGGGTGCCCTGTTAAAGTCCTGCTTCAGCTGCAAGCAGCAGACCCTCACCAAGAGAGAGAGGTGCCAGGCATCATGGTCTTCATCTAGTCGTAGCACCACTGCAACGATGAAGATATCCCAGAGCCCCAACATCTGCAATGAGTGGGTCAAAGAGGACCAGTTGACCACATGCAGCAGCTACCCTTCTTCAGATGATGATGAGAAACAAGTCAAAGAAGCGGTCTTCCAGGGTGTCTACCAGAATCAAACTGCAACTGAAAAGGAAGAAGAAACCAAGCAAATCCTTACTAAAGAGCAACCGGTCATAAATGATTATGATAATGAGCGTTTCTTTTTGACCCCAGGTAAAAGCCACTCGCAGAAGAGCCAAAAGTGTCTCTCGTATAAGTTCAGGATCGTGGTAAATGACGACGGCTCCCAGGAGGTCAATAACGGTTGCAGGAAAGTTAAAATCACACCATGCTCCTCAATGTCCAAGGGTCACTCTTTGCGAAGCATGGACCCCAACATCAGTAATCAGATCACCAAGCGCAAGAGGATGGTTTTAATTAAGGAACGCAAGGCAGCACAGACACTAAGTGCTATTCTTTTGGCCTTTATAATCACCTGGACACCTTACAATATCATGGTTCTGGTATCAACCTTCTGTTCCAACTGCATCCCATCTTCTCTTTGGCATCTGGGCTACTGGTTGTGCTATGTTAACAGCACTGTCAATCCCATCTGTTATGCTTTGTGCAACAAAACCTTCCGAAAGACATTCAAAATGTTGCTGCTATGCCGCTGGAGAAAAAAAAGTGTGGAGGAAAAACTGTACTGGTATGGACAGCACCCTCCTAGCCACAACAAGTTGCCCTAAATATGGGGAGAATAGGAACAGTTCCTTATGGCAAAGAGATACACATATTAGACATCTAGACATGGAGCTAAGCCAATACAGGGACAAGAAGCTCACTTTTGTAAGCAAACTGACACTGTACATTCTTTATCGATAGATGCTCAGTATTGGCTGGCTACTGACCATTTAGCTGTGTTTGACCAGCACTGTGTGTATGTGTTGGATGGTGCAAATTAAACCACCCTGAATTAGACTACAGCCTAAAACATCTGGCTTTCCTCTTTAGCAGAAGAGGATCCTTGGTGCCATGTTACAGTGTCCTAGTTTTGATGCAGAGACTTGCTGGATGGAGACAACTCCAGGTGACCTCCAAACAGCAAAAAAAATATATATATAATTAAATATTCACCACAACTTAAACAGACCATCTCTAACTGCAAAGCTCCAGTCTTTTGACAGTTAGGGAGCCTATAAAAAATATTTTATTTTACTGTGGACAGTTGGGTTCAGTCCTCGTGAGTGCTACACACAATATGCTGCTTTTGTTATGGTCACTTCTTAATATTTGATGTCGTGTATCCCAGAGCAGACCAAAAAAAAAAAACTTGCTCTCTCTCTCAGAAAAACAAAGTCCAATGACCGTCAATGGGAAGATTTCAAATGTATATGGGTTTGAACTGAATATATTTTAAAAAAACAAACAAATATATATATATATCTACATGTGCAAGCAAAAAAATGTAATAATAATGCAAATCTAACAGTCTTCTTGTACGGTGGGAAGTGACAAGTTTGTACCTGTTCAGTGATACTCTTGTAAAGTTATTCTGCTGTTCTTAATTATGTTTACATATACCCTGCACTCCTCTTATTCCTCTGGGTAATATTGAGAACATCATTGGTGGGTGGATTACGAAGAAAGTAAACTAAACTATTGCTTGAAAACACGAGGATTGTGGCGCATGCATCACACATGGAACAATGAAGGGTCAATAATAAACAATGATGGCTAATAAAAAGAGTAGCTGGTGTACACGTGAAAGATGAAGGGTGTTGTCACAATTCTAGAAGCCTGAACAGAAGTTTTATAAGTGGAATCGGGAGTGAAGCTTCAAATAACTGCACTGCAATTCTATGGTTTTTAAAAGTAAATGTCAGCCAATAGGAATTTAAAGCACACACATCGAAAGTGTACATGTATATTCACTCATGCTAGGTGAATTGTTAGCAAATGTATGCACAAGAAAAAAAATGGTTTAAATTCATGTCTTCAATATAGTCTCATAGGCTTTGTAGCAATATTTTGGTACATGATATAATTTGCATCTGAGTTGATTACATTGTGGCAGCGGATATTTCCCTTCGGTTCTTCTACTAGCAGGTTTACCAGCTAAACACGTCGATAACATTCGCAGAAACGCTTAGACAGCAAGTTTACTTTCAAATAACAGAGACCTGGTGGGAATTGGGACTAATTTCAGAAAATGTAATCAAAGCGCAAGAAAAAAAAAAAAGAAACACCCAACCTTTACACCATAATTGACATTCGCAGTTCATGAAGTGCAATTGAAATGTGTTACTTGTTTACTTAGTGATATTGACGTCCATTGTTTCAAAGTATCAAAAAGGAGTGAAAGAAGGTAATGAGGTTAAACTGAACAGGAAGTCCTACTCTATGGAAACGTAGAATAAATTCATTGTCTTTTTGATGTTCTGGCTTTCCAAAAATTATAGAAAAACAATGGTGCATTTGATGTGCACAGATACAAGTACCGAATATTTCTCATCACACATAGATCTAGACCAGGCATCGGCACTACAAATGTTATGGACTACATTTCCCATGATGCTTTGCCAGCATTATGGGTGTAAGAGCATTATGGCGGATGTAGTCCACAACATCTGGAGTGCCGAAGGTTGCCTACCCCTGGTCTCAACTATTAGACCGGCATTTAGACAATTGTACTGAACGAGTGTGATTAAATTGTGCCACTTTACAGAACGCAGACCTCCCGTAATAACATCTGCGTGATGATCAAGTGTAAAGCAGAGAAAAGACAAAAATAAATTCAGGAAAACAGCAGTTAGCATTTATAATTTATTTGTTATACCCTCTCAAGTGTATAAAACCCTAGAAAATAACACTAAAGCAAAATAGGCCTGAGGAGCTACGATTCACTTCATTCTCTGATTAAGCTTGTTGGCAGACAACACCCACCAAAGGTTCATGCAACACATTTCGTTTGATTTGTTTCCACTAAATAAAGTTGTGCCCTTTTTCGCTGACTATGTCATGTGTCCTTAAAAGAAGCACATTCCTTCCTGCGGAGAATGCACAAAGACACAAAAATCTTTTTTTTTTTAAATACTTGCACTATATTCAAGTCTTTCCCTGAATTTATACGTCTAGGTGTAATTGCTTTAACAACTCCTAACATCTGATGGGCTTCCTAGTACTGGAAAACGGACGGGGACATTTGGTATCTGTTATCAAAAGGCACAGATTATTATCTCCTAATAGATGCCATCATTGTAACAGGAGAGATGAAGCAGGGGTGATAGTATGTCAAGCAACGAGTGTATATTTTTGTGAACTCTATCTATGAAATTAAAGATTTGATTGGATATTAAACAATTATTCCAATGGTTTTAAAATTTTATGCATTTTGCACTTTGACTTCCTCTACAGCAAATGATATCCCATAACCGGTTTATTTTTCCTACCATTCTTACGAACCATACGGTAAAGCTGCTCCAACAACAACTCAATAGGATTGAGGTCTGGTGGCTGTGCTGGCCACTCCATTAAATACAATACCAGCCAGCAGTTTTTTCCCTACATAGTTCTTGCTTAGTTTGGAGCTTTGAGTCATGGTCCTGTTGTAGGAGGAAAGTGGCTCCAACAAAGCACCATCCACAGGGTATGGTATGGAATTGCAAAATCGAGTGATAGCCTTCCCTTTTACCTTTTATAAATCTCCATTTTTACCACCTCCAAGGTACCCCGAGACCATCACATTGCCTCCACCATACTTGACAGATGACGTCAAGCACATCTCCAGCATCTTTTCATTTGGTCTGGATCCCACAAATGTTTTTTTTGGTCAGAACACCTCAAACTTCGTCTGTCCATGATACTTTTTTTTCCAATCTTCCTTTGTCCGGGGATTTGTGTTCTTTTGCCCATCTTAATATTTTCTTTTTATTATCCATTCTGAGAAATGACTTTTTCTTTGCCACTCTGCCTAGATGGCTAGCATCCTGGAGATGGAGCACTGACCCAGCGCCAATGTCCCTCGATTTCCAGCTTAGAAAATTGCAAGACACCAGGGACGATGAGGAAAATTAAATTCAAACGTGTGTGAGTGTTGAAAGGCAAATATGTGTGTGCATATGAATATGACTGTGTGAGTAAATATGCATGTGTTTATATAGTTTTGAGTATATGTATTCACATGTGTGCATGTATGTGTGTGTGTGGAAATGTTACTATGTGCGCGTTTGTAATTTCCCTAACAAAAGGTTAATAGAAGCATTACATATAGACAAAAATAAGTAAATCTAAAGTTGGCGGGGGTGCCAATATACATTTTTTTTCAGGATGCCATGTAAATTTGGTGCGCCTCTTATTCAAGGTAGCATTAACACACTCTCTTAGTACTATTAGTGGCTACTCTGTGTTATTATGAACGTTCTCAATACACATTAAAATATTAAGCTATTTAAATAAACCAGTACATCAAAGGCCAGCGGTTCTTTGTGACAATGACCCAAACAATGTACCATTGTTCATTTGTAAAAACAGTTCAGTGACCCATTCTGCAGCTGACATATACTAAAAACCCAAGTTAAGTCAGAAGAGAGAACCGAAGAGGGTACTGATCCTAAGAGTGGCCAGACTAAAGCAAAGCACAGATGGGCAGAATGTCTCCAAAACAACAAAGTAAGCATAAAAATACCGAGGTCAAAGGTAAACTGTGAACAGCAAAGCAGATTTGCCCACCTGAGTGAATTTATCATGAGTATCAGCTCAGGAGTGACTGTGCTGGAGGAAGCTGCTTCTTCTAACAGCTGCAGGAAAAGTCAATGGCATCCAGAATGGAGGAAAGACCAGGCAGATTGTGGTTGTACATGATTCTATTATTAATCTGCCTCTCTGATCTTCTCAATTGGTCAGTTTGCTTCGGTCCAGAATGTTGCTGACATACTGAATGGATTATTGGGAGAGGCTGGGAATGACCTGGCTGTCGTGGTTCATATTGGTACCAATGAGAAAGTTAGAGGACGATGAAGGACCTTAAAGAATGAGTTCAGGGAATTAGATAGCAAGCTTAATAAAAGGACCTCCAAAGTGGTATTTTCCGAGATTTTACCTGTGCTGCGCCCTACAGTGGAGAGGCAGCGGGAGATTAGAGATATCAATGCGTGGCTGAAGTTTTGGCATGGGAAGAAGGGTTTAAGCTTTTTAGAGCACTGGGACGATTTTGCACTTAGGTACAATATTTATAGCTGAGATCAGGGCCGGCGCTTCCTATAAGGCGAACTAGGCAGCCGCCTATGGCGCCATATAGGAGGGGGCGCCCTGCGCCCCCATCGCCGGCCCTTTAAATCGCCGGCCCTTTCTATAGAGAGCGCTCAGGCGGCTGCCGCACTGCCTCACCTCCCCTTCCCTGTAGCGTGGCCGAGCTCCTCTCCAGTCCGCGACCCGGCCGGACTGACAGCGCTCTCTAAAGAAAGGGCCGGCGATTTAAAGGGCCGGCGATGGGGGCGCAGGGCGCCCCCTCCTATATGGCGCCCTAGGCGGCTGCCTAGTTCACCTTATAGGAAGCGCCGCCCCTGATCTCAGCTATAAATATTGTACCTAAGTGCATAATCGTCCCAGTGAGTGTGCACTTCCTGTCAGTCCAGCCGGGTCGCGGACCGGAGAGGAGCTCAGCCAAGCTACAAGGAAGGGGAGGTGAGGAGAAGAAGAAAAATCTTTCTTTTGTCTAGGGCGGCAAAAATCCTTGCACCGGCTCTGGCTGAGATAGCACCTAAATTGAAAAGGGTATTTTTTGCTGGGGGAGAGGTTGGCTAGAAGGTTGAAGGTAGAGGAGGGGAGAAGGTCAAAGTGTGGTAAATGTGATAGATAGTATAGAAAAAAGAGGGAATTCAGCTAAAGTCAATGAGTTTGGAGATGGGAGGAGTGGTAAGATTAGCAGACAGAGCAACAAGATATTTATTACGTGTTGTTCAAATACAGTTCAAGAGACAAATGGTAATTTTAAATGTCTGCTTGCTAATGCAAAAAGATTGTGTAGGAAAATGGGGATATTGGCATACAGAGAGCAATATGACATAATTGGGATTACAGATACTTGGTGGGATGAGACACTTGATTGGGCTATTAATTTAAGTGGAAAAACATTACTTAGAAAAACAGAAAAGGGTATGGGGTATTTCTTTATATTAAACTTGATTTGATGCTAAATATTATATTGTATTGTACATTTAGGAGTTAAATCACTTTGTTTAAACAGCCCTAGTCACACAAACCTCCATGTGACCTACACAGCCTAAACACTTCCTGTAGAGTCATCTAATGTTTACACTTCCTTTATTGCGAATTCCATTTAATTTTTTAATTTCTTATCACCTGATCTGTTAATAGCTTGCTAGATCCTGCAGGAGCCTTCTGTATGTAATTAAAAATCAATTTACAGAGCAGGAGATAATAACTTCTAAATTCACATCTGATTGAAAATGAAATCACTTTGTTTTCATGCAGCCTGTGGGAGTCACAAAATCACAACCTGGAAACTACCCGTGAGCTTTACATCCGTGGTTGGGAAATTATTTAAAGAGATGTTAAGGGTTAATACAAAGAAATCATTTTAAACAAAAATATCATCAGCAGGAATCAACACGGCTTTATGAAAGACAGCGCATGTTAAACTAGCTCAATTGCATTCTATGAAGAAGTTAGTAGAAATATAGATCAGGGTGTTCTAGCATATGTTATCTGCTTCGATTTTGCCCAGGCATATGATACAGTTCCACACAAAAGGTTACTAATACAGGTGATACTCGAAAAATTAGAATATCGTGCAAAAGTTAATTTATTTCAGTAATGCAATTTAAAAGGTGAAACGAATATACAGGGAGTGCAGAATTATTAGGCAAATGAGTATTTTGACCACATCATCCTCTTTATGCATGTTGTCTTACTCCAAGCTGTATAGGCTCGAAAGCCTACTACCAATTAAGCATATTAGGTGATGTGCATCTCTGTAATGAGAAGGGGTGTGGTCTAATGACATCAACACCCTATATCAGGTGTGCATAATTATTAGGCAACTTCCTTTCCTTTGGCAAAATGGGTCAAAAGAAGGACTTGACAGGCTCAGAAAAGTCAAAAATAGTGAGATATCTTGCAGAGGGATGCAGCACTCTTTTTTTTTTTTTTTTAAATTCTTTATTTTTGTAGTGCGTATATTAGTCACATGCATACATATGGTACCCCAACGGCATTCCATATGCAGGTTTCAAGACATTAGTTACAGTAGGGGGTAAAGTCACTTAACCAACGCCAGCTGCTGGTATATGGTTGTCACCCCTTGTGTCGCCGTGTAGGCCTGCCTGCCCGCCACAGGGGGGGTCAGTCTCCCGGTGTGTGGAAGAGATCCATGTATAGGCCGTTGAGGGCTGTAGTGTTCTCCGTTTTCTCTTCTGGGTTTCCTCCCCAGTGGGCCGTGTGTGGGCTTCCCGACAGCTTGGTTTCTCTGGATTCAGCTTCGCTGCAGCTGGTTCCGCTTCACATTGGGCTTTGTGGTCGTCAGCGTGGGGTTTCATGCTTTGCTTGTTGCCGGTTTCCGGGATCGCTGAGCGAGGAGTTGGCGCCCTCAGTGGCGTGGGGTCGCAAGATTCCGCAGGCGTTGCAGCATAAGTTTTAGTGGTTTCCCGCGTGCTGCTGCTACGGGTCCTGCTTGGTGTAAAGGTTACTCTGAAGGTATGAGGGGGGCATAAAGATAGGGTGCGCCGAGTGGTCGGACGGATCCACGCCGCCACCGTTTTCATCGCCATCCGGTAAGTTTGTCTCCGGGCCCTATGTTTTGCCCAGAGATGGGTGCGCAGCAGGTCCACGAAGTCCCCTGTATGCTTGGGTGGTGTGAGGCATGGTCGCTTAATCGCAGGCCGCGGTTGCGCCGCCATCTTGGCTGATGCTCGTGAGCTCCTCGTGGCTGTTAATTTCGCCGCTTGTACAGATATTAGTGTGGGGGTAACCGTCCCCTGCGGGGACCGGGATGACCCCCGCCGGTCCACAGGGGGGGGTAGCAGGGCTGCGGTAGGCTTCTGCTCAAGAGCGCGTCCCGAACCGGGGAATCGCCCGCCTCCCCCAGTCCGCGGGCTCAGCTCAGAGTTAGGCCTCATGATCATTTGGAGGTTTTCCGTGGCGCATCGGTTGAGGAGTGGTACCGGTGTGTTCAGCATGCTTTGCTACGCTTGATCCCGGTCTCCGTGTGCCGCTAATGCCCCTTTGTCAGTCGGTAACCTCATAAGTTTGTCCGTAGTCACAGGAGCACTGAACAAGTGCGACTGGCCATCTTTGCTGTCAGGCCCCGCCCCCCGATGCAGCACTCTTAAAATTGCAAAGCTTCTGAAGCGTGATCATCAAACAATCAAGCGTTTCATTCAAAATAGTCAACAGGGTCGCAAGAAGCGTGTGGAAAAACCAAGGCGCAAAATAACTGCCCATGAACTGAGAAAAGTCAAGCGTGCAGCTGCCAAGATGCCACTTGCCACCAGTTTGGCCATATTTCAGAGCTGCAACATCACTGGAGTGCCCAAAAGCACAAGGTGTGCAATACTCAGAGACATGGCCAAGGTAAGAAAGGCTGAAAGACGACCACCACTGAACAAGACACACAAGCTGAAACGTCAAGACTGGGCCAAGAAATATCTCAAGACTGATTTTTCTAAGGTTTTATGGACTGATGAAATGAGAGTGAGTCTTGAGGGGCCAGATGGATGGGCCCGTGGCTGGATTGGTAAAGGGCAGAGAGCTCCAGTCCGACTCAGACGCCAGCAAGGTGGAGGTGGAGTACTGGTTTGGGCTGGTATCATCAAAGATGAGCTTGTGGGGCCTTTTCGGGTTGAGGATGGAGTCAAGCTCAACTCCCAGTCCTACTGCCAGTTTCTGGAAGACACCTTCTTCAAGCAGTGGTACAGGAAGAAGTCTGCATCCTTCAAGAAAAACATGATTTTCATGCAGGACAATGCTCCATCACACGTGTCCAAGTACTCCACAGCGTGGCTGGCAAGAAAGGGTATAAAAGAAGAAAATCTAATGACATGGTCTCCTTGTTCACCTGATCTGAACCCCATTGAGAACCTGTGGTCCATCATCAAATGTGAGATTTACAAGGAGGGAAAACAGTACACCTCTCTGAACAGTGTCTGGGAGGCTGTGGTTGCTGCTGCACGCAATGTTGATGGTGAACAGATCAAAACACTGACAGAATCCATGGATGGCAGGCTTTTGAGTGTCCTTGCAAAGAAAGGTGGCTATATTGGTCACTGATTTGTTTTTGTTTTGTTTTTGAATGTCAGAAATGTATATTTGTGAATGTTGAGATGTTATATTGGTTTCACTGGTAAAAATAAATAATTGAAATGGGTATATATTTGTTTTTTGTTAAGTTGCCTAATAATTATGCACAGTAATAGTCACCTGCACACACAGATATCCCCCTAAAATAGCTATAACTAAAAACAAACTAAAAACTACTTCCAAAAATATTCAGCTTTGATATTAATGAGTTTTTTGGGTTCATTGAGAACATGGTTGTTGTTCAATAATAAAATTAATCCTCAAAAATACAACTTGCCTAATAATTCTGCACTCCCTGTATGAGATAGACGCATTACATGCAAAGCAAGATAGTTCAGGCCGTGATTTGTCATAAGTGCGATGATTATGGCTTACAACTCATGAAAACCCCAAATCCACAATCTCAGTAAATTAGAATATTGGGAAAAGGTGCAATATTCTAGGCTGACAGTGTCCCACTCTAATCAGCTAAGTAAGCACCTGCAAAGGGTTTCTGGGCATTTAAATGGTCTCTCAGTCTGGTTCAGTAGGAATCACAATCATGGGGAAGACTGCTGACCTGACAGTTGTGCAGAAAACCATCATTGACACCCTTCATAAGGAGGGAAAGTCTCAAAAGGTAATTGCGAAGGAAGTTGGATGTTCCCAAAGTGCTGTATAAAAGCACATAAATAGAAAGTTATGTGGAAGGGAAAAATGTGCAAGAAAAAGGTGCACAAGCAGCAGGGATGACCGCAGCCTGGAGAGGATTGTCAGAAAAACGCCATTCAAAAGTGTTGGGGACTTTCACAAGGAGTGGACTGAGGCTGGAGTCACTGCATCAAGAACAACCACACACAGACGGATCCTGGACATGGGTTTCAGATGTTGTATTCCTCTTGTCAAGCCGCTCCTGAACAACAAACAATGTCAGAAGTGTCTTACCTGGGCTAAAGAAAAACAGACCTGGTCTTTTGCTCAGTGGTCCAAAGTCCTCTTTTCTGATGAGAGCAACTTTTGCATCTGAGTCCGGAGGAAGAATGGAGAGGCACACACTGCAAGATTCTTGAAGTCCAGTGTGAAGTTTCCACTGTCTGTGTTGATTTGGGGAGCCATGCCATCTGCTGGTGTTGCTCCACTGTGCTTCATTAAGTCCAGGGTCAACGCAGCTGTCTACCAGGAAATTTTGGAGCACTTGATGCTTCCTTCTGCAGACAAGCTTTATGGGGATGCTGACTTCATTTTCCAGCAGGAAAGCATGGTTCAATGACCGTGGGATTACTGAACTATATTGCTTTGCATGTAATGCGTCTATCTCATATATTAATTTCCCCTTTTACGTTGCATTACTGAAATAAATTAACTTTTGCGCGATATTCAAATTTTTCGAGTATCAACTGTAAAACTGAAATCAGTTGGTTTAGAGGAAAAATCGTGTTCTAGGATAGAACACTGGCTTGAAGATAGAGCGTAGAGAGTAGTTGTAAATGGAAAATGTTCTATCTCCAAATTCAAACTTGTGCTTCCAATATGATCATTTTGCAAACCACAGTGAACCAATCCATCCCTCCTCTGGCTTATTATTTGCTTCCATCCAACAACTCACTGACTATGCTGATTAACTCCATACATGGCGCATACTGATTCTCCGGAACCTGAAGATATATTAACAGCTAATTTGAAACTCTGTAGGCTATTCCCTGCGGCAATCTATCAGAAGATGTATCTAAAAATTGCTCCCAGGCATATTAATCTCCTGACAATCAATTCAAGTTAGGATCCTGGCTACTAACACGTGTTCCAAGAGTGGATGTGCAGTGGCAGATCTGAATAGCGTCTAATCCTGTAAGGCACTCACATGTTTCTGGAAAGATATATTTGACTTCATATATTCTACAACTAAACTCGGGATTACCTTGTCCCCTGAGGTGGCCCTATTTGGAATATTCCATTCACTTACTTTGAAACACTCCGAAATCATACAATACAAGTCAATTTGAAATCAATGGACACACACTGAGGTCCCATCCTCACCCTCTTTAAAATATACTAAACCTGGGCTGTGCAGTGTTATATAGTTGTATTTTACTGTGCCATCAAGGAGCTTGGGCTGTGACTTAATTATAGTACAGAGAATATCTCTCTAGATGAATCCCTCTGTTAAAGAACACAAGGAAAAAAAATGACAAACTGATTAAGTAGACTAAATGCTGTTAAAAAAAAAGCAATGTTTCTTCAGCATCATTTTATGGTTTCCAGTTAATGTCATTAAAAAACAATGATAACATCTTTCTGTTTTTTTGGGGGGGGGGGGAGGGTTGCTTGTTTTTAAACTTGTTAAAAAATCTGTCGTGTCCATAACATTTTTTCATTTTAATCAATTTGTTTATGGGCGAAACTAATTTCTGCAAAGGCCTAGTCTTTCTATCTTAAGCCAAAAGTGGCCAAATACCAGCTGATGTTGGAGAAAACCATGCAAGGAAGAGAAAACCGTGATCCAACAAAGCAAAAAAGGTCACAATTGGAGTAAATCCCTTTGTTAAGTGCTGCTATAATTTCTCTCGAACAGCATGCACGTTACTAGCGGTGACTGACAGTTATGCAGACAAACTGCTGCCTGACATCTCTGTAACCAGCTGTACGTGGGAAAAATATGCTTAAGGTACCACTTGTCAAAATAATGAAGATGGATTATCTAAGTCTGTGTCATCATACATTTAGTGGCTTTCCCAGGGATCAAGGCCATGCAATCATTACATGGATAAGGAACAAGGAGAAGACTTAAGGGTGTTTGGAACTAACAGAATCTTTTTTCATTCTTTAAAATTCTGCTGCTTATTTGCGTGTGTACAGCTGGTGGTTGCTTTAAATGAGAAGAGGCATCATATTGCCTGGGATTTTGCACCATGGTCTTAAAATGTCCTAGATACAGCATTGGGGAATTGAGGAGTGCAAAATTACTTGCATTACATGGGGACTTTTTGGTGGGCATTTTCAGCCCCAAACATTCATTCACAAGCTGCAATCAGGCATATTACTGACCAATTTGATTTTAAAAAAACAAAGTGCACCGGAAATCTTGTGCATGGCATTAAATAAATTACTCATTCCATTGAAAAGACTATACACATGTTTGCTTTCAATGTGAGCCCAGCCAACCTGGAATTCAAATTCAAATTTCAAAACCAAAAATAATAACACCGGTTTAGCCACCTCTTGTCCTTTCTAATGATCGACTCTTTACTGGTTTGGTTTTAAATGTGCTAACATTTTGTAATTTTAAAAAACAGGGATAGAGGTAAGCAGTGGGCAATTCTCCTGACCCATTCTGCCATTCTATTAAATGCCATCTTAGATCTATCTTTATATGCAATGGGTTCTGTAGTTGAATGATGGGAACAAAAGAACCCTTTCACCATTCTATAAAGAGCTTTCAGTGTCAACATTTCTAAGGTAATTCATCATTTTATATTCAATTATCTACGACAGTGATGGCTAAAAGGTAAATTGCCTGTGGAAGCGGATCTCCTATGATGATTTTCCAGCCTAGCATAATGTGTGTTATAGTTCTGTAATAACTATGGATCTATCTTTTGTCCAACTCAGATCAATAAAATGCAACAAAACAAACACAGCATTTTACATTTCAGCTGACTGATCATCAATTTCTGGTCAGATACTGCCCTCTAGTGGTCTACTTGTGTGAATGGCTCTACAAGAGAGTTGAATATTCTATACTCAACCCTAGATCTCTAAACATCCAGTGTTGTAGATAAATGGGAACTGCTCTGAAAAAATATAATGTGGGGGAAAATTTTGATCCAACAGATCTACACACCAATGTTTTGAATCATACCCAATGCCTGAACATGTGGTTTACAGTATCTCTTTTATCTTTTTTAGGGCAAATGCAAAGAGTTTTTGAATATGCAGCTGTGGAAGAGGTGGCTTTATCGAGAGATGAGCTGTTGTTGTCTATTCGCTGTAAGAGGAAGTTTACACACCAGATATTTTATTTTACACCCAAATATTTTCCAGTACAATTCATTTCATTAATAAAAAAAACCAGAACATATTACTTAATTAATACAGATATTTTCACCTCACAGTCCGTTAGAAAAAGGTAATGGGGCAAGATATTTCAATGTGATTATTTCCAATAGATGGAGTAAGTCCGCCACGCTCAGTTTTGTATGGTAATGCACTGGCCAATGCATTTTTACCCATTACACAAATCCAGAAATATATAAAAAGTATATATCGTAAAGGATCGAGGTGTTCTAACCTTGCTGAGCACAGTACAATCAGTATTAGATATAAGCTAGATTCGACTAAAGCAGAAATGAGAGGCCGAAATCCAATATGAAGATATAAACCAGGGCATTGTCAGAAAAAAAGACAGGGATTGAATGTCCATGAATCCACGAATATTGTCTTGACGATCAATGTATCTGTATTAATATCCAAGTCCATTAAGTGACAAAAGTGACTTTTATTTAGTCTAATGACTAACCGGCATAGTTTTGACCCTTGAAAAAGACCCATGTAGGTGGAACCATTGCCTGAGTTATAGTTAAAGTTCTAAAACTGAATAAAGTTCCCTTTCATCACTGAATTAATGGGAACCAGAATGCTGCTAATTTGCACCAAGGGGTCACTCAGAGAAGAGCTATGAGAGAATACTGGTGGCGGAGTAGGTCTTGATCTCAATCCAGCAGCTGTGGGGACAAAGATACTGTGATTACTTCTCCCAGCAAACTATGATCTGGAAGTAGTTGCAACCGCTACCACACTGGATTAAAGCCTTGCTGGGCCTAAAACTGAACATGTTGCTGGGCCTTAATGGATGTTACAGATTACTCGTATAGCATATGTCAGTATCACTAAACAATACAATTCTTTGTAACAATATGGACTTTATATGTAACTGTTTAGCCTGGTCAATAGAGGAAGATGAGGCAGTAACTCCAGTTCTCGTTGCAAAAAAATAAAATCAAAGATTAAGATCTGGTAAGAGATAAATGTCCTTATATTTGTTTGTCATAATAAGTTCTGCAGTTTCCTCTAATTGATGGGTTGTATTCCTAATGCTATAGTGCTGCTGTTCCTGGTAACATATCTAGAGCAGAACCCCCTAACCCTCCCCTCATCTTGCAATAGTCCAATACAAAACTCATCATATAAGATCACAGGGACCTAATGCGCATGCGCAGCAAGCACCTTGCATGCTTACAAGATTCCCCGAAGGAAAACATTGTATTTAATGCTTTTCTATGGGCTTCCGCATCACGTGACTGTGTTTTACTTGGTCAGTGCACTGGAAGCACCTCTAGTGGCTGTCAGCATGAAGTTTCTAAAAACTGCAATGCTTTACATTGCAGGGTTAAAATAATTGAATCACTGCGCCCAGACCACTTCACTGAGATGAAGTGGTCTAAGTGACTTTAGTGGTCCTTTAATATTACACTATCTGCAAGAAATACCTTACACCTCAAATTTGTAAGAAATATCCTGACAAAAAAATAGTCTAAGAAAATAAAAGCCAAATGGCAGGAATTAAAACAAACCTACATTATCAACGTGGCGAACCACCTGGCATCCAGACTGGGTACCTCCGCCAATCATGCTTCTTAGAGCACCGCACCGGACACCATAACCACTGTAGCCCTGTTAGCCGCCGCAGCTTGGCTGAACTCTCACCGTCCTTTCCCACCCGGGACCAAACACCTGGATCCAGCTCCCAGTGGGAAGACCTCTCCTCCAAGAGAGTATTGCTGTATAGCCGGTAAAAGAGCAAGTGATATCGGGGGTGGGGCCTGACCGCTTTGTTTGGGCTCCCACATCTGAGCCAAAAAACGGGAGATAATTTTGTGACACCAGCTACTATTGACCTGAATCGGTGATCATATTACTCACAAGTCGATGGCAAACTCGGGGATACCTTACCTGACAACATACAGTGCCAAAATACCCTGTTTGAGGCCTGAGGCCTACCTGAGCCTGAGCTGGGGTGAGACGGCCACTCTCCCAGTTCTCTGGCCGGTGTCTCGCTGTCCTCTGGACCGGGAGGGGTTATTCCAGTCCCCAAGGATGACCAAACATCGGCCCCGCTGCAGGTACGAGCCCCAAGATGGCTGACAGTCCACAACCTCGTGCGCAGCACTATGCTAAAGCCAAGCAGTGCACGTGTGCCTGTATTCCAACAAGCAAACGAAACGAACAACGGCACCTGGAGCGCAATACCTGACCTCCTTGAGAAGGCAGCAAAGCGCGAGCAGCAAACAGAGGGGTGGGAGAGGAGTGGGCCCCCCCCGGTCAAACCTTTTACGGAACTGCTACGACCTCACACGATGGGCCCGCCCGGGCTGAAGACCACACGGGAAGTACTCACGAAGCATCGGCCACAGCCGCAGAGGATCCGAAGCCGCAGGCGGCGACCCTCCAGTTGGATCCAACGCGGTCCCCTATATGGGAAGAACCCGGCCTCACACAGGAGCAGCCGGATTCATGGCACCGAGATGCAGGCCTTCACAACGGTCTGGGGATATGGGGAGGGCTGGCTCGGACTCTGTCTCTTGCTCTCATGTCACCCCTCAAGCCAGATACCAAGCAGAGGCATCGGCTTATCCAGGACTTTGCGCCATATCCACTCAGCTGGCGAAGTTGCTCACAAGGTGGACTGCCCCCTGATTTTAGCATGCCAGCCTGTAACCCTGGTTCTACCCGGTCGCAAGACCAAGGACTCACTTTATATGAATGCCCACATGTCTTGCATAACTACCTGGCTGACACTTAGCCAACTTATGACCTAATGACTAGCCGATGCCGTACTACATAGAGCGAACACACGCATAAGACACATGCCTAGCGCTGACACACACCAGATATACTGAACACGACTACACTTGATGCACCCACTATAACATCCATCTTGGGGTGGCTAGGCTAGGTCGACTTAGACCATGCGCACAGTGCAGTGAGGTGGGAAACCCGTGGTCTCCTCAGCTTGGAAACCTAACACGACGCTTCAGCTCATTATAAGCACACTCATACACTCAGCCTGCAACACTCAGGTATGTTGCTTAAACGAGTTATAGTAGTAAGCGGTCATACACTTAGCCTGACACACCGTGCTTTATATTAATCTACTCAGACATACCAAGCTTAGCAAAACTACTCAATACAAAGGTGACTGCCTCATCTGTAACTCTTCTGCTACTCGTTATTTACAAAATATGTCTGATGTTTCTAGTTAAACTCCTTTATTAATACCATGTTAAAAATGTGCATGCCATCTCAAGTAACCCACATGTACTGCATTTTGCCAAGCCAGGGGATTGCCGTTGGGGTACCCCAGGCCAGTATCTTACAATATGCACTGCAAAAATATAAAAAAACAAAAACAAATTAAAAATAAAATAAAAGAGCAAGTGATATAGCAGTATAGCTGTTCCCCCCACACATGAGCCAAGGCTTAATGCTGGGAGTCATCTGGTTTTTAGGAGGCCACACACCGCTTTTTATGGAAAAGCCCCTGAGAGAGGTTTCCAATACAAAATTACTGGGAAATCCCTGCCAGGATCCTCTGTGCCTGAGAGATAATAACCTGAGCAAACACTTATAATTAAATTATTTCTCACGGACAAAAAAATATAACAATTTATAAAACTCCCCAAAATATACATAAAATACACAAAAAAAACACACAAAAGTTACATTCTCAAATAGCCCCGATCTTGGTGACCAACATATCCAAAAATCACCCAGATCAATTCAGGAGTTCGGGTTTTTCATGGAAGTCAATTATTTGACTGACCGCACACATGGTCCTATGCCCAAAACAGTTCCATGAAATCAGTGCTAGCGGACAGTCAACTTCGGTAACATAAAAACTAAGGAATTACCAAACGTAGCCTATATTTGAACAATGGAGCTTGTTCCCCTCATCCAGACGAACGATTCCACCGAACAGTGTTCTTCTAGCATCTACAGAACCAAACGCAGCCGTGATGGAAGTCCAGTGGTGTTCGGGAGTTTCCGATTAACTCAACGACCAAACAAAGCTGCCTGCGTTCGCAGGAACAAGATGGCCGCCGCCTTGTGGTCATTCATACAAACTGCGGCCACCCAGACGAACAATTATAACACTGCTGCTAGATTAGGTGATGACAGGGATTAACACACAGGCGTAACTAGAAACCACGGGGCCCCGGTGCGTAAACTGCCCTGGGGCCCCCCCATACATCTACCTCCTATCCCACACTTTCCCCCCCCTCACACATGCAAACAGATACACATGCAGACACATACATACAGACATACACACAGAGACCCATACATACAGACACATGCAGAGACACACACACATACACTCACAGACACAGACACACACACACAGACACTCTCACACACACACACACTGAGACACACATACACACACACACACATACACTTACAGACACATACACATTCAGACACACACATACACTTACAGACACACACATACACTTACAGACACACACAAATTATTAATATTAAATAATATCTCCTGCCTGGCGAGCTGGCGTGGATTTGTCCCTGGGGTCCAGTGAGGCTTTAGTGCAGCAGGCGGCAGAGTTCCTGTCAAACGCGGCGAGGGAGCTGTGTTCTCTGTGCTCTGCTCCCTCGTGGGCTTGTCTACTGATGCCGGGAGCCGGAATATGATGTCATATTCCGGCTCCCGGCATCAGCAAATGGCAGGCGAAGAAGGAGAGCCAAAAGAACTCAGCTCCCTCGCCGCGTCTGACAGGAGCTCTGCCGGCTGCTGGAGGGGTCCATTAGATGGCCATCGGGCCACCTCTCGGGCCCCTCTATGACAGGGGGAACATGGCGGGGGCGGCATCTAGGCGGCCCATGGTTGCAGGGTTCGTGGCTGTGGCCGGGCTCCCTGCAGTGAGGGGCCCGGTCGCCGCTGCAACCCCTGCAACCGTGGTAGGTACGCCACTGGATTAACAAGCTCCCTGGTGGTCCCTAGTTCGTGCATCTGTTCGGTTCCCGAACAGCATGGGAAAGTGGTACGAACTAATTATTTTCATATGGCTTTTACAGGGCTCATAGTCCTGGGGCAAGAGGCTGGCAAGCAGGCTCCTCCAGGAGTCTGTAGCGAGGTTACTTTCGCCACAATCAGTATGATTTTTTACGCCTACAAAAAAAAGAAACATAACAGTAGTTTCAGTTAATCTCAAGAAATCCAAATTTGGTAATAATCTGTAGATAATTCTGTTTGCAGACCATTTTATGTGAAGGACAGCCAGAAGCAATTTGAGAAATACAATTACAATCATTGTTGTTTGAAAATTTACTTCTGGTTTACGTGGAAAACCTTTCCGAAATACAACAAGGCAATTTATATTTCCATGGTAATGTGAAGCAATGAGAGAGGTTTCCCGCACACAGAACAAAAAGCAATTGTCCGAGATGCACCCGTGGAGAGTCAGTGAGTTAAAAACTGGATTATTCAAGAAAGGTTTATTGAATTTTTTCAATTACTTTCACAAGAGTGGAGGAGGGAAACAGCATTTAATCCATAATGAAGATTAAATGAACATGACTTAGGATGCATCGGCCGGGGGGCGCCAGATTTGGGTAACTCGACAGGAGGGAAGCACCCCGCGCTCCCTCCTGCAGTCACTCAATGTAGCGTGGCCGGGTGGCACGGACCAGGGTACAGGAGCGTCTGTTTCCTGTACTCAGCCACCAGCTGTGAGCACTTCCTGTCAGTCTGGCCGAGTACAGGAAACAGACGCTCCTGTACCGCTGTCCGCGCCGCCCGGCCACACTACAAAGCTAGGTAGGAGGCAAAACAGGGAGGGGGATAACACTAAGGGGGGAGAGAAGGGGGAGAGGGAGGTCCACCAAAGGGGGGAGGAGGAGAGGGAGGTCCATTAAGAGGGGGAGGAAGGAGAAGAGAGAGGATCACTAAGGGTGAGAGAGGACCACAAAGGCGGGGAGGGGAGGAGAGGGAGGACCATTAAAAGGGGTGGAGGAGAGGGAGGACCACTAAGGATGGGGGGAAAGGGTGGACCACTAAGGGGTTGGGGGAGATGGAGGACCACTAAGGGAGGAGAGGGGGGAGTGGAGAGGACCACTAAGAGGGGGGGAGACCACTAAGGGACAGGGAGGGCAGTGGAACACTGAGGGACAGGGAAGAGAGAGGGGAAACCACTAAGCGACAGGGGGCAGGGGAGAGCTCTAAGGACAGAGGGGACATCTCTAAGGAAGGGGAGGAGAGAGCAATAAGGGACAGGTGAGTAGGGGAGATCACTAAGGGACAGGAGGGGAGGGGAGAACACTAAGGGACAGGAGGGGGGAGCTCTGAAGGACGGGTGGGGAGAGCATTAATGGACGGGAGGGGATATCACTAAGGGACAGGGGGCAAGGGAGAGCACTAAGGGACAGGAGGGGAGAGCACTAAGGAACATGAGGGGTGAGCTCTGAGGGACAGGTGGATAGAGCACTAATGGACTGGAGGGGACGGGATATCACTAAGGGAAAGGGAGAAATGGAGAGCACTAAGGGACAGGAGAGGAGGGGAGAGCACTAAGGGACAGGAGGGGAGATCACGATAAAAAATAAAAATAAAGAGCTACTCCCCTCTTGACCCCTATCCTACCCTACTGTAACCGACTACCTGGCACCCCGACTGGGGTATTCCCCATAAATTACATCTGATAGCCCTGATCTGGGCGAACAACATATCCAAAAATCACCCAGATCAGATAAGGGGTTCAGAAAATCTATGGGAGTCATAGTTTTGCCCAGGTGAACACAGGATTTCATGCCCAAAACAGTTCCATATAATCGTGGCTAAGTGCCGCTGGAGGACCGACCGGGAACCGCAAGGTTTTCATGCCGAAAATAGTTCCAGGGCATTCACGGCTATGTCCCCCTGAAGTCTATTTGCGGTTTTAGCCCATGCGATAAGATGGACTGTTCGGGAGTTCGAAGAACCAATGTTTAAAGTCCCAATAGGCACAATTAGGGTGTCTCAGCCAAAATAAATTAAAGGGGATATAGTCAAAGGGTAAAAGGCTGGCAAGTAGTCCTCTCCAAAGCCCAGTGGCAAAGTGACTTTCGTCACACCTACAAATCCTCTCTTTCCCACTACACACATACACAATGCATCCCTACTCACACACAGACACACCGAAACACACAATGCATCCCTTACGCACACAAAAACAAAATGCATCTCTTACACACACTCAATGCACCCCTTACAGACACACACTGCATTACATTACATACACAGAAACACACCTTGCATCCCCTACACGCACACACCCAGAAACACACAATGCATTCCTTACACACAAACACACACTGCATCCCCTATACACACGCTACATCCCTTACACAAATTGGTATCCCTATAAACTACATTCTATAATTACACACACACATTACATCCTCTGCAATAACACATCCTCTACACACATACACTCCACTCCCTGCGAGCAAACTCATGGGTGGGGCATGTAGGTGGACTTATGGACGGGCCTTGTAGTAATACTCACGGTCAGACCTTGAGCTTTGTAAGGGGCCCCAAAAAATGGAGCTGCTTCCGGTTTGTTGATTTTTGTGAGCACTGTTACAAACAGTCTCCAGAGAGGCTCTTCTACACCAGACCTGTGGAGCCAGACTGAGCCCATCATCAGCCTCTTTTCCTCATCTGGTGGTAAGTAGGCAATCCAATATATTATTAGTGGCACTAATCTCTAATTTACCTCATATTAAAGGGCCACTATAGTCACCAGTAGTGGTATAGTGGTTCTGGTCTCTATAGCCTATCCCTGCAGGCTTTTTAATATAAACACACTGCCTTTTCAGATAAAAAAGACACTGTGTGCAGAACTAGCGTTAGCCTATATGGCAGATCATATGGGTGGGGCATTGTGATGTCACCTGGTGAGCAGAACATATGGGGTGGGGGCGGCAATAATCCTTGCACCTGCCCTGTGGACCATGGTATGAATAAATATAAATCCGGTAATTAGAACTTGTTATACTTGAGGAGAGGATCTGTTCGATGCTCCACGCATGAACATGCTTGAAATTAACCAGTTATCTGCGTAAATCATAAGACCCAATGCCCAGGCAAGTATGAGGAGATGTGGAGGACCATTGAGCAAGTCCTCCTCTGAGGTATACAGCAATCTGTAGGAACCCATTTTCCAAACATATATACCCTGATCCATAACACATTGAGCATGGAGCTAGTGGGCAGGTCTAACTATCTACCTGCAAAAATATTAACTTATAACCAGCAGGCAAGTGGAAGACTACAAAGAACCCTCCTCACCTACATTTCTCATTTTCGTAATAATTGTTCCTCAGCTTAGGTATATTTCTCATTTTCCATAATACTTATTCCACAGCTCAGAGAATTATTAAACCTCACACTTCTGACTATATTGTAAATAAAATGGAGGGATTTTTTTTTTTTGTGGCTTCTCTGCCCTGGGGATGGCACTGTTTATTTTATTTAAAAATGTTTTTTTTTTAACAATTTGCCCACCGACTGATTCTTCAAAATTCTCCAGTCTTGTCTCGAGACATGAGGCGCGCAGAGATCTCAGAATCTCCCTCGAATAGTGCCAGTTCAGTAAATGATTCATTGTTTGCTAAATTTCTTCACGTCATACAAACCAAGGAAGTTACGGTGGGGGATACAAGTGATTTAAACCCCCTTCCACATGAAGTCCGTGGATAGTCAACACATTGTTAAACACAGATCTGCACTCCAGTCAAGCCAAAAGACTTGCTTTTCCAACGGAATTCTCACATTTGCAGTGATGTTACTACCGCAAAGGATCCCGGGTGGGTATATGCACATTATTTCAACAAAGAATCCCCTTTTTGCCTCATTATTCCATTTTAGACATGGTTTACCTGGAGTTTGTGTTTGGTGCATACAACAGCTTTCATACAACACAGGAAGAGAGGCAGTAACATCACTGCAAGTTTGAGATTTCTGTGGGAAAAGCAAGTCCTATGGTTTGACTGGTGTGCAGATCTGTGTGTAACAATGTATTGACTATCTTATATCAGACATACATACCATAAAACAGCCACAAGGTGGTACTCTCACACATCATAACAAGTGTGTGAACATATTAATAAATCCAACTGTAAGAACAGGTTTTGGGTGTTTTTTTTCGTTTTAGTTTGGGTTGGGAAATATACTAGGGACCCTTATAAGTTTAGCTACCACATAACCTGCATTCAAGGAAAGACACTGCATTGAAGTTAGGATGAATCTGGGGGAAAAAAATCAATATTTTACCTCAGAAAACAACTCCAAACTATCTCCCAAACAGCTTGAAACCTTCTCTAACACCACTAAGACATACAACACCTAATATTACAAAGATAAATAAACCTGCTGGAAGTCTATAAAATGCCACTTTAAAACCAACACAAAAAAGGTGTTTTTTTTTTTTTTTGTTTAGTTTTTTTTAACTTTTTCAGAACACAGCTGTGTCCGTCAGTTGTTTAATAAACATGAGGCAGCAAGTAATTGGAATGCCACCCTCAGGTGTGTAACCTGTGGATTGTAGGATTGTGAAGTTACCTGTGCATTCTAGAACACCTGAAATGGTTACATAATGTATTTAAAGACTGACATAGGAAGGCAAAATACCCACACACTGTGACTGCACCACACGTCAGACATCCATACTGTTAATAGGGGTGTGCATTGTTACTGCCACACTCCACTGGACGAGGTTGCCATATCCACCATGTTTATGGGCAGCACAAGAAAAGTGCTGACCTGGATTATATATAATTCAAAGACTGCAGTGAACACAATGGAGTTATTAATGGGGGGGCTGTGCATTATATTTATTTTACCCAATGCAGGGCATTATTTTCCATATGCTGCACAGTGCACACCCATATGTACAGGTACAGTGTGTTCAAAGAAACAAGGTGTATCTGTCCTACCTACACACCAACAGTGACTCTGACAATAATACTCAGCTTACTGACCCAGCAGTTATAGTGAGCTTCTCACAATAATAAAGTGCGCAGTAATCCACAGACAGCCATGGTGACGGTGCACAGAAGCGGTTCGAGCTCCTCTTACCTGTCAGAGCTCCGCGGGGGCGTCACAACGTCCACAGAGACTGGTAAAGCGACGGGGTAGCGGAGCCAGAGCAAGTCACGTGATTGGTAGCTTCCTGCAATAGCTGTGAGTGGACCTTACAGAGGCTCTAACCAGCATGGGGAGCCAAACGGAGCACCAATGTCTCATAGGGTATGGTTAATGTGCATGCTGGTCCTGATTACCTGTATGGGGCCACAGTTACCCACCTTCAGAGGGATTATCCTTACAGTATGCTGAATTAATGGACAGCTCCCCCTATTGGTTATCTTGGTTATCACCACTGGCCACTGAGGGGCAGATTAACTAAATATCGCTAACAAAAGTGGTCTTAAGGTAACAAAATAAAAACCTCAATAAAAAGTGCAAAAGCAGAAAGATAATCAGATAACGGTTCAATCTAATAGGTTAAATACATATAAATACTAAAATAGCAGAAGCATATAAACCCACTAATAAAAGTACCCAGTAAAAATACATGTGTAACGAAGACTCTTTAGTATAAAAGGACACCCTTACATAAAAAGCTTGTAAACATGAATAGACACTTCCTAAAATGAGGTCTCATAACACAGCCCTTATATATGAATAAAAAAATGTCCTTGTAACAAAAAAAAAAACCACTGGTAGACTGTAGCAGAAGTACAGGATACAATTGTATATAAATTGTAGCTACAGAAGGAGCATGCTATCCTTAAATAATATTGTACCTACAAACATACACATGGGGTACACTAAGGCTTCCAAGAGGAAAAAATCACTTTGAATTACAGAGGAATAGGAAGTGAATTTAGGACAGGAGTATGAAGTGAGACTTCAAAAGCATGATCTAAACACAAAAACAGCTTAAAGGGACACGCCAGGCACCCAGACCACTTCTGCTCATCGGAGTGATCTGGGTGCCAACTCCCACTACTCCTAATCCTGCAAGTGTAATTATTGCAGTTTTTTTATAAACTGCAATAATTACCTTGCAGGGTTAACTCCACCTCTAGTGGCTGTCTACTAGACAGCCACTAGAGGTCACTTCCTGATTTATAGCAAGGATTTTCCTTGCTAGAGCGTCGCTGGACGTCCTCACGCTATGTGAGGACCTCCAGCGTCGCTCATTTCCCCATAGGAAAGCATTGTAAGTCTTTTTCAATGCTTTCCTATGGGGAGACGTAATGCGCATGCGCGGCATTGCTGCGCATGCGCATTAGGTCTCCTCGGCCTCCACAGAGGAGGAGACAGCGACGAGGGACATCGCCGCTGCCTCAGGTAAGTGACTGAAGGGGTTTTCACCCCTTCAGTAACTGGGGATTGGGGAGTGGGAGGGAGAGGGACCCTCCAGTGCCAGGAAAACGGATTGTTTTCCTGGCACTGGAGTTTCCCTTTAATTACGCTAAAGTTGTTTTGGTGACTATAGTGTCCATTTAAGTGTCTTTGACCATTCTAAATGTTGAGAGGTAGAGTCTCATCTTGACTATTTTTCGCCAATTCTGATGTCATTTTGTAACATTGGTATATAACAATGGTTAAAACCCCGTTGTTCTCAGGAGATGTTGCTGAACACATATCAGGGTGTTCTTAGTCAGTAACACATAACAGGAACTGAGAATCCATGCCTAAAGTACAATGTGAGAGAAAAAACACAAAAAATGACTACCCAAAAGTTTGACAAAGACTGGTGGTAGAATTAGTGCATGAAAAGTGTTAAAATACAACCTTTTAAAATACCCTAGGGTGTCTACTTTTCCAAAATATATGGTCTGATGGGGGTAAATTACATTGGCCGGTTCAAAAATGTCCCAAATAGGACATGGGTGCATGATGACCAGCTGTGAAAATTCCAAGTTGGAAAACTGGAATGCGCACCCTCCAAATAAGGTATTTTAGCCCCTCGAGAACCTGACATACTTATACATCACTGTACTCAGGAGATGTTGCTGAACACATATTGGGGTGTTCTTTGGCAGTAACCCTTAAAGTTCTCAGTACATGTATTCTTAAATTGCTATGTGTGTCAAAAAAATCACCAATTATTATTATTTTTTTCATTTGGCATAGATTGGTGGTAAAATGGTTGCGTGAAAAGAGTCAAAATACCCCAAGTTTAAATACACGTAAAGTGTTATTCAGGGATTCCTGACAGATATCAGTGTTACAATGTAACATTCTTTAATTTAAAAAAAAAAAAAGTGGTTTGGAAATAGCAAAGTGCTACTTGTACTTATTGCCCTATACCTTTCCAAAAAAGGTAAGACAATGTTAACATTGGGTATTTCTAAACTCAGGACAAAATTGAGAAACTATTTAATACGGGTGTTTTTGGCGGTTGTAGATGCGTAACAGATTTTGGGTGTCAAAGTTAGAAAAAGTGTGTTTGTTACAAATGTTTCATCATATTTTATAAAGTTTTTATAGTAAATTATATGATATGATGAAAATAATGGTATCTTTAGAAAGATCATTTAATGGTGAGAAAAGCTGTATATAATATGTGTGGTTACAGTAAATGAGTAAGAGGAAAATTACAGCTAAACACAAAAAAATGCAGAAATTTAAAAACAGTCCTGGTCCTTAACGGTAAGAAAACTGAAAAACGTTCTGGTACAGAACCCAAGTAAAGCATCTGTAATCACTGACAATGTTGGTCACCAAAGGACACGTTTGCTTTACTATCCCAGCTGGTTGAAGAATCCCAGCCACTTGTATATCTGCAAACATCTTACCCTCGTGTAGAATTACCATCATTTTTGCATGTTACAAAGATGCAGATAGGAGCCGCACACAATCCCAGCGAGCACTCTGTGCACTGGAACAGGACCAGCAATCCCACAACAATAAGGCTACAAAAAGAAAATCTCCCAGCACTCAGGGTGTTCAAGCCGCAGGCAGATTTAATGGAACAAAAAAGAAAATAAATGTTTTCGACCTGCCTAGAGGTCTTTGTTAAGCTCACTAAGACGTCTTGGCAGGTCAAAAAGCTTTCCCGTTTAATCTACTTGTGGCTTCAAAACCCTGAGCGCCTGGAGATGTTTTTTTTTGTATCATGTTTGCATGTGTCATGTATGTAAAACATTGTGCATAATCACATACCACATTTGTTACATTGGTGTTTCCGATTCCACATTCGGGGACATTCTGTGGACTCACAACACATAAATGGGGCTTTCAGGCTCAGACTGTGGACTCCTAAAGAGACACTCAAGCCCCCTAAAGAACTTTGGCGTGCTGGAAAGCTTTATGTGTGAAGAGTGTGTCCTATTATTTTCATATTGGAAATAGTGCATATTTCAATAGAATTATATTGGTTACTCCCCCCCTGGCTTTGCAAGCAGACAACAGGTCATGTTACTTCCTGGTTTGGTTAGCTTAGCTGCACTGAACTCAAGAGGCAGCAGTTGCACAGAGCACCCACCTTGCATAGACTTCTCAAGAGCTGTATTGGGAAGTCTGTGATTGGACAGCTACAGATAATCCGGGCAGGTTAGAAGAGGAGGGCTGGCAACGGCAGCAGACAAGAGATCTATATCTTGTTCAAGCTCTATTTAGCTATACCCCAATGCAAATAAAATGCATAATTAAATGCATGCAAGTTTTCATTTGGAGTATATCTACAGTGATTTTTATTTATTTTGTATTTGTGCAGTGGAGTGTCCCTCTAAGGCCAGAATACACTCATCAAGGTATCACGAGAGATTTGGAAACACTGACTGCGAATCTGACCACTTACCTTAAAAAAAATAACGGAGAACAAATTGGTGAGATCAGACATTAATGAGCATTCAAATCCTTGTTTATTTTTGTGCATGGCCAAAACATGGGCGATACTTGATGTAAATATTGTAATAAGAGGGAATGCATGGGTAGAAGTCAGATTTATATAAAGGAATTCAGTAAGTTTAGGGTATAAATCATTAGCAATGAAAATGTCTTCAATTTCATGCAGGTGATGATAGACCAAGTTTTTCGACTGTTCCCCTTCCTCACTGCATTAATACTGCACATCAGATTATACATGTTACTGGCATTATTAAAGTCACAGTGCCTCGGAACCAGTGGACATGCATTCAGACATCAGCCACCATGCAGTGTTACCCCTCTCTCTCTGCTCCCAAGGAGTGTTGATGTGTTTGAGCATCTTTGCTCTCTTTAAATATAAAAAGTTAAGTTAGAAAAGTTATACAGCTCATCCTGTCTTTAAAAACGGGTTAGCGCGGACTTTGTTTTAAAAGCAAGATTCACACAGCAAAGGCTTAGTAGAATACACAAATAAAATATTGCTAGTTCTTTTGTAGAACCTACTGAAATTCACATTGACGAAACGCTTAACAGAGAAATGCACTAAGGCATCGGTTCGGAGAGCAACCAATCTCACAGTACAGAGGACTAATGGGCGTACAGATGTTAAGTATCTGGCGGCCTAGAGGGTTTTGTCATAACTAAGTGACACCAGAAAAATAACAGATTTTAACCTCACAAACAACCCGATATAAATGAGACCCATCGAAAAAGAAGGATCCATGGTACAGTGAATCTGTGGTTCCAGCTTTTCTAGATCAATTTATTCCTTACTCTGCTACTTGTGATTTGTTTATAACCTAGAATCGGACTGCATTAGTTCAATCACTTCGTAATCACTAATCTGGATCATTAAAGTCAGTAGGAAGTGAGCGAACAATGGTATGCATATTAAAAATATATAAAAACCACACAAGCAGGATATAGAAATGAATAGTTCTGTTGTTATGCTAGGACAAAAGTTCTTATAAGGGAACTGCTACTTCTTTGGAAATTAGACAATTGAATTATTCATGAAAAATTAACAGTAACTTGTGTTAATTCATTTTTTTTTTATACAATCCTCCATTTTCTTTTAAATGCATATTACAAAGATTTAGAATTGAGTTCATTACAGGCACAGTCAGGCACACAATGCATGAAGGAAGGAGAAGGGCATCATTTGGGTCTATTTGTCCTCCTCTAGTTATCATGAGTATAATGTGCTTTTTCTTAACCCTAAAATCTATTTTTGGGTCCCAATGCGGGGGTTAAGAACCACTGTGTAATTTAATCTTAGGCAGAAAACTTTGAGTTTACAAAACACGTTTTGCAGGGTTACTATACCATTAGTGTACCAAGATAACTTTTTACACATATTATTCTAACATCAACATTTCTTAGAAATACTGTAACCAATGTGGCCCGGAAACGCATTACCTTCTGCAACCACTTCGTGGCAGCACTACCTGGTCTGTACTGCAGATTTACAGTTAAAAACAAGAGAGAAGACCTCTCTATAAAGAGCACAGACGTTGTTATCAAACAAAACAGAACTGGTGCTAGATTGTGTCAATAATTTGAAATTCACATGTGAGCTTAAATTAACCTGAGCCATTAATGTGTTGTTGTGAGATGGCTGTATTTGTGCAGGGCTAAGAAAGCTTGAAAACTGCAAAAAAAATAAAAAAAAGAACCCCAAAAAACAGCCGTATTCTGTTATTTAGAAATTGTCTCAGTTTCCCAGCATCAGAAAAAAATTATGAAACAGTTTTGTTTATTTATTACAGTTCTGAAAGGTTTGCCCAGGTTATTAAGGAACACTTTGATTGTGCATCTTCGTCCTGTTATGTACACGTTTTGGCACGTTTAACAAGCTTGGCGTGTAGATCCATAGGATCTCTCTTGGAGACAAAGAGTTGTGCTGGACTAGGAATCAACTTTAGGATAAATGCACACTTTATTATTCCTGCTAATTTTACGTTCAGTTCTGCACTTGGGTTGTTTAGTCTGGATTAACTCCTCTGGGGTATTTCCCAGTGGGGGCAAAAGGCGCTTCTTGCTATTCCGTTTATCAGAAAGCCACTGAGGGGGTAACTCAAAAGGTCCAAACCCAAACTGCATGGAATATTTGTCATTAAGCACCTCTGCCTCACCGGGCATTAAGGGTGCAACTTGGGACGCAGATTCTGCGCTCTGCGGAATGAACCTCTGTACGAGAGTTTCCTCCACCGCGTTGCTGGTACTGGGTAATGCCTCTTTCACTTTGTAGTTTCTGGCACCTTCAGACTTGATCTCATTATCATCATCCTCTTCAACAGACTTGAAGATCTGCTGCTGTCCAATGTGGAACATCTCGAGAAGCTGGCTACCTGAGCGCACACTAGGCTCCAAGTTCACCTCTGCTACCGAGCCAAGACTGACCACGTTTCTCCTGCTATACCTGCGGTGCAGCTGTACAATGGTGCCCACCACACACTTGCGTACAGATTTGTTCACAGTCAAGAAAAGTAGGGGGTTGGTGACCAAGGAAACCTTAGGCAACCAGATGGCAGTGAGCATTAAAAAGTCTGAGATTTGAGAAACGTTGAGCACAGTGCGGTATATAACCAAGGTCACGTAAGGAACACTGCAGAGAATGAAGATCAGGACCATGGACAGTAACATGGCATGAAGTTCGGCCTCTTTTTGGGAAACATATGGGATTGATATGGTATTTTGGGGTGTTCTCAGAGCTGCTATGATCACTTTCTTTTTTTGACTCGCACTCAGTGCTCTTCGGATGAGAAGCATTAAAAGGAAAACAACAGCAACGGGTACTAGCACCGTAGTGACGTTGTACACTAGAACATAGACAAGGTGTCCCAAAGAGTAACCCCATGACTGGGAGCAAGTGGACATGGCATAAATGTCAGTCACGTTCGTCACAGCAAACACTGGGATGCTGGCAACAACAGCATGAGCCCAGATGTAGATCAGCAAGTCTCTGGCTTTGGCATCCGAGATCTTTCTTTCTAATGGGTACAAGACCGAGTAATACCTGCAACAAAATAAAAAAACTTGTCACATTTACAAGTACCAATATACAGGATCATAAATAACTCAGTAGCTTTCTCGCCATCGGATACATGCATCGCACAGTGCTAATCTAACCATTTTTCAATATAAGTTTTTTAAGTTATTACATGTTTATTAGTTATTACATTAGTGATTTTGTTCACTACGCTTTGGCAATGCTCTGAGTCGAGCAGGGGAGGGAGGAAGTTGGGAGTGGATAAAAAAATACATACCGAAAAAGCAGGGAGGGCTGGCAGGGCTCAGATAAGGAAGGGAGGGAGAGAGGAAGGAGGCATACAAGCTTACCTTTGCAGCAGTGGTGGCCCGCACACCCATCGTGTGGCCCATGCACTTAGGGCCACCCAATGGATATTACTGCTTTATTGCTGAACAGGGGCCCGGTCTGGTGCCGCCACCCTTTATTATTATTTTATTATTAGGTATTTTATTATTTATATAGCGCCAGAAAATTCTGTAGCGCTTTAAGACCATGACCAGGCCCCTGTAGTATTGGCCAGCTGGGAGGAAGTGATAATCTGATCACTTCCTCCCAGTTTTCTGCAGAGAGCTCTGCGCTGCTGGGAGAGGAGGCAGTCACACAGGCAGAGACAGCGTCGGCGGCAGTACAGGCAGCATGAAGGAAGAGGAGCAATGAGTGAGTTGATGCAGACCCCACATTCCCATCAGCCAGCAGCAGGACCCCAAGTGAGCCACCCTCCTAGACACAAAAGGTACGCTAACAGGAGGGCTGCAAATATAAGAATTATAACATATGCGTTTATGTGTGTTTCAGATTGTGTGTGTGTTTGTCTCTGTGTCTGTGTCAAGATGTGTGCATGTGTCAGTCTGTGTAACTGTGTGTGTGTGCATATATAAGTATGTGTATCTGCATGTCAATGTGTGTGTGCATCTGTGTGTCAGGATGTGCACCTGTGTATGCGTGTGCACTGCAGTATGTCATGATGTGCATCTTTGTGTGTGTGTTTGTCAGTGTCTGTGTCATAGTGTGTGCATGTGTCAGTGTTTGTGTGTGTAGGGTGTGTGTATCTGTGTTTCAAGTTGTGCGTCTGGGGGGGCGTGGGGTGTAAATGCCGGTGTATGCATGTGTCAAGGTGTGTTCATTCTTTGATTTTACAGAAACATAGATAGAGTTTTGCTAGCAATTCTGCTAGCACAATTTATCAATTAAATTTGATTCTCTATCATTTAAGTTATTTGTCATGTTGTATTTGTCATGACAGGTACCTGTTATTACTGACACTGGACTTGTATTTGTTTGTTTATAACTGTCTGATTGTGAAATGTGTTCATTAATAGCTGCCCATAAAAATCTAATCCCGTGCCATGCATCAAACACTAACTGGTGAGGGGCAACATAATAAATATTAGACGTGCAAAAAATAGTTTTAAGCAATTTGTCAGAATAAAATTCCCGTCAATCGTCAAACTAATTGATACAGAAATTTTGATTTGTTCACAAATTAACTGAATCAGACTCATCCATACCAAATTATAATCATCTGAATTAACATTACTATAGCCAGATTAGGAATAACACTGGATTATTTAAAGAAGTATAAACTGTGAATTACAGATTTAGGATCACAATACAGCAGAGAAATTCTCAAGGTCAGTTAATGTTGTCAATTCGGCTTATTTGGTTTTAATATTTTAAATTCACTTAAAACTCATGATAATTCACCAACTCCTGACATTTGTCTAAAACCCATTGTTTGGCATATTCAACAAAGCGGCTTCAAGACAAAGAGCTGTATATAACAAAACAGTGATGATTTCAGCTATTAACATTTGAAAACGGTTTATATTTGGAGCTTACAGTAGCTTTTCTTTAGTCTAGCCGTAAAAACATCATTGACTTGTCAAATTGACCTATGAAATACGGTAACGCACTTGATGGATTCGATTTGATATCCTGCTAATCTGTTTATAATCGGCTGTTGATAGTTCTGTTATATGCTGTAGATTTAAGAGATGTTTGCTTTATAGTGTATTAGTCTTGGCTTGATTCCATAACACTTTTATCTGGTGTTGCAGAGAGATATGTTTTTCTCCTATTGAGTTGATCATGTCATGCTTTGCAACAAAGCCAAGCTGATTAAAACTAAGCCCAGGCAAGTGTTGTCATATTCCCGTATGCACTCCACTTAGGTAAAGAGTTAAAGGGACATGCATCACTTGTCAAGTATCTTTTAAGCTAGCAAGCAAAATATGTAATAAACATTTACACACGTACTATAAACTTGGTCAATTTGCATTATTGGGCACGCCTCTCAACTAGGAAAATGTATTTAGTCCCCCCTCACCTTTTAACCACCCTTCTCAGTTTTACACCAGTCCACTTATAACAGAAATAGAGCCTCATTGTGCCGCAGCAGGAGAGAGACCCCCACACAGCAGCCTGCTCTGCAAGAATTACATTTATCAGACTCCCTTTCTTCGCACCCTGTCACGATGTTGCAAGGTGAAGAGATCTTCCAACTGCACATGTGTAAATCTGTCATACAGATGCCACAACCCTGGAGTAGGTGTGGGAAGCATAAGAAAGAAAAAGCCGGTAAACATGAAATAAATCATATTTACCTGCTTTTTTCAGCCTGCAGAGTGAGGCACCTGACTCATTCAAAGCTAAAGCTTTTGAATGAAACCGTTGTCTCAAAGTGATACATGTCCTTTTAAAAGAAGAGAACATAAAAATGGTCAAGCAAGAGGCTGTTTTTAATAAAAACAAAAATATCAGCCATGGATCAAACACAAACCATGGATGGTCCACTTATACATAGAAATTAAGAATAGGAAGAAAATTAAATTATAGTGGACCCAAAATACCATTGGCTAAAGATATAGTTTTATTCTAAAAGACCAAGTGATCATTATGTCTTTATGTTGAAGAGAGTTCTTACCTATCCAATGCTATGGCGGCAAAGCTGAGAACGGTCACAGAACAGAACACTTTGTGTAAAAACTTGATGGTTTTACAGAAGAGCAGTGTGTATATCCACCAACAACAGTGCGGGCTGGCGCTGAGGATAATGTCAAAAGGCACACACACCAAGCTGGCACAGATCCCAGAGCAAGCCAGGTTCTTCATGAATCTGTTGGTCACCGACTTCAAGACAGATGTTCTGCAGGTTGACCACAGGACAACAAAGTTACCTGTGTGTAAAAAAAACAGATTAATTAATTAATACGGTATACATTAGAAGACTGAATACTATGACCCGAGATTAGTAGATATGCAACAATTAAACTTTCTAACAGTGGAAGCCATGAAAGAGAATTTGGTACCTGTTCCAAGCTGAGGTAGGGTAGTGTAAGTCAGAATTTAGAAAATTCGGTTTTCATTTCAATCTTTGCTATTTGGTGAATAAGACCCTACCTCAAATCATAGAACACAGAACCATTTCATAGGATTCTTGGAACTTTAGAAATATGAACAAGAGATTTTAGCCTTCGTGCTACTGGGCTAATTATGCTAAAAGCATTTTAATTATTCTTGTTTTCATTTGTGTCCCGGGGAGCATTTCCTAGAATTATAGGTTAATTAATCATATACAAAAAGAAAAAATAATAATTATACATTAACACAGTACTTCTTAAGATTCTTAGACTGGGATTATGTACACATAAACGTAACTCAAGGGCTATCTTCAACTGTACATATAATAAACACAGGGTGGCACAAGAACCTTAGGGTGAACCAGCTTGGGGGGAGCAACGTCCATGTGGCCAGCAAGAGGGAAGCCATCACTGGCTTTAGAGGTTCACTTTAAGATTTTTTTTTTCTATTTTAATACCGTGTAATTACTTAACCCCTTGAGGACCAAACTTATGGAATAAAAGGGAATCATGACATGTCACACATGTCATGTGTCCTTAAGGGGATAAACAACTTTAAACAATATTTATACAAAGTGCAGACGTGACAGCCATATATATCTTAAACTGTTTAATTTAACGACCTAAAACAATATTCACACGGATATAGATATTTGTGTCATATTTTCTGCATGGCAACTATGTACCATCTTAAAAGGCTTAATACACACTGGAAGTAACCCCCTTTGTTAATGCGTTATATAGATAATGTTATAAAATAGGCAAATATAAATCATTAAAAGGAAGAAACATACTTACATTTAAAGGTAAGTGGTATTGGCAAGCTGCAGAAGCAATCCAAAACCAGGAAGAGGCTTCACCAATCAGGAGCCTCTCATTCTGATCTGAAGGCGGAAGCCACAGTTTCACTCATCATATCTGATGGCTGGAACTGCTGAATAGCTGACATCAGCCATATTATGGGTATAATGTAATAATTAATTATCCCCTCCCTCACCATTACTGTATACAATCTTATAGTTCATTATCCTTTCCCTCAGCATTACTGGATGTTAGATAGGGGGGGTCAACAAGTTTAGCTTTGTGCTCTGCAATCGTTAAATGGATTTGGACAACAAGAGGATTTTTACAATTTGCTGCAGACACAAGACTCTGTATTCCAGTAGACACAGAGTTGCTTGCGCTATAAACTGTGCAATGAACGCATATAGTTATGTTGCACAGAATTTCCTTTTACCCTGACAGTAACAGTAAACCATGACCAATATCTAAATGGTGGTGAAAAGGGTACATTGAAGCATTTCCTGCCAGTAAGAGTAGTAATTTTGATTTACTAACATCAACCAAAAGAGGAAGTAACTTTAATTGTAATAGTATTTGTAAAAACCCAAAACTTTATTTTTAACTTAGCCCCAAGCTACCTGAACCATACTTTGTATGAAACAACATCTGTCAAATGACTATAAACACCCCATCTATACAGACGCTTCTGGCTTCGAATATGTCTGTGGTCAGGTAACTCCTTCACATTGCCCAGATATGACTGTTTTATAGCATGACTGTAGAAGCACAAAGTCGTGACCATAGCCATGGGACTAAATTTATCGCAGTGCCCCGTGGAGTCATATTTTATTCCTGCAAGTATTTTGTGCAAGTGTTTGTAAAGAAATAAATAAAAAAACAGAAAATTGCAACGTTTTTTGTCATAGTCACAGAAGCACAGTAAAACTATTGTAGTCTTACATGTTTAAATTCCTACCGTGCACATTTATGTGGCTCTGTTTTGCAGATTTTATTTTGCACTGTTCTTCTCTGATTATATATAACAAAAACTCTGAAATATTATCTGCCAAATTCCTGGATCAGTAACATTGGACTTGGTCCTTGCCTATTCCTTTCTATAACTGAGCCTTTATCACAGCAAGGAAAGTAAGCCAGGTGGTGTGTGCTTGTTAATGTATGAGAGTTTCTGAGACTGTAAATGTCTGAGTGTGTCTTTGTGAGCGTAAAAGTGTTTGTGTTTGTGTGTCTGCAAGTGGGACTGAGAGAAGGACTAGGAGAATGTCTACCTGCCCTAACCTTCTGAGAGAACCCAACAAGACACTCACTGACTGGCCCATCAGAATATGGGAGATCAAACGTATCCCCTACATACTGGAAATAGTCACTCTATCCACCTTTATCTTCTGCTGGTTTTTGATTGGCCCAATGCTTACACTTAATTCCAGGAAACATAACCCACTTGGGCCTTGTCTCATAGTGGTGTAAGTCAAGGTTATACATTTCTGTGTACATGGTTTCTAGACTTTACTACAAAGACATCCGAGTCCTAAAACATAGATTAGGATAGGTTTCTTTAGTGGGTCCCAAATTATATGGCGCCCTTACAGTACATGAATAATCATCTAAAATTAACTATATGTCAGGAATTGGAATACCCTAACACGCAAACTTAAAGGAAACAGTAAGGGAGCACGTACCGGTCCTTACAGTGGCTGGGTTAGTGGCTGCAAGCAGACAGAGAGTTAAGAAGAAACAAGGTCTAGGATAACAGAAATACACAGAGTCGATAGTAAAGTCAAGGTCAGGATAACAGAGAGCAAGAATGGTCAAACAAGCCGAGGACAGAAAACGGCAAATCCAATACAAAGCATAAACACACTCTCAGGTAACAAGAACCATAACAGGGCAAGGAAACAAGGACAAGTAAGAAGTGTACATACCCTGCCTATATTGTGTTGTGATTGGTTACAGAGGGCTGTGATGTCACAAGAGTTTACACATCATAAAACATAGACTGACATTATATAAGGAGACCAATAGAAGGGTTCCATGTCATATATGATGTCATAATGAAGCACCAAGAAACAAGGGATCAGTGGGTGTGCATCAGAGCACAGAAGACACATCAGTTCCGTGATTGCTGAGAGGGACAGGTATCGTGACTCTATACATGGATTAGAGGTTGTTGATATAAAAAATAATATATCAGTCTAGAATGGTTGTTCAGATATGCCTCTTCATATCTTTTTGAATTATTCCTTACATTATTATCCTCTATCCACGTGCATATATGCATCACTTCTTTTAAACATTGCTTGTTAGTTTTTGGTGTGTGTTTTTTAACTCCAGGAAATCTCACATTTAATTAACAGTAGAATCACTATAATCCATTTTATGACGACTCTTCAGAATGTATGACTCCTAATAAATGATCCACTTTCCTGAAACAAACCATCTCCTTTCCCCCTTTGTCTACAAAGTGTGCTTACCGCGCTATCACTGTACTCTATTTTATTGGAAAATATTCCTTGTTTTTGCCTTAATTGCTCAACATCAAACATTACAAATAAGTACACACGTATCTATCTGGGTATCGAGTCTTTTTTAATGAGTCACGTAACTGCTCTGGGGTTTAACATAACCCTCTAAAATAGATTCTTTGTTTTGTTACAGCCACTTCAAGCAACTGAATATACAGGATGTGGTAGAACAAACGTACAGTACAGGCTGCCATGTGCTAGGGAGTTTATTTCTAGTGACGATGGCTCTGCATCGTGCAAATCATTGCATGGCAGCCCATTATAAAATATAAAAAAAAGTCAAGATACTGACTGCCACAGCTCTTCCCTCTAGGAAAAAAGAGCAAGCATTGCTATAACCATGGGTTTCTCTTTAAACAGTGCTCTGTGCATGTGCAACCTGGTGCATATACACCTTTCGCTCTATGGCTGAATGTGGCACTGGCTGCACGTGGGGTATCTCAGCAGTATACATATAAATTAGAACATGCACGACTAAATAAGTATGTTTGAAATTAATAGAACTCTACAAATTTGGGATGTTTATCTTTAACACAGCACACCCCATTTTCAGTCGAAGAGCTGTCAGATGTTAGTAGGGTTAGACTTACTTGCACAATTTTTCCTTGTTTTGTTAATTGTCCCACTGTCCAAGAGAACACACCTCTAGTGGCAGTCACTCAGGTGGCCACTGGAGATGCTTCCTGTGTCAGTGCAGCACAGTGTGCTTCAAAGCACTTCTACGAGGAGATTCTGACTGGCGTAGGGCAGCATTTTGCTGCGCATGCACAATAGCTTCCCAATGTTTTCCTATAAGAAGATGATCTTAGCCAAGCAGGCAGAACTGGAAGGTTCCAGCTATGACGAGACCCAAGAGGCGCTGGAAATAAGGGGAGCAAAATCAACTTTTACTTTTCTAACAGGGGGTGGGGAACTAAACTATGTTTTTATGGCTATAATGTCAGGAATACACGTTTCCTTGAACTTATCATATAACATGCTATCACATGGTGCTATTGACTCTGCACATCTTGTACACTATCATATGTCTCTCATACTCCCATATTTAATATATATATATGGGATAGTTAATACAATGTTAAACAAAAATATTCACACCAGTCAAGCCATAAGACTTGCTTTTCCCACATTCTGGGTGGGCATATGCAAATTAGTTTAACAAAGAAGCACATTTTTGCCTCATTCCATGTGGGAAAAGCAAGTCTTATGGCTTGACTGGTGTGCAGATTTTTTGTTTACCAATGTATTGACTATCCACAGACTTCAGGTGGAAGGGGTTTTCAATCACAATTTTTCCCCACTGTAACCTTTTTGGTTTTTGCATATATATATATATGAAAAAAATCCAAACTTTTGCACTCCTACCTCCAGCCAAATGATACCGGGTGCCCAGCCACACTTATTTTAAACCGTATTGTTGTTGAAATCCAGGAGTGCCGGTAATTCTTTATTATCTATATCTATCTATCTATCTATCTATCTATCGGTCTATCTATCTATCTATCTATCGGTCTATCTATCTATCTATCTATCGGTCTATCTATCTATCTATCGGTCTATCTATCTATCTATCTATCTATCTATCTATCTATCGGTCTATCTATCTATCGGTCTATCTATCGGTCTATCTATCTATCTATCTATCGGTCTATCTATCTATCTATCTATCTATCGGTCTATCTATCTATCTATCGGTCTATCTATCTATCTATCTATCTATCTATCTATCTATCTATCGGTCTATCTATCTATCTATCTGTCTATCTATCTATCTATCTATCTATCTATCTATCTATCTATCTATCTATCTATCGGTCTATCTATCTATCTATCTATCTATATATAACAAAATGTAGAAAGTCCTTGCACTCACGCTTTAGTGAACTGTTTGCCGGGGTGCTTAAAATCCAGGAAAATTCAAATATATACAGGTAGTGATCAGCACTCTCGGACTTTTGAAGGTTAAAACTTACAGTTTATTAGTAATCTTATCCTGAAACTTTGATCTTATTTTTAATAGATTACTAATAAACTGTAAGTTTTAACCTTCAAAAGTCCGAGAGTGCTGATCACTACCTGTATATATATATATATCTTCCACTCATAATTTGAATTATTTATGAGCATTTATCGTTTGTTTTTATGTAGCTCTATCTTACTTGACATTTTACTCAATGACAAATGAGGCAGTATTACTCTGTTTACATTATAGCATTGCTATAGTCTTTCTGCAAAGTATTGGTCTGATGTATACATGTGCATGCTGTGATGTATTTTTCCTTTATGCCTCAATAAAATATTAAGTAAATAAAAAATAAAAAGATTTATATGCATACCTCAAGTGTCACTCTTTAGGACTCTTTAGTTTTGGGCAATTTGGCCAATTCTGGATGTAATGTTTTGGTTAGGACGATTTTTCTCCATGCAAATGTTTTGGGAAAAACTATTTTCAAAAACCAAAATGGCATGAAAATTGATAAATTGTTATAGGGTTTTTCGTCACCACAAACAGAACTGCAAATCACAAAACAACCAAAACGGTTTGTTTCGTAACCTTCCTTATAATATATTACTATAGTATATTACTTTACCGAGAGGGTAGAGGATGCATGGAATAGCCTTCCAGCTGAAGTTGTAGAGTTTAACACAGTGAGGGAGTTTAAGCATGCGGGGGATAGGCATAAGGCTATCCTAGACTTAAGATAAGGCCAGGGACTAATTAAAAGTATTTCGAAATATTGGGCAGACTAGATGGGCCGAATGGTTCTTATTTGCCGTCACATTCTATGTTTCTATATTTAATGCTTCAGAATCAGGGATTTCAGACAAACTGCCGGTTGCCCAAAATTCGGATGAATCGCAAGCCTAATATATATTTGTAACAGAACAGATTACATTTGTATTTTGCAACACTTTTTAATTGAACTAACAGATTTTTGGAATTTTGCAGTGCAATCAAAAAGGTCTTACAATATACTAATTCCATCTGTTATTTTACATCTGCATCACGGGGCTAATACGGTTACAATCTCTAATTCAACACTATATATATATATATATATATATAAACCCCCATGGAGTTAATCTCTGTGATTCTCTTCTGATTCCCAGGGATTGAACGACTCTGTGAAGTGGGCTGTTACAGTGCTTTGGTAAAATCGGTGTTCTGTCTGACATATTCTGCACCTCCCGGTCTCTTCTTTATTACACGATGTTCTGCTTCTATTCACAGCTGCTATTTCAATGATACTCTAGGTGCCAAATTGAGAAATAAATGCAGACTCACAGCTGTGCGCTCCAGGCTTTGCACTGTCCAAAAGAAAGAGTGTGTTGTATGCATGTACAATCCCTGTTTTGTCTTGTTTTGGTTTTTTTTTTTTCTTTGAATAGTCAATAGCAAAAAGTATGATTCAACTGTTCTGGGTTTATGTTTTAAATGACAGTGCAGGGGTAAATCAATATTAAACGCAGCCCGTCATATTAACAGCCTGTGCTCCCTGAAGTTAAAGGGTTACTTATTTCACATTATAGCTTTTATAGTTTATAATGACCTATTGGGCATTATAAACTATGTCTTTTTATCATTTTATTTTTTTTAACCATCATTAAACTTATCTTGAATCCAGAATCGGATCCCTTGTTTCCACGCCACATCTTGAATCATGCATTAACACTCCGTGGCCAAAATCATATGCTTCTCATGAAGATGCATATAATTGGACCGTTTTTACCATTTAGACCGTGTGTGTGTGTGTGCGCCACTGTGGGGAGGGAGTAGGAGTTGGACACGCGAGTGATGGGTGGAGGGGATTATTATTGAGTTTCCCAGGACTGTCTGCAAGGGTAGAAGCTAAAAACATCTGTTACCAGTTGATGACAGACGTATGTTTTGCACAGAACTGCCATTAGGCAACACAAAACTATAAAAACCCTTGTGCACATACAAGTTCCTTCCTCTATGGCCACGTCTAATAGCAAGGGGGTCATAGACGCTGGAGTAACCGTGTAGAGATGCATATCAAGACCCCATAATACACTTAATTAAATAATACAAAATTAAAATGTACTCTTGTTAAATACATACATGTGATACATACACACAATTACATTGAGGATATGATACATAATGGCATTGAAGAGTCCTGGAGACATCATAATAAACCGCAAGACCAAGGGTGAGTGCTTTATAATGCAGTGTAATAGTTATTGTCTAACCATGCTGTAGCTCTTTGTACAGTAGCATGTTGGGGTAGTGAAGGATTAATGAAACGACTTTACTGTACAGGCAGCATGGGGTCATGTCCCAGTGATGTCTAAAATTAGTGGGTGACAGCTTATTTGGCCAGTGCCACAAATATCTCAGGCCTATTGGGACATGTATATCCTAGTTCTGCCGATGATTAAAGGGACACTATAGTCACCAGAACAACTACAGCTTATTGAATTTGTTGAGGTGAGTAGAATCATTACCTTCAGGCTTTTTGCTGTAAGCACTGTCTTTTCAGAGAAAATGCAGTGTTTACATTACAGCCTAGTGATAACTTCACTGGCCACTCCTCAGATGGCTGTTAGAGATCCTTCCTGGGTCATGGCTGCCTAAAATGCATCCAAGCATTCAGTGTCTCCTCCCTCTGCATGCAGACACTGAACTTTCCTCATGGAGATTAATTGATTTAATTCATCTCTATGAGGAGATGCTGATTGGCCAGGGCTGTGTTTGAATTGTGCTGGCTCTGCCCCTGATCTGCCTCTTTGTCAGTCTCAGCCAATCCTATCCTATCAGGTTATCACTTCTGCTGATGTCAGCAGGCAGTGGGCAGGTCTAAATAAAACAGGGACAAAGTAAGCAGCTGTAGACTTGAATACACGTAAGCTTTTACTATATTTAGGGAGGCATGAGGGGACCAGGAGGACTAGATGGTGGTTTTCCCTATAGGGTCAGGAATACATGTTTGTGCTCCTGACCCTATAGTGCGCCTTTCATGCCCCCAGACTGCATGTAGGTGATCTGGGCATTGAAACACATTGATTAGTGCCCTTGATTTACACCTGACTCTTCCTATATACAATGCTAATAATGATGGAGATTCCATAGCAGGGGTGTCCAAAAGGTAGATCCCCAGATGTTGTACAACTACAGCACCCATGATACTTTAGAATGACTAAGTACAGGGCCGGCCTTAGGTGTGTGCGGCTGCACAGGGCACCATGAAGCAGGGGGTGCTGTGCGGCCGACACAGCTCACACATGGCCGGCCAGGATAAAAAAGAAAAAAAAATTGCGGCGGGGGCAGGGCTTACCTGCGGTGGTGGCGGAGCTAAAAGTGTCGTGTAACTGCTGCAGGGGAAGCAGGAAGGAGTCTTTGCTTCCCCCAACAACCAGAATCCAGGAGCTGCACTGTCTGTCTGCCTCCACAAGGAACAGAGGTAACTATGTGTGATTGTCTGCCTGTGTGTGTGACTGTCTGTGTGTTTGACTGTCTGCCTATGTGTGTGACTGTCTGCGTGTGTTTGACTGTCTGCCTGTGTGTGCGACTGTCTGTGTGTATGATTGCCTGTGTGTGTGACTGTCTGTGTGTGAGACTGCCTGTGTGTGTGTGTGACTGTCGGCCTGTGTGTGTGTGTGTGTGACTGCCTATGTGTGACTGTCTGTGCAGACTAGATGGGCCGAATGGTTCTTATCTGCCATCAGATTCTATGTTTCTTTCTTTTTTTTTTTTTTAATTCTTTATTTATGCGTGCTTGGTTTAACAAGTTAACAGAATCACATAAATACAATGGTATGACAATTTGAGCGGAACAGTGAAATGGTGTTAACATATATGACAAGGTAGGAAGCACATTTTTATATTGCAAGCAAGCTGGATGACATACCCGGGGTCTACAAGGTTGTGACAGGCATGGTGACACGTACGTTAATCCCCAGGTGTACTACAAGTGTGAGAGTGTGAATATGCTCCTTAGTTCGGGTTCTTGTGTGTCGGTGTGTGTGGGAGCAGGTGTATGTGTGTTGCAGGTAAGTTCAGATGCGTGGGTTCGGATGCCCTTGTGTACTCGCCTGTGGGGCACCGAGTTGTTCCATGCTGATTGGGCTGACATATGTTAGGTGCTCCGGTAGGCGTCGTACCCTGTGTGGCATCTCTACCCCCTATCCCTGGGGGTGGCGGGGGTGGGCGGAGTGGTGTTAAACCAGAGTGGGCGCCAGTGTTCTATTGTGCGTGGGGGGCCGTCTGTCGTTCTTGGGAAAGCGGAGGCGCCAAGGCTGTGGTTGCATTCAAGAAAAGAGGGGGAAAAGAGAAAGAGAGAGGGAGAGGGGCACAGAGACAGATGTGCAATGCAATGTGTGATGAGTGAGTTGCAGCAGTACAACTAAACAATAAAAGGTAAAACATTGGAGATGGTTGACTCTGGAACTGCTCTCATCACGGGGGGGTCTGGGTCTTCTCTTAGGCGGTTGTGACCGTGCCTTGCGTATTGTCTCTGGGCTCAGTCCTTGTGCAAGGTCAAGTGGGCAAAGGTTGTGGGTTATGTAGTGATTGTCCTGGATTGGAGCTGTCCTCTGGGTCCCAGCTCTCCGGTTGGTTTACTGCCGTGGAAGGTTGTAGTCCCAGTGCCCTCAGGAAGGTGGGAGTCCCGGCTGGGGATGCAAGGTGGTGTGCAGTCCCATTGTGATGGACAAGCAGTGCGCCCGTGTTCCCCCACCTGTAGACTATGCCTGCCTTGCGCAGCGCAGCCGTCACGGTTCCGAAGGTCTTTCTCCTCAGCAATGTGGCTCTAGTAACGTCCTGGAAAAAGGAGAGCCGAGCGCCCTCAAATGTCAGCGGTGTGATGCCTTTTATGGCGGTCATTATCAGTATTTTGTCAGATACTGTTAGTAAGCGCAGGATAACATCTCTGGGCGTGTTGGGTGGTAGGTGTGGGGTGCTCGTCACTCTGTAAATCCCATCCAGAGTTAATTTCTTTGCGGCTGTCTGTGGAAGGATTGTTGTGAGCAGCCTCCGTGTGTAGTGCGGTAGCTCCTCAGTCGTGACCGCGGCTGGAACACCTCTGATTTTTATATGCGTTCGACGTTGTTTGTCCTCCAGGGATGCCATCTGCCCAGCCAGTACATGTTGCTCTGCTTGGAGTCGGAGGACCGAATCCTGGAGGGTGGACACTGTGTCCTGTACGTTGGTGAGGTCAGCCTCTACATTTCCAACCCTCTCCTTTACGGTTTGTATGTCAGCCTTGACCATCGCGACATCCGCTGCTAGCAATTTTTGGATGTTGCTCAGAAGGGCCTTTAGGTCCCCTTTAGTAGTGGGGGCTGAGTCGTCTTGGGAGTCAGGTGGCAGCGGGTGTTCCGCCGGGAGGGCCGTTGGCGTGGCTGGCTCACCTTGGTCGGGTTCGGGTGCCGGGCCGGCTGGCGGTTGGCTGGGGGTCGCAGGCCGAAGCCACATCTCCCCAATATCTCTGCCTTGTGTGTTAGGGCCAGCTGTGGCTTTGTGTGAGCGGCGGCCCATGGTAGTGGTACCCGTGTCCGGGTTGGATGCGTAGTGCTCTAGGAGGCTTCCGCCGAGGTAGGCCTCAAGGCCTTGAGTTGGTGATGCGCGGTAGGCCGCGGATTTGCGCCTCTGCCTGAGCTGCTTGGGTGCCTGGAAAAAAGGCATCAATCTGTGCGGTATGTATCCCTGGTCAGTACCGGATACCCGCCGAGGCTCGATGGGGCTTTGTTTGGGGGATTTTTGGCAGATTATCTCCGGGTTCGGGAGAGCAGGTTTAGATGGCGTCTGTACAGGATGGCTGCCAGGCTCCGCCCCCCCTCTATGTTTCTATGTCTGCGTGTGTGTGTGTGTCTGTCTGCGTGTGTGTTTGTGTGTGGCAGTCTGCCTGTGTGTTTGTGTCTGACTGTCTACCTCTGTGTTTGTGTGTGGCTGTCTGCCTCTGTGTTTGTGTGTGGCTGTCTGCATGTGTGTGTGGCTGTCTGCCTGTGTGTTTGTTTGTGTGTGTGTGTTTATGTGTGGCTGTCTGTGTGTGGCTGTCTGCCTCTGTGTTTGTGTGTGGCTGTCTGCGTGTGTGTTTGTGTGTGGCTGTCTGCGTGTGTCTGTCTCCCTGTGTGTTTGTGTGTGGCTGTCTGTGTGTTTGTGTGTGGCTACCTGCCTCTGTGTGTGTGACTGCCTATGTGTGACTGTCTGGGCAGACTAGATGAGCCGAATGGTTCTTATCTGCCGTCAGATTCTATGTTTCTATGTCTGTGTGTGCGTGTGGCTGTCTGTGTGTGTGTGTGTGACAGGGTGTGTGGGAAGGGGGAAAGGGAGGGAACGGGAAGGGGGGGTGCTGTGAAGATTTTTCGCACAGGACGCCCAAAGGCCTAAGGCCGGCCCTGACTAAGTATCATAGAAGCTGTATTTTAGAACATTTGGGGATTAACCTTTTGTGCAACTGTCTTTTAAGGTAGAGGAAATAAATATGGGAAACTAATATCTAGCAAAATACGTTTCCCTCTTTTATCAATAAATTCATGCTCACTCTCTGGTACAGGAGTGCATTGTGTGTGTTTTTTTTTTTGACAAACACAGATGCCCACCAAGCTCTATGCTGCTGCAAAGATAATGCTAAAGATAATTTCTAGAAATCTGTCTACATTTGGGCAGGTAAGCTATCCGAGGCCACATAGTAGCAGAAGGCACAAACTTTGCGTGGCAGAACAGCTCTTTTCTAGTCATATTACACTAATTAGTCTGCCACAAATGGAGGGGCTGCACCCAATAACTCCTTGCACAATAACCACTGCGAAAAAACTGTACTGGTTATGGTCCTTATAGTGTCCCTTTAAGAATGTATCACATGGCTTGGCACTGTGTAAAGGTAGTCTGGCACAGCTTGATTTGACAACTGTTGCAGTGGTTGATCCATTTCTCTAGCCAGGAAGCCCCTATATGTGCTCAGCTATAGCAGCTCAGACTGCACGTAGATTTTTTATCGCATTGCCAACTCAAACAATCCCTAATGTATGTGAGATCCTTTCTGTTACTAACATGTGGCGGCAGATTTGCCAGAGCCTTTACTCTGCACATTAGGACTGCATCCGTCCTAAATATAACCTTCCAGTTTTGTGTAATTACAAAGTATCAAAGACACTAAAAATACATTCTCTCTCTTCTTACCTCACACTTCCCTCCCCTGGGTCTATCACTAGCCCTGCTCAGTTACCATGGTAACCATGTCATCGCACGCATCCCCCAGCCTTTGTGTGTAATCTGGAAGTGGGTTTTTTTTCAGTGTGTCTTGTTAAAATGACTCTTGATCCAATTCAGCAGATCTTTCAACCAAGAATTAAAGCAACATGGTACAGCTTATTACAAAAAAAAACAACTAAACATATAAGCGTCTGCCAAACAAATTTTATAGGAGTCTGGTTTCTTAATCCAGCTCATCCTCCCAAATTCAAAGAATAATAATGTTTACAGTCTAATATTGTTAATAGACCCAGCAATCGTGAAATAATGTTACCAGAGTTCCTTTAGATTGTAAGCTCTTTTGGGCAAGGTTGCCATCAAGCCATGTTTCTGTATATTAGACTTGTGATTGATTGTATGCCTTGTTCAATAATAACACACTACTACAGGCTATGGCGGTGTGTTATAAATATTAATAAAGTGTAAAAATAATCTGAGCATCGAGGAATGGCCTTTAATAGCAGCAGAACCGTATGCTTCGCAATATGTTCAATCCATCCTTCCCCTCAAAAGAATTTCTCTACAGGCTTCGTTTTAATGCATGTTACTGGGTTTGTTTATAAAGTCACCACAAAGTAAGGGTTTGTGAATATTGTTACTAAACTGAACCCGTTGAGGTAACTTGTTAGCAGGTCTGGCCATTGGAAACATAGGGTAAAAAGCAAAGAACGTGAGTTTTTTTTGTCATGTTTGCGATGTCAGACAAATAAAATAACAATTAAAAGGACACTAAAGTCACCTGAACAACTTTAGCTTAATGAAGCAGTTTTGGTGTATAGAACATGCCCCTGCAGCCTCACTGCTCAATCCTCTGCCATTTAGGAGTTAAATCCCTTTGTTTATGAACCCTAGTCACACCTCCCTGCATGTGACTTGCACAGCCTTCCATAAACACTTCCTGTAAAGAGAGCCCTATTTAGGCTTTCTTTATTGCAAGTTCTGTTTAATTAATATTTTCTTATCCCCTGCTATGTTAATAGCTTGCTAGACCCTGCAAGAGCCTCCTGTATGTGATTAAAGTTCAATTTAGAGATTAAGATACAACTATTTAAGGTAAATTACATCTGTTTGAAAGTGAAACCAGTTTTTTTTTTCATGCAGGCTCTGTCAATCATGCCAGGGGAGGTGTGGCTAGGGCTGCATAAACAGAAACAAAGTGATTTAACTCCTAAATGGCAGTGAATTGAGCAGTGAGATTGCAGGGGAATGATCTATACACTAAAACTGCTTTATTTAGCTAAAGTCATTTAAAGACTATACCTGTCCAAAGGAGAAGGTGCCTGAATGTCTTAAACAAATAAATATCAAAATGTATCAGAGCTCAACAAATCCATCAGGACCATAAAATGGCAAATGATACCTTGAGAATGTCTCTCAATGACAATCCAGGGAGATCTTTTCCCTCTTTGGTTGCAAGAGAGCAGAAAATAAGTTCCTCAGTGGCAAAGACAGCACTGTAACTCGTATTGGGTGCTTGCTCCTCAATGCAGCCGCCTCATCCCTGCTGCTTGTCATCAGTGTGGGTGAAGTCCACCACGAATGAAAGCAGCATGGTGAGAATTCAGTGTACATATGGTGATCTCTGCCACCTAAACTATTTTATCTCCCACAACGTGGCTGAGAGTACCTATCGTTCACTTAGATGTGGTAATTTGTTGAGCATGATATTGACCCCTGTTCAGTCGCTAAAATGCTCCACACTTGTAGCAGTCAGCCCCCCAGAACTCAGAACCAATGTTCCCTTCCAGTGGCCCAAACTCAATAATTCAGAAACGTGTTAAATGTGTATTCGGGCAGATTTACACGTTAATGTGTGTGTTTATTCATTGTGTGTAAATGCGTGCTTGTGTATCTTCGCAGGTGTCTGTGTCTATGTATCTGTGTCTATGCAGTTGTGCATATGTGTTTGGAGGTAAGCTTTAATCACTTGAGCTATTTTCGGGTCAGTCCCCTCGGACACCTGCCTCCCACTGGTTCCACATCGGGCAACAGGTATTATTATCATTGCTGACTCTGACTCCAACACCAGAGCTCTGATGGCTCTCTTTTAGTAAGTCTGACAGAACTGTGTAAATGTTTTACCAGTAAGTATAAAGGCATTAATCACTTCAGAGACCTGCTCCACTGCGTCACCATATATGGCAACTTTATAGCAAATACACACACTGCCCACATCATATTATCCTTCCATGCATGGTATCTATACGGTGTGATAAAACCTGCGAGCATAGATATACACAGAATCTGACTGGGAGTGAGTGCTGCCCCACCTCATATTTTGGTACAGAGTGGTGTTTTGTTTTCTTTATGGTCACTGCGTGTGCAGGTATCTAGATCTCCTGTAGTCTAGGACATGTCCAGATGGGATTGGTTCAATCCCACCTGCTGAAGATCACTTGGAAGAGGTATGTTTTAGATTCAAGGCTTCAGGTCTACCAACCTACCATCCATCCATCATGGAGGGATGGCAGAGGTACAATATCTAGGGCACACATAGACTCTGCCGTCAATTGTTGTTAAATGAGTAAGGGGAGTGATATTTTCCCTATGTTAGACCATGCTGAATGATAGTTCCTTTAAAGTGCAGACTTCTAATGGAAACAGAAAGTAGAGGGTGACAACGTTTTGGCCTACATTGGCCTTTATCAAGTCCTCTGATGGTATCCAGGAAAAAACATGAGTGCAGTTCCTTTGCTTTGTACGCCAAACATGCTGTGTGCTGCTCATTCAGTCTTGACAAAATACGTAACAGTATGGAAACTGTAGACATGCGTGAGGTGCTTATGAACCAGTGCTACAGAGTTTTGGAAATCTAAAGATTTTAATATCAAATAAAGAAGTTTAACTTTTAATATTTTGCCTAGCGTCTTTTTGTGTTTCTTGCTTTTACACAGGTGGATAGTGGACAGTGTAGATCAGAGCCAACAAAGTACCATGTAAGCTATAGTGGTTATTGTGCTTTGAGTGTTTATATCTGTAAAAATAATGAGTTGTATGGGGAGAGCTGTAAAAACAACATTTGTTATGTGTGACCACCATTCAGTTTTGTTACATCTTGTTGGCTTCCTGCTTCGGGCCATTGTCAAGGATCCATAAAGACAAGACGAAAAAAAAAAAAAAAAAGCCTCTACATTCTAACATTCTGAGAGATTTAAAGTGGTGACTCTTGTAAGATAAGTTCCACTGCAAGAAAATGAAATGAATCTAACCCATTATTCTAATGAAATAATCGCTGTCTCCTGGAAGATGTTCAAGATTGGAACTCAAACCAGGCATTATGCTGCGAACGTCATTCGTGAAAAGTGTGGGAGGCGGGTGGGGGGACATTAACTCACAATGGAATTAAGGCCGCTAATGCAAAAGAGAATAATCCTATATTCTTATATCTAATAGAATGAAAGAATAATAAATGTTCTTTTCAGAAACTCGTCTATAATGATTTTTCTTTATTTAAAATAGTTAAGCTATTTCCATGAGTATATAAGAAAATTTTAGAATAATAGTGATGCAGTGTTCTCAATTTACTGGCCCTTGCCCACCGCAAGCATCTTCTGTAAAGCAAGTCCGTTGCATGATCAAACCAATGATTGAATACATGCTAAACAAAGTGACAAAAACTATATGACCGGTGTCATATATATATATATATATATATATATATATATATATATATAAAGTATCCAGGTAAACTGGCACTCAAGGACTGTAACAGACAAAGTGCCCAGTTCTAAATCCAGCATTCAAATGTTTAGTTTTTGTATAAAACTTTTATTGGGTCCTGATAAAAGTTTTATACAAAAACCGGAACATGGACAATGAACATAGTTTTACTCATTACAAGAAATGCTCTCTGTTCTTGCTTTTTTAGAAAGCGCTTACTTTTCTCTAAAGCCTTTGCTAGAAAGAGCTTACATTTCTCTGAGCCATTGCTATAGAGAGATTATATTTCTCTGAGTCTTTTGACTGTGGAGATGGCTACTAAGAAGATAGTCTCCCAAGTTAGAAAGGTGACTGTGAGAAAACCAGCAGGGATTTCCAGGTTTTCTCTGGTTATTCGTTTATTTTCCCTTCATTCGTCTATTTGAAGCATTATTGGTTGGGTAGATTAAAACTACCGAACACCGACCACCCTCCTGGCTCATTAACTTCAAAGGGGAACCGTCAATTGAGTGCTCTCTCGTATAGCCGAATGCCACGTGGCAGAGAAAATGGTGGCCATCTTGTTTTCACGAAAGGAGGCAGCAGGACTTGGTTGTCGAGTGTCTGGAACTAAAATCGAACACTCAACTTCCCGAACACCACTGAAAGTATACGAACGCCTGTTTCCTTTTGTTGCCAAACAGCTAGGAGAGCGCTGTTCGGTAGTTTGGTTCCCACGAACAAGGGATACAATCACTCCTATGAGCCAGAAGGCTTTGTTCGTGGATTATTTTGTTCATTTGACATTTTCGAAATTGACCGACCACACACACTGAATTTGTGGAACTAGTTTGGGCAGGAGCCTTGTGTGCGGTCGGTGAACTAAGACTTTAAAAACCCCTGAACCGATCTGGGTGAAATTTGAATATGTTGGTCTCCCAGATCAGGGGTATCAGGGGATATGTCATTTTTGGGGATACCTTAGAGTTAAAGGGGTGTTCTGAGTTTTGGGGAAAATGTGTTCCCTTTGCCTGGAGATAATTGGGTTATCCCTTAGCTTATCTTATTATCTCCCAGGCAGAGAGAGGGAGTGTTTTATTGTAACTGTACAATGTGATTGGTTATTTTGCTTGTGTACTGTGGGAGGTCCTCTTGCAGGGGGACCTCCATAAAAGCCCGTGTGGTCTCAATAAACACCATTCTTGTTACACCCTTCATCATATTTCGGCTGGTGTTTGGGTACCTGATTGATATTTGGGAGAACTGCACTAGAGGATTTCGTGTCTTTGGGATTTAACTGACGAATAAAGAACCGAACGGCGAGCTATACTCACTCTGACTCTCGTCCGTTCGGCTCAAATCATATGAACCACTAACTACCACTTTAGGGTTCGTTGCAATGACCTCAAGTGACAGGACTGGTTCAAAAGAAGGATCATGCAAGAGAGTAAGTACTACATTCAGATCACACAGAGGCATGATATTGGAAATTGACTTCACAGATCTAAGAACAAGAGGATCTGCTAAAATATTCTGGAATTAATAAAACCTGATTGCTGAAATTTAAACTTTTGGGGATGTGGGTTTGAGACCTTTCTTGAACCCAGTAGATTTATTTTGATATTCCCATGAGATCTGAGAAATAGACTCTGTGAGGCCAGAAAAGAATAATTGCAATGATTGGAGTATTCTACCTTTAGACACAGAGTGGAAAAGATTGTGCGTTTAAATTCCACTGGATTGAAAGATTATCTCGAAATTCTGAGTAATTTACTTTTTTGATCGAAGCAAATACTTAAAGCTTTCTGTTCTCTACAGGTGTCAGGATGTCTACTGTTGGAGTCCCAAATCTCTTTGTTATTTGACTGAAGGTGTGGGGCAACGAGATCAATCCATTATTTTCAAATGGTTCCTGCTAAGGGAGTCTGCTAAGATATTTGTAGAATCTCTTACATGAACTGCCAAAATTGCAAAGAGGTCACTTTCTGTTCATTCCATGATCGTTATACATAGACGGGATAGAGCCGATGACACTGTACCGTCTTGTTTGTTTAAACAGGCTTTTACAGTCATATTGTGTGAACATATCTGGATATAATCTGCCTTGCAAATAATTTTTCAGACTGATGAGAGCCATCCAATTTCTCTCTGAAAGAAAGGCCATGTCTCAGGAAGGCAGTCTTCAACCACCATGTTAGTGATAGTCTTTTTCGAGGTCTTAAAGTCATAATTGCACAGCGACATCACCATCTCTGCAGTACAGGATTTTAAAACATTTTCTACGAATTAAAGTAATGGTCAGATTAAAAAGAGAGATGGCCGTGGTTCCATTTTGAAAAAATGTTTTGTTGCAGGATTCTAACCTGCGAGTTTGCCCATTTGACAGTTAGAAGAAGAGAAATGGTTAGGTTACCCAGATACCTCACTGTCTGTGTCTTTTTTTGTAAAAAGCCAAAGTAGTTCTTTAAAAATGTTTTGTTTTTTCCTGTTTTTTTCCATTGGAAGAAAAACCTTGAAAAACCATGCTGACTCAATTTGTGATAAGCCCTAGAAATGCAATGTTGCTTGTTAGACATGATTCTGATTTGTTCCAATTTATTACCCAACCGTGTATGTCCTGCAGTACTTTCTGTTTTGTGTTGGCTTTCAATAGCCATTCGTCAACATACTATATTGCATAAATCCTATGTTGCCTAAGTTGTGCGGTGAAGACCACCGGGAGCCCTGAATTGGAAATGTACTAGTTTCCCCTGGTTTTGGAAGCAGAATCTCAGAAAACTGTTGCTGTGATTAGAATATGGAGATATGCATCTTGGTGGTCTAATGAAGCCATATAAATGTTCTCCTGAAAGATTTAAGAGCAGAGTAAATTGTCTCTATATTGAATTTTTTTTTTTGTTACAAGCTGGTTTTTACATTTCAGGTTGAGAATGGGTCTGTATTCATTTCCTAATGCATGTTTGAAATGATTATATTTTCTGAAGGATCAGATTGTGTGGAATAGCCTTTTTTTTATTTTTTATAACTGATAGGACTCGACTGTCTGATGTTGATTTGTGCCTTGGAAAAACATTCTCCCACCTACTGGGATAGCATTAGAATTTTCTCTTTTTTTGGCAATAATTTAGGCTTGCCTCATCATGTATCCACATATTGTCGTGGTTTTGACGAAAATTAGATCTCTTGAAACTTTCCCTGTGAGATGGAAATTCATTTAAAGGAAACCTGCGTTTCCATTTATATTTCCTCTTTTCTTGAACAAGGGCTTTATTTCTGTTAGTTATTTGTTTGGTAAGGTCCTCTTATGCCTCGTTTCCACTGAGCGGATCGGTTCGGTTCAGTTCGGTACGGTTCGCTATTTTGGGTGTTTCCATTATGAAAGTGGTCCATACAAGCGAACCGTACCAATCCATTCAGGGTTCTGCTTCAGATGTAGGGCCATAGAAAATGGAACGGTTCGGTTAGGGCGGATCTACTATACAATCCATTGATTGGTGGACAGGAAGAGCATTTTTTCTAAACCCCGCATGGCCCTGAAGGTCTGACTTGCAGTGGAAACGCTCACCAGAATGGGCTGGTCCATTCTAAACCTTCCAAACTGTACCAACCCGAACCGATCCGCTCAGTGGAAACGAGGCATAACTGTGACCCAAAGAGCTTCCCTTGCTCAATGGGTAAGTAACATAATATATAGTTTGAAGAAGCATCAGTAGTCCAATTTGTCAACCACACCGCCCTTTGGCTACTGTGGACAAACCATATCGCTAGCTAATAATTTCAAGGCTTCTGTCAAAGGTTCAGAAACAAATTCTGCTGCCATTCTGATATTTTTTAAAAGTTTAGCATTAACCTAATAGCAATTTTTCTACATTCTTTGAGCTTTCACCACTGAAACAGCTGATTCAAGGCCTTCGTCTTGACTGCCAAAGTGATCAAGGCTCTACATAATAAAGTTCCTACTTTTTTTTTTAAGTGGAATCCTCTAAACCAGCCATATTTCCTATAGGGAGAGTGGTCTTTTTGTCCGACTGTGCTACCGGAACACGCACTTTTGGGAGTTCTTCCAATTTTTTCTCTTCATTTACGGCAAATCATTTCTTAAATTGTTTATTCAAAAAAAAAATTCTTACAGGGAGCTCTAAGAGGGAGCTATTCTCTTAGGATAGCTTTCTTGAAAACTGATTGAAAAGGAAGAGCATTAGACTTCTTAGCCTTTGAAGCTTCTTCGTGGTCGTCCATCAACAGAGCCATCTCCCTTCTGAGCTTATTAATGTTTTCTTCCTGACAAAATGAATGATACAGAGGAAGAATCCTCTAAACTAGATGAAGCCACCTCTTCGGTTCTCTTTCTGCCCACTTACACCTGATTGGAGATAGATGGTACGTTTTGTTAAACCGACTGCAAAGCCTCTGAGAACTGATCAAGGATGGTCTGCTGAAAGAATTGAACCAACTGAATTTATTTTTCTCCTCTTCAGCATGGGTTACATAATTTTCGCTTGTGACCATCAGGAAAAGCCCGCTCACAGCTGGCACAAATACGATGTTTAGACTTCAACATGGTTTTTCCATTCTCCAAAGGTTTGCTACAATCCTCCCTTTTACTTTTTTTTTTTTTTTAATTCTTTATTTTTGTGGTGCAAATAGTTTACACAAGCTCTTGCCATGCCCCAACAGCAGGTACAAGATTGGTAAAATACATACATGAACAAGTATAAGGCACACATTTTTTAGGTTAAGTAGCTAGGTCACAGGGTAGTCAAACATGTCTAGAGTGTGTAGCAAAACATAAGATGTGGTCTAAGTGAGTTACGTAGACATGTGAGTGGGTATGTGAAAACGGGGTTGAAAGCAAGCTGGTGAGACATGACTGTTGAATGTTGAAAAAGGAAAATAATAAACAGGTAGATTATTAGGCAAGCATATGTGTCAGTGTGAGATTAGATTTACGGACCATTTGAACACATGCCCAGTGGTTGCAATAAGAAATGATAAAAACATAGGATTACAAAAAGCACACTGGCTACATGCATACAAATGCTGCTAGCTATATGAACATAGTGCTTTCTGCAAAGACCCCTTCATGACGTTCTACGGAGTTACACAAATTTTGAGATTTAGATAAGCTTGCCATGCCATAAAACTATCTCTCTATCATCTAACTCCACATGTCTCTACGAGATGGGGAAGCTGAACCTGCGTTAGTGGTTGCAGACAAAATGGCCTCCCTGACACGTGGGGGGGTTCAAATTAATATGGAGTAAGCTATGATCTCACTGGGTTCCAGGAGTGTGTCGCTTAGATATCATATTAACATAATAAAGCAATAAAACAATAGGTCTGACTAAAGTAAGCAAACGGTTATGTATAGAGGGAGACAACATTATCTAGCCTTGTAATCTCTCCCACCCTGGCATCCCACCCTTCATCCGATACCCATGCTAGTTATCTGAGATAAGTTAGGTGATAGTGTCTCAGTTGTCCAATACTGGCCTTCCCGTATGCCCCAGGCCCTCTCAGGAGCCAGCATGCATGTCCCAGTGCTCTGGATGTTTTTCGCTCCGCCAGCCAAGCCTCGGGAAGGTGTGGGTCGGCGTAGTTTCTTCCGACAGGACGGCGTCGGCAGCAGGGTCTTCCCCCGCCAAGCCCTTCTCCCAGGTGTGTCGTAGCGGGTGCTGGGCATCTTGTGGCGTAGGTTGGTAGCTTTCTCTGAGGCCTTGTTCCTTCGTGGCTTCTTAGAGACAGGTGCTGTCAGCGGTCTCTGTTTCATGTCAGCCTCAGGGTGCGGATTCTTGGGAGGTAAGTTCTGCTTAGTGTGTCTGCGCTGTTCGCTCAAGTCTTGATCCACCCTGCTTTGCAGCTTCTGCCAGAACCTGCTGAAGAGTTCATCCAGTCGTTGCTCGAGTGTATCAGGAGTTGGTTCAGAGGCCGCCATCTTGGCTTAGCAGAGTGCTTGTATCAGAGGCAGGTTAGTTGTACTCACAGCTGAGGAGTAGTACTTGCAGAACTGTGCTGGGATGACCCCCACCGGCTGGGGGGGGGAGACAGGGTTCCGACCGCTTTGGTGCCTTCCAGCTGAGCAGCCTGCAGGGGGATCGGCCGCCTCTCCCTCGTCCGCCTCTACCGGTAGGCCGCACGTTATTGTCAAGTTTAGGTCGTCCGGTATGACCCGGAAACCCCACAAATTGAGTCTCGGGGTACACTTAGTCTTTCAAGCTTCGGAGTAGGCAGATTATTTGGGATAAATATCTTTAAAATATCTTAATAGTGGGTTCTCACGCAAAGCACACGCTTTGTGCGACCAAGCAGCTTGGCGGTCATGCCCCGCCCCCCTCCTTTTTACTTTTTGCTGGATTAGACATATGGTAAATTAAAAGCAGAAATAATTTAGATTTAGATTCAAAACATATTTGTTAGAACTATTAGAGGAGCTTAAAAGATAAAAAACTAAAAATAAATGTGTTAGGGGGCTGGTGAGAACACGGTGTACACCTGCTGACCTTCATCCTGTGGGTCGCAAGAAACACTACCCATCTGAATTTTTGTGTGAGAAACGTCAGATCGCTTTGTGTATGCGCAATGTTCGTATTTATCTTTCACAGAACACATCGCTACCTGCACGTGAATTCCGGCATTTTTCAATCTGCCCATTACTTTAATTGGTAGACTGTGTTTTAGAATCCTGTACTGCACAGCTGGTGATGCTGCCGCACAATTGTCCCATGTAATAAACAAACATCTGAAGGGCTGCTGGGATTAGTGGGAATTACACCCCCAAATCGCAACAGCTGCTAAATGAATGCAGCACTTTTTCAAGCTGAATCAAAGACGGTGCCTGAGACTGTAACGCTGACTAATCTCAGGCAGTACCAAGACATACTTGCAAAGAATTAAAGGAACACCCCAAACCCTATATGTCAATAAATTCCCACAATACAGAGATCACCATTACAGTATGTATCATCTATATCAAGGGTGCCCAATAGCTAGATCCCCAGATGTTGTAGTCCTACAACTCCCATGATTCTTTGCATGCCTCTATCTATATGAAAAGCCCTATGGTGACAGTGCCACTTTAAAATAAAAGAAATGTAATACATTGTTTCATGGAAATGTATGGGTATATCAAACCTACAGCTATAAATGTAGGTCTCAGAATCCCTGAACCTTTGTGGCTTATTCACTAAGCAGTGAACCAAGATTAATGAAAAACAGATTTATGAAACTCAGCTAGAACACACTGCATTTAGAATGATGTTCTCATCAGCTGTTGCAACCAATGGCTGATGAGAAATGGTAGGACATGGTGGCAGAACATACAAGTAGTCCCTGCTTTGTCTCATCTACAACTTGTGATCGCTTTGGAATTTCAAATACATTTCTACAATATTAACATGAGCTTTAGCGAACAATTCTATCTATATGAAAAGCCCTATGGTGACAGTGCCACTTTAAAATTAAAAAATGTAATACATTGTTTTCATGGAAATGTATGGGTATGTCAAACCTACAGCTATAAATGTAGGTCTCAGAATCCCTGAACATTTGTGGCTTATTCACTAAGCAGTGAACCAAGATTAATGAAAAACAGATTTATGAAACTCAGCTAGAACACACGGAATCATGGTTGTAACATTTCCCATACGTTTAGTACATTAAATTACATACATTCATAGTGAAAGGGGACACTCCAGGCTGGAACAGACCCTTTGAGGTTTTTTTAAGACATTATATAGATAATGCATAATAAATAAGCACAAACAATATATATGACCATAAAAAAAATAAAAAAAAATAAAGCTCCTCACATTTGAAATCCTACAATTGCTGTAAATTCCCAATATTAGCAACATGTGAGGTGAGAGGGATCATTGCTGCTTGTATATATAGGACATACTGAATAAACAGATCAGAGATCATAACACTCAAACAGAGTGCCATATGGACAAAGCAATTTCAGTATGTATTTCCTGCCAGTGTGAAAAAAGTGTGCATTACATAAATCCCTTGAAGTAAAAGATGACTCATGTAATGCAAACGTTGTAACAACCCCTGATACTTCTATTCTCTGTATAGATGGACGCCATCTTTATATCTACATCAATAGTTTGTGTTAGATTGTAAGGGGCATGTAAGCACAGTCCTCCGCTCTTAATGTAATGTGTATAAATTAACTCTGTATTGTATTTATCATTGTAACCTATTCTCAAGTTGTAAATTGTTGTATAAAAACTGACTCAATAAAACAATATTTGAAAAAAATGACCTAATATATTGTAATGGTATTTTACTGATCCTCGCTGCGATTTGGAACTTCCAAACAGGTCGCATGCGCCGAACGAAATAACCAAAGTTGTTAGGAGGAAAGACGAGACAGGTGGGATATGATAGAAACATTTAAATACATAAAGGGAATCAACACAGTAAAGGAGGAGACTATATTTAAAAGAAGAAAAACTACCACAACAAGAGGACATAGTCTTAAATTTGAGGGACAAAGGTTTAAAAATAATATCAGGAAGTATTACTTTACTGAGAGGGTAGTGGATGCATGGAATAGCTTTCCAGCTGAAGTGGTAGAGGTTAACACAGTAAAGGAGTTTAGGCATGCGTGGGATAGGCATGAGGCTATCCTAACTATAAGATAAGGCCAGGGACTAATGAAAGTATTTAGAAAATTGGACAGACTAGATGGGCCGAATGGTTCTTATCTGCCGTCACATTCTATGTTTCTATGTTTCTATTTCTAGTATTGATCGTGGCTTTATTTTAAGTGTACTTTTCATATACTGTTTACATGTCTCTGACTATGTTTTTGGTAATGCAGTCTTTGTTATCCTGACCTAGACTTGTATCTGACTCCACTACCTCTCTTTTGTACATTAAGCTCGGCCACTGTAAGGACAGGTAGTACGTCTATTCTATCCAGTCTGTTATTGTTATCCTAGACTCTGCATGTTAGGATAATTCCTTGTGACATATACACCCAGTTGGTACTCTATCAGATATACCTACCTAGTAGTACCACACTGGGGATATGAATCTAAAACATTCTATGTTGATTGTAGTAAACTTACGGTAGGTATGCTAAATAATTTAGATTTTGTTATCACGTCCACTGCATTTTTCTCTCTGTCCAAAGCTGACTATCATGGTTTTCCAATGGTGTTGCCTTTCCTTTATTAGTCTCAACACATTATTTTTCAGAGATGTCCTGCTATACACCATTGTTGTAAAGAGCAGTTATTGGAGTAATTTTTGGCATCATCATTTCATTCACTTTAAAATACCACAAGGTGGTTGATATACTTTAACCAATCAGTGCTCTCACATTGATATGTATGGGAAATAGATTGAAATGCTTTCCGAATGTATAAACTAATCTTATTTGAATGTGTTCATGGCAGGACATGCCAATACAATTGTTGGGGGGTGGGGGGGGGGGGGGGTTCAGCAGCTGAAGGAAGAGCGAGCTGCTGCAGGTTTTTGGAAGGTTACGAAAGTGTGAATTGTTGGGAACATAAAGTCAATTCAACGTGATTATAAAATGTCCACCAAAATAGTTGAATTGAAAACAAAGCTAACTTGGAGAATTTGTCCAAATCAGTAGTGTTGTAATTTCCCTAACAAAATAATTTTGGGACATTTCAGAGAGACATAAAAACAAAATCTACAGGTTGAGCGGGTGCCAATATACATTTCCGCCCCATGTGCCAAGTTACCTAGGTACGCCTCTGGTACAAATTGGCTATTTAGAACAAAAAATTTAAATGTCATATTTTCATCAATTCCAAATTTAAAGATTAATCCTGTGTAATTTTTTTACTATTAACCCCTTAAGGACCAAACTTCTGGAATAAAAGGGAATCATGACATGTCACACATGTCATGTGTCCTTAAGGGGTTAAAGTCGAACACTTGTGGACATTTCTCACGTACTTCGAGTGATACTTTAAGCTGGAGATGTATTTCGGCCTATGAAAAAATAAATTAATGCATTTAGGAAGAGAAATAAACATTCTAACTGAATGATTATGTAAAGTGGGATATTATTCAGAATAGGGAAGGGTCTAGGAATATTTGAAGATTCCAAACTCTCAAGAGATATCACATCAGTGGCAGACGATTGAAAGCCAATGCAAGTTGTTATGTACTTAAAAGCGTTATGGATGCATCTGATCAGAATTTATTTAAAAAAAAAACTCTTCTGTGAACAATGAAACGTTTTTACTTTAATATTAAGAACAAATATGGAGGCCAATTCGTAAAAACACAATTTGAACTAGAACTGGTTGAGAGACAAGCAACATAAGAAAGGAATGGATCAAAGATGACGAGGAAGGGACATATAGCCGCATATAACTATATCCAACTTGTTGTTGGTTGTTCTTACTTTATTTTTATTTACAGACCAATTTTCTGTTTCAATCAGCTCATTTTAAATGAGGGATTCACTATACCAGATTACGTTCTTATTGTTGGATTCATCTTTTTACAGTTAGAAAATAGCAGGGACATGAGACAACTCGATGGTCCAGGTGTCGCACAATTAGCACAGCAATTTCAAATGACACTGCGCTACTTAGATGAGTTAACGCTGCTGTAAAAGGTATTTGTTTCAAGTGCTCAAATTTGTGAAAATTCATCAAATCCATGCTGCCTCTAAATGTCTAAGAATTTGAAAAAAACTGTGAGAGCTTCACTCTACCTGATGTCTTATCAATGACCTGTAAAGTGCCTTGCCAGGCATGGTCAGGACACTATTCCACGCTGTTGCAAAACTACAAATGCCACTATGCTCTGCCAACCTTATGGCTGGAAACAAAACATGTGAATTGCAGTCCTGCATTAGCTGGGGAACTTCCATTCAACAGTTCAACCTTGGATTGAACATTTTCCATTATAACCTAGCATGCTTCTAGATATCTCATTAAAAAATGTAAATTAATCCTATTCTTCAAAACATCCTGATTAAATAAACTTTATCGTCTTGTGTCCTATATCTTGTGGGATGATGTAATTAAAATAACTCATGCCTTTTATTACTGGTATGTTCTTGACTTTAATTACTGGAGCGGTATCATGAAAGTTTAATGAGAATAGTGGAAAACCTACGGTTAGAGAAATAGGTCAGAATTGAAAATTGTGCGGCAGCATATTGAATCCAAAGAATAATACTTTGAAAGGGGTCACTTGTACTAGCACAGAGTGGTTATTGGAAATTCAGAAATCTGTATAATGCATATAAAGTCATTAAAGGAGAGGAGGATTACAAAGTATACAGTCGCACTAGTAGGAATAAAAGTCATCGGAGAGTCATAGCTCTATAGTGGATACGTGAAGGGTATTGTCCTTTTTTTAAATGTGCACCTGATTGATAGCAGCAGAGTTATGGCGGGTGGTGTAAGCTACACTACAATTTACAGCATTGCTGGTATATGGTATATAGAAACTACTCAGAAGATGAATAAATATTAATGATTTGGTACTGAACATAATCAATAATTGATCTAGATGTACATAACAGACATAGACGAATGGCATTAATGCTTGATTATACAAGCCAATATCAACTGGACAAGGGGATACAATGATTTTTACCAATAAATAACTTGAGTTATAAATCCTTTTTGGGAGTCTAGTAACTGGAAGCAATCAGACCAAAAAAGCTTTAACCCCTTAAGGACACATGACATGTGTGACATGTCATGATTCCCTTTTATTCCAGAAGTTTGGTCCTTGAGGGGTTAATGGTCTCTCCACCACATTAACATACATAATGAATTCACTGAGTCCAAAAATAAACATAAAATAAAAATATTAACCCCAATATTTCCCACGGTCCAAACAATGATGTGAACATCAGCAAAGCTTAACCAAGTATACCAACTTAACAACATATGATATTTAGAAAAAGCCAATAACTATAAGGAAAGTATACCCACACACACAATGAGGTTGGCCATATCTTTAGTTATCTGGTGCATACAGTGTTGTTATACATGTATATAGTAAACAGAGGCTATATTACATATATATGAGTAGGCAAATAACACTTAGGAGACCTGTAAAAGCAGCACTGCACATGGACTGGGGATGAGGTGTAGAGAGAGCACATGGTCAGATACATAGTAACCAGTATTAGAGTGTGATGTAACCATTTGTCCAGGTGGAATCTTTGTTCTCTTTCCACCTGTCACTCACAATCACTTGTAGCAATAATAATATTGCTACTACAACTAGCAGTACTACTGAATATTTTAGAAGCTCCTGAGATGTGGACTCACCCAGCAAAGACCCGATAAAAATGACAACTTGGACGCTGATGGTGAAATGCCTATAGCTGAGCCCATCAGATGCACTCCGGTTGCCCCACATGACGTGTGAAAGGGACACATTCCTGATCTCTAGAGACCTGGTCGCCGACTGATAGAAGCTAAGGTCGCTCCGGTTCCTGAAACTCCAGCTGCCGTTATCCCCCATGGTGAATCCTTTCCCTCTTATTGCATCTGCTGCTGGGCCATGGGCTGTGCTGGATTGATGGCTTTGGAGCCCTCAGTCAGCTCGGTGCTGTGCCTGGTTGTGTGAGCCCACCTCAAGGTGATGATGGCAAGCCATGTCCTGGGGCTGTGCATCTTCTCACGGGTGTCCTTCAGCCGGTCCTCCTCTGGCTGTGACCAGGGCATGTAGAAGACAACACATCCTCCTCTCTGCCTCTCGCCCCCAGCAAGCATCTCCTCCAAATCGTGTCAAGCGCCTGGGAAAGAGGAGGGGGGCTCAAACAGCTCGCCCTGAATCTCATCACTCTTCTTGGTCCTTCCAGAGAGAGTCCAGGGCAAGAGGGTCCCAGCTGCCTTTATGATCACCTTCTAGCCGATAAGGATAGAAACATAGAAAGACTAAAGGAAGCAGTCACCCAGGGTGATGCTATAGAATCATGGAAGCACAGTGATACAACGAATCCTCCCTCTGTCAGAGCAGGAGAGGGGAGATTGCTCTAAAAATGCACACAGGCTCATTGCATGAACAGAGATACAGAGACTGCAAACAGGGGGTTTTCTACTGGGGATTCAATCAGAACACAAAGATCCTTAAAATAAAGAGAATCCAATCCCAAAATGCACTGACAATCAATATAACATAAAAGGAGGTTTGACAGTCAGTCCATGCCAAATAATATAATGATAATAAAGCAGTAGAAACACACACACGATGTTACTGTGCAATCTACTTGTAATAAATTAAACATACATTAACTTAGTAGTAATTTAGTGACATGTTAATGTTTGGAATCATCAATCCAGCCATGTAGGGCCCTCCCCCTCCCAAATGATCTTTCTTAAAATTAGTATGTTTATGGCATAAACAAGCATAAACTGAAGAGAAAAGGGGGCACAGAAATTAGAAGATGAGAGAATTATAGATCTTGAGAAAAAAAACAGTTCTCTAAGGTTCCTTTATTTAGAACTTTGTAGTTGGCCTCCTTGCAGCTGCGCTCTTTATGGAAGACTCCTCCTTGAGAATGAAGATAATCTTTTCCTAGAAAGTGTTTGAGGGGTAAGTACCTTGTTCTGGGGTAGGTGACGTTCCATACTATAGATGCTGTGAATTACATCTTCCATATTGCCCTTACAGCCATAATGCTGGCAAAGCATCCAGAGTGGCTAAGGTTGCCAACCCCTAAACAGGTTTATCCACAAAATAAGTTCTGCTTACAACTGTTCTACAACCTGACAGTGTCCAACTGTCCATAACGTGACTGTTTTCGGTTTAAATTTGATGGTCAATTCAGAACAATTCCGAGTTTAGGGAATAATCCTGTTAGTATTTCAAGTAAAATCCCAAAGGTCCTCTCTCCGTCTGGTTGTTAATGGTTGAACAAATATAGCAACACTAACATTTCACATTAATACAGACTTGGTAGGAGGACTATACCATGGGGTGAAACTGCGAACCTCTTACATCTTCTGTCATGACTTGTGCCACTCACAATGGTTTGCTGAATCACATGCTTTTGCCCCACCTGTGTACAAGTATTAACTTGGAAGACAGTTAGACACAGGCTTGTTCAGGTTTACTGGGGTCTTTATACATTACAAAGGATCTTGACATGATCTTCTGTGCAAATTCTCCTACTGGGATCATTTGGGCACAGATTCCCAAGATTCTTTTTTTTTTTTTTTCATTTTTCTTGAGTGAAATCTAAATTCTCTTGGCTAAATATTGCATCAGGGAATCAACAGCAAAATAAAGACAAATGTTGACACTCCAGGAGTTACGCACATGATGAATGGAAAACCCCATAGTTTTAGTAACCCAGTGGCCACGTGACAGATGGCCTGTTTCGTAACACATGTAGTTTTAGCATGAACTTTATTATACATATTTATAGGATTCTATATGCACTGGATATGTGTTTCTACATACACATCACAACTTTGTATGATTCTAACCTCCTTCTTTGCATTTTAAGTAGTTTTAGGTTGTAAATAGGTGTAAAGTCACATTGATAGCATTAGAACATGTTCTGCTTATTTAGAATTGCAATAGGGATTTTGCTGATCTTCGGGGTCATTAATATTGAGATTTCATTAGGACTGGTAATGCAAACAGTTCACCAACATTTTTTTAAATTAATATTTTATTTTATTTTTTTAAATAAACTGCATTTGGATATGCTCTAAATAAATGTCAGTGCACTCACAAATTATTTGTACACTGTAGGTACTGCTTTTTCTGTGTACAACAGTCGAAAAGGCAAATAAAGACATAACTAGCATAAGTAACTGGTAAGCCCTCGCTCCATTGATATCAGCTGTCAGTTACTGACTGAAGCCCTGAGCATCTCTGTACATTCATGCAAAGATTTTGGAAGATGCCGAGCAGATTGTACCATACTGGGTGAGGGCTCTCCTTTTGTTATATGATAACCTTAAATTTCTCTAGATTAATATCTGCCTCTGTAAGTTCAGTAAAAATCTAATGAGCTATTTAAAGGACCACTATAGTCAACAAGACCACTTCAGCTCAATGAAGTTGTCTGGGTGCCAGGTCTCCCAGGTTTTTAACCCTGCAGCTGTAAACATGGCAGTTTTAGAGAATTGCAGGGTTAATCCAACCTCTAGTGGCTGTCTTCCGGACAGCCTCTAGAGCAGTGATGGCGAACCTATGGCACGCGTGCCACAGATGGCACGCCGGGCCCTTTCTGTGGGCACGCGGCCATAGGTTCGCCAATAATGCAGAGTAGGCGCCTGCCTGCCCGAAACGGCAGGCGCCTACTCTGCTTCCGGGTCGGGAGGCAGGGGAGGGATCTTTGCCACAGCTCCCCTGTCCTCCTGAGAGCAAGCTGTGTGGAGCGTTGCTGCGCGTTACCATGGCAACGCTCCACACAGCATCGCGCGGGAGGACATGGGAGCTGCTGCAAAGATCCCTCTCCCTGCCTCCCGACCCGGAAGACTGCTTGCCACCACCGGACCACCAGGGATGGCTGTGTCCCCCCCTTCCTTTATTAGAGGTAAGAAGGAAGAAGGGGGGGACTAAGTTAATATACTTTTTTTTTAATTTTACACAGACAGTACCCCTACCCCCCCCACACAGTACCCCTACCCCCCCCCCCCATACAGCATCCCTACCCCCCCAGAGTACCCCTACCCCCCCCCACACACACAGTACCCCTACCCCACACACAGTACCCCTACCCCCCACACACAGTACCCCTACCCCCCCCACACAGTACCCCTACCCCCCCCCCATACAGCATCCCTACCCCCCCAGAGTACCCCTACCCCCCCCACACACACAGTACCCCTACCCCACACACAGTACCCCTACCCCCCACACACAGTACCCCTACCCCTCCACACACAGTACCCCTACCCCCCCACACACACAGTACCCCTACCCCACACACAGTACCCCTACCCCACACACAGTACCCCTACCCCCCACACACAGTACCCCTACCCCTCCACACACAGTACCCCTACCCCCCCACACAGTACCCCTACCCCTCCACACACAGTACCCCTACCCCCCCACACAGTACCCCTACCCCCCACACAGCACCCCTACCCCCCCACACAGCACCCCTACCCCCACACACAGTACCCCTACCCCTCCACACACAGTACCCCTACCCCCCACACAGCACCCCTATCCCCCATACAGCACCCATACCCCCCCATACAGCACCCCTACCCCCCCATACAGCACCCCTACCCCCCATACAGTACCCCTACCCCCCCACACACAGTACCTCTACCCCCCCACACACAGTACACCTACCCCCCACACAGTACCCCTACCCCCCCACAAAGTACCCCAACCCCTACACACACAGTACCCCTACCCCCCACACAGTACCCCTACCCCAACCCCTACACACACAGTACCCCTACCCACACACACAGTACCCCTACCCCCACACAGCAGCCCTACCCCCCCACAGCAACCCCCCTACCCCCCACACACAGCACCCCTACCCCTGCACAGCAGCCGTACCCCCCACACAGCACAGCACCCCTGTCTCACACACACACACACACCACCACTCATACACACAGCACCCCCCCACACACACACACACCTCACACACACACAGCACCCCTCATACATACACACACACACACACACACAGCACCCCTCACACACACACAGCACACACAGAAACCCTCAGACACACACAGCACCCCACACACAGCGCACACACACAGCACCCCTCAATGCAGTATGTGTGTGTATTCAGCAGTCTGTGTGTGTGCATGTATTCAGCAGTGTTTGTGTGTATTCAGCAGTCTGTGTGTGTGTGTGTGTGTGTGTATTCAGCAGTCGGTGTGTGTGTGTGTATTCAGCAGACTGTCTGTATGTGTATTCAGCAGACTGTGTGTGTGTGTATTCAACAGTCTCTGTGTGTATGTATTGCATTTGTTGGAGATACTAATAAATATAAGCTTAATTTGATCTATTTATATCATTATTTAAAATTTGTATTATTGAACTCTCTGCTGTTGTGTTCTTTTAAAACAAAAGTTGTTAATTAGTTCGGACAACAGTACGAGTTGTTTTTTCTAAACGTAAACCTCAGTATTGAGGTTTAATTGCCGTGTTGGCACTTTAAGCAAAAAAAAGTTGGCATGTATTGCGGTTTGGGCACTCGGGCTCAAAAAGGTTCGCCATCACTGCTCTAGAGGCACTTCCGCAGAGCGTCCATAGGAAAGCATTGAGTAATGCTTTCCTATGGGCGGTTTGAATGGTTTTAACCCCTTCAGCCCAGCGGGAGGGGGGCCCATGAGTACTATATAGTGCCAGGAAAACAAGTTTGTTTTCCTGGCACTATAGTGGTCCTTTAATTAATGAAATCATGTGTTCTGTAAACCTGTAAAGCCAAGCAGTGCTTGTATATCTTACATCAGGGGTAGGTGACCTTCGGCACCCCAGCAATGTTGCAGACTACGTCTCCCACAATGCACTTTCAGCCATAATTCTGGCAAAGCATCAGATAAGATGTAGTCCACAACATCTCAAGTGAGGGTTGCCTACCCCTGCCTTACATGAAGAGATATGTCTTACTCAAATTGTCTGTGGTATCCTTTAAACTCCAGTGGCTCAAAGCCATAGGATTACACAGAGTTCCTGTGCGGCTGTCAGATTCGGTATAGAATAGTTTAATTTACCAGAACTAGCTGCCTGATATCCTATTTCTACAAAACAGAGCACAATAACAAGAACCCGAGAGGAATAAACCTAATGTAAAAATATCCCCAAATCCGAAGTGATTTACTGAAGCAGCGCACAATTTAATTTTCAATCAGAACCTTTGGGAAAACAGATGACAAACATCCACATAGGTTCTAACTTCTCAGTGATCAGCTGATCAATAATAAGGCTGCAGCCTACTTAGAGAAGCTCCCCGGCTAATAGGAAGGCGATAGCCTACAGACTATGAAATTCAACATGGAGTCACTAGCAGCTTTGTCACTTACAATATACTGACACATTGTTCTCCCTCCTCATAGTCTCTTCTAATATACAGAAGTGATGGAAATTAACGTTCTCCTACTCACAATTCTGCTTGCACCAGTACACCGAACATCTTAAAGGGACAAAAGTTATTTAAATATTAATAAGTAAATATATTTTTTTAAAAAGACACTAAGCAGCATGTGCTATAAAGCTTGTTGTAGTGGTTACGTTGTCCAGAGTCTATGGAGTTTGACAAAAAACAGGGCTTTCCATGGAACCTGGAGATTTCTCAGAGTAGCAGGTATGAAGCCAAAATGGGAGGGATGTGCTATGGAAGCAATCTGTGTTACTGATAACTTGCACGGTAGGGTCATTACCTTAATACAGTGCATATGCGTGCTAGCACTGCTGACGCCCTCACATATGAGCATTAAGAATGAGTACTGTCCCATCTAATGTGGGAAAGATGACAAGGTATACTTTATAAAAGGCTGGTATTGGCTAGTGCTAAAGAATGGTTGTACTGAGTGCTTTAAAACACAGGACGGGAGTGTAGAATAACAACACATATTTTGATATCTTTACAGACAGCAATAACATCAGTTTTAATTACTAAACACTAGGTTAGTTAAATACATAGTTACATCATCCATTTTAGGAAAGGTTTACTTGAAATGGCAGTATCAGACTGTACTGCTATTTCAAAATGGATTGTAAAATGTATCTGTGTTAGGTAGGTCCTCTTTAGCCAGCATACCTTGTATTAGAGAAGTTGCTCCAATAGAACCCTGCTGTAAACATCTCTTGTGAGTCCCTCAGTGTCAGAGGGAGCTGAAGCAGAGAAACTGACCTCTATGTCCCTAATGTGAGCAGTGGTCAAGCTCGAAAATGCCCACATTAGGGACAAAACGTTAGAAGTTTACTCTTACCCTAATTACTTCATTATTTTGGGGGGTATTTAAATCAGGTCTTTTTTGCAGCTATCTAGTCTTGATAAAGTCCCGTGGGCGGGACGAAACGCATAGACGTGGCTGCACTCCATTGCTGGACCCACTGTGTTTTTTTGTGTCAATCGTATTTTATTGAAAGTTTTCACAGGTATTAATAACATCACATAGCTCATAAGTCAAACAAAAATTTGTGCATAACATTTGGCAACAGTGAAACGGCTAACCTGGTCATGAGTCATTATTAAGGTACATTCTCATGGTGCCAGAGTTAGACAAGTTTTCTTTTACATATTCACTTGACTGCTTCCGCCTGGGTTTACCTGGTCACAACTGCGTGCCTCTGTAATTGGTGGTACACGTACCCGTTTCCCCTAATATTGGCAACGTATTTCCTGTATCCCTACCTCGGGGGCATCCCCATAGTACCCTGAAGCCTTCGTCGTATTGGATCAGTAATGCTCAGTACCTGCATGGGTACAGCGTGAGGGACTAATTTCCGTAGTTTATGGTGTGATTTTTGGTCATATGCGTCTCCACAGAGAGGGGAATAGGGTATTCGCCTGCCCCTTGTTATTCCTTTCTTGGTGGGGTGCCTTGTCAGGGCTACCAGCTTTGTCAAATGGTCAGGATTCGTCCGTGGGTTCGTGTCTAAGTGATTGTTAGCTCTTGTGTCTACGTGCGTGATTATTTCTGTTTCAAATGTGTAGGTCTGCCTAATTGGTATTATTCTATCTTATGTCTTGTGGTCAGGTTTCGATTCTAGTCCTTGAGTGTACTTGGCGTTACCTGTCTGTCTGTCTGTGTAACGTCTTGTCGGTTTAGGGCCAGCTTCCCCTGGTGCCCTGTGGTGTAGAAAGTTCGTCAGGTAAAGGCTGGGTACGAGGGAAGTGGGGGGGGGGGGGGGGAGAGCGGGGTAGGTACAAGTAGGGTCGGGGGGGTCAAGAGCCCGGGTGAGGTCTCCTCTGTCTATGCAGTTTCCTTGTCCCGTCTGTACGGGGTGTGTTTCGACTAGTCTACGCAGCTCCAGTAGCTACTCTGAGCCCCATGCCTGTCCCGAAAATTTACGCGATCCCCCTGGAGACAAAAAGCCTCCAGGGGTACCACTGTAGCGCGCACTTGTCCGAACGTCCCTGCAGGGAGGCCGTCAGTATCTCCATATCATAGATGCTCTCCACCTTGTCTACCCATTGTCTGAAGGAGGGCGTGGACGTGAGATTCCAGTGCAGGGGAATCAACGCCTTTGCAGCGTTTAACAGATGCATGGTGAGGGAGTGTTTATATTTCTGCGTGGGTGTGGGTGTGTGGTGTAAAAGCATCGACATAGGTTGGAGGGGGATGGCGTCTCCAGTAATTTCTCTAATTTTTGTGTTTATCAGCTGCCAGTACGTCACTATACGTGGACAAGACCACCATATGTGTAAGCTCGTTCCCAGGGCCGTGCCACACCTCCAGCAGTCACCCGCACCGGCTCCGCCGAAGTGTTTGAGGGTATCCGGTGTTCGATACCATAGTGATAGCAATTTATATCCAGTCTCTTGAATCTTCGAGCTGATCGAGCATTTGTGGGTTAGGCGGACTATCTTGTCCCAGTCTTGGTCCGAGAGTTGTGTGCCTGTTTCCCTTTCCCATTTGCTCTTGTATCCCAGCGGGTAGGTGTCCAGGACCCTTCTCAGGGATTCGTACATGCGCGATACCCCGTGGTCTATGTGACTCCTCTTCGTGCATATCCTTTCCACTGTGTTTTTTTGGCTGCCTATTTTTATTTTATTTCCATTTTTATTTATGTCATTTATTTTTCTTGTGAGTGAGGTTCTTCGCGTCAACACACTCCGGACCCCTGGAAGGTGAGGACTTTCGGATCCATCTGTACCGCGGTCTTTTGAGAAGACACCGACCGCGGTATAAGTTTACAGCTCGTTTGTATTCCATCAGCTGCACTTGTGGGCGGTCTGCTACAACTACACTGCGGTCTTTTTTGAAGACCCCGACCGCGGTGCACTTCATCGGCATCTGACTGATCCCCTGTGGAGTGGGTCGGAGGTCCGCTGCTTAGAACTTCCACTCACCTATTTTTATTTAGTTTCTACTTGGTTATTTTTTTTCAAGTACCGATCTCCATTCATATATACCTCGGTGGGGGGCCCAAACCGAGGCAGGTACTATTTTTCCTTATTTATATTTCTTTCTCATTTGTATACATTTTGTGTTGTTTCTTTTTCACATATATTGTGTTACCTTTTAGGCAGCTGTTTTGATATTCCACTTTATACTATGTATCTATAATATAGAGTTCATTTGTGCCTTGTTGAGAACAGTGGGTTCATGTTTTTATTTGTATTTATTTAGTGTTTATTTTGATTTATTCTATTTATACTTTTGAGCGCACATACTTTTTGATTTTTGAGCTATCACTCATTTCCAGACGCTTGTGAACGTATGTAGCTGCCAGTTTTAGTTTTGGTTATTTGTCACACCTTGTATCTATCTTTTTAAGTTTACTCTTAGGCCTGATTAAACGTAATTAGTGTTACTGAATGGTGTTACAGCGCACTAAAAACATTTTTATTGAAGCTAAGGAAAATTTTTCCTGGTATGTAAGATTGGGCAACTTTCTAAATTCTCCAACCACAGTGCAAACCTCTGTGTTGCATGGTTGATTTCCATCAGGTTCACTTATCCTTCTGAGATTAACATAATTAGTGCTATTAAAGGGTTACTTTAGGCACCATAACAACTTCTGTTTGTTGAAGTCTTTATGGTGCAAACACTCTGCGCACATGCAGTGTTTCTTCTTGATATACTGCCAATAGAGGAAAATGTATTCATACTTATCTTAAATTTCCTTTCCTGATCATCGGCCAGTGATGGCTCACCTTGACACCATAAATTGTTTCTGGACTACATTTCCCTTGATGCACAGCTAGCTTTTAGACTCTTTTGTATCTATTTTTCTATCAAGGGAAATGTAGTCCAGAAACAATTTATGGTGTCAAGATTAGCCATCACTGTCATAAGCCATGGCAGCACAGCAATGGGTAAGCAAAGCCCATCCCCAGGTAAACAGGAACCTAAATAATATATAGGTATAAGTACCACCTTCTACCTTCCGGGCCTTAGTCCAAAGCTAAATCTCAAGGGAGGGATCTTTGTGCTGATATGGCCTATGACCAGCAAAGGAAAATTACAGTAAGTATGAACAAATTTTTCCCTTTCCTGCCGATATCCATGGCAGCACAACATATATAATACCCAAGCATAGGTTAAGGCAGGAAAGAAAAAACTCAAAGACACCATAATAATGCAAAACCGAATAGTGTATTTAAAATCACACGCCACAATCCATCAGCTGATGGTTTCTTTGGATGCTTGAAGTCCTTTCTTGGCTCAATTAGGTATAACAAAGAGTCTCTTAGAAGAAGTTCATTTGGAGGTTATATTAATATATACATCTTACCAAGTCCAGAGGTAAGAGGTCCGATATTTCTTCCTTATTCTACCAAGTTCAACCTAATGCAAGAAGGATTATATCCTCATTCAGATGAAAAGGAGATGTGAGATATCTGAATTACGGAACTGTTTGTAGAATTACTCTTGATGAAAGAACGTGAATGGTTCAGATCTTAAAAGGGCTTGCAATTAGGATACCATTCTTCCTTAGGCCAAGGCTACCAGGAGAACTGTTTAAATAGTAAGGAGAGGAGGCGAGATTGAATCTAATGGTTCAAAAGGAGTTTATTTTAAAGGTGTTATAACTAAAGGCAGTTCCTACGGAGGGTATACTGGCTCTAAAGGAGGATACACCATTTAAAATTAGTGAGCGCAGATAGAGCTGAAACATGTACCTTCAGGGTGATGTAGCTTAGCCCTTTCTCAAGACCTGCTTGAAGGAATTCAAGAATGTTCTTCGTACATGGGTTATGAATGTCTGGGCCTTGATGTAGATGGAAGGAAGTTCCCATGAAGGTTCCAAGCACAGGCTCTGTAGAAGTGGAAACCACTGGCTGCGAGGCCAGAACAGAAAGGAGCTATTAGGATGACAGCCACGGTTTACTTGCAAAGTCCCCTCTGAAATAGAGCTGAAAGGGGAGATGGGGGAAAGGCATAACCCAGAACAAAGTTCCATTTGCTGGATAGATGCCTCTTCCTATAGCTTGTGAATTGAACATCCTGGAAAAGTATGTTGGTACCTTGTTGTTCTTGTAGCTGGCCATTAGATCTATCTGAGGCTGCCCCCACCTGTTTACTATGTCTTGGAAGATCTCTTGTGACAATAACCATTCCCCTCGGTCTATCTTTACTTGGCTCAGGAAATCGGTTACAGAGATGTCTGGACCCGAAAGATGAGCGACTACTAATCCCTGGAGATTTGTTTGAGTCAAGGACATCATAGGTTTCAGAATCTTCATCAGGTTGTAACTCTTTGGTACCTCACTGATTAATTATATAGGCTACAACCGTGGCATTTTCTACCTGGACGTTCACCCATTTCTGGTAAAGGACATGACAAAAGTCTTTTAGGGCCTTGAATAATGCCAATACTTCAAGGATGTTCGACGGAAAGTCCTTTGCTGAGGTTTTCCACTCTCCCTGGGCTAGCTAATCCTGTAGATTAAATCCCCTGTATATATTCTTGTTGGACAACCACCACAGGAGAGAACGATGGACTTTTTGGGGAATCTTGACTAGCTGGTGATGGTTTCCTGACTTGAATTGCTTTAGGAAATTATCTTGCAGATTCATCATCCTTCATTGAGCCCACTTTGTCATTTCTATTGTGGAGGACATTGATCCCAGAAGACTCATGATGTTCTCTGCTCTAGTTACATTGGAAGCCAATCTGTCTTTGTGGTTTTTTTTTCAGACATTTTCCTCTGTCTTACTTGGGAGCCCTCTCCGATATATTACAAGGCGACGTAGCCTTGTAATATATCGGAGAGGGCTCCCAAGTAAATAATCTCCTGAGGCTGTCAGTTGGCTTTTGATTATATTGATCTTTCAACTATGTTCTGAAAGTGTTTTAAGCAGATATAGCCGTGAGATATAAGGGACTATATTTGTTGTCTGACAGGATCAAAATGTCATCCAGATAATGAAAGCTCTTCAATTTTGCAATAAGGACAACCATAACTTTTGAGAATGTCCAAGGAACAGTGATTAGTCAGAATGGAAGAGTTTGAAATTGATAATGCCCTTCCTCAACAGCAAACCGTAAAAACTTTTGGTGTTGCTTGTCTAAAGACACAAGGCTATCTAGCTGTAAGATAAGGCAAGGGACTAATGAAAGTATGTAGAAAATTGGGCCGACTAGATGGGCTGAATGAGTCTAGTGATTCAGGAGAAGGCGGAGTTTCTTCTTCCAAAGAATAGGTGTCTTGAAAAGACTGCACTTACATGTCTGAGTCTAAGGAATTCTCCTTAGGCCAAACTGGATCTTAGAATCTGGGCCTTTTGCGTGACTGACTGGCATATTTAATACTCTGGGACACTGCTTGTTTGATAATTCCCATGATATCTTGTGTAGAGGTGGAAGGAACTGCTGCCGCCCCTGGAACATGAAACATAAAGAGCAGAAAGGTACAGTTTATATCCAGAGAGTGGTAATGTTGTGTAATCATCAGGTTTCTTCAGGAATCTTATAATTCTGGTAGGAAAGGGTAGTCCCCGGGTGTTATACTTGCTACCAGAAAGTTGTCCCCGGTCACTAAAGAGGTTCCTTCAGGTTAGGGACCTTTGCCCTGAAGCTTCTGCATGGAGACGCTGAACTCGCCCCCTAGAAATGCAATAAATGAATGCTCCTCTATGAGGACATGTTGATTGGTGCAGCCAGGGATGTGCCACGCATGCACATTGGCCTCCCAATGCTTGCCTATGGGGAAGCATTGGATTAGCGGAGATCATCAAGATTTATAATCACGGTCACTGAAGCAGGATGGAAATCAGCGCAGCGATCGAGTCAAGGTAAGTAAATCTTACCTTGTTAATGCACACGGGCATAAACCGTAAGTAAACAGTAGGATTACAAGCCTAAAACTATAGTGTTCTTTTAATGCATTGAAAGACCAGGAAAAACAACCTGGAGTGTGTTGATTCTGGTCTTAAAGTTTAAAAGCATATAGCGAAATACCAAAAAGATTGTAGTGAGCCCAAACACCATACAAGTCTCCACAGTGCATTTATTTTTAGAACATAATTTTGTGAAATAAAGATGAATTCTAACTATTTTATCAATGGTTAGCCATTGATAAAGCCACGTTTTTGTCAAAACGCATTTGGCCGAATTAGAACGAAAGGAGGCTAATAGAAAGCAGTAGAGACTGCAGCAAACCGGCAAAGCAGAGTAACACAAGCTTTGCGCTACACACCGATCACCTAAATGCTGAATCCAGGGAACAGCAGAGGTACCTGGAAGTCATTAGGAACTGTACCTATGATATGCTGGTAACTATTATGAAAGTGTGAGAGTTCAATTTTAAAATTGTATGTTAAAGGTTTAATAAATATTGTGAAGTATTTAACGTCACTACAGTATCAGTGGTACTATTTGTCCTTCCCTCATTATTCCATTGTATTTTGTAGTGCTTAAAGATGGATGGTGTTTTAACAAAAACGGTTAAGATTATTATTACCAGAAACAGGTTTTTTATTCACAGAGCGAGGTAATTTTGTGTTTAGTCAGAGCGCGGGCCCTATTCATGATTAGATGTATAACAATTTGTATCTGACTTGCACACAACCCTATATAGCTTTATTATTCACTTGTTCAATGGAAATGCATTCATCACATCTACTCATATTAGATACATTAGCCATTGATATAATAAATGCTTCCTACCTGACTCCTTTAATTTAAACTGGATTCTATTCAAATGTCCATCTAAACCTAAAAAAAGCAGGTGCACAAAAAATGTAAAATATTGTTAATTTATCTGTATAAATGCACCAAATCTGTCACCTTCTGATTTATTTTTTTTTTAACCATATCAAAGAATGTGGACATTGAACAGGATATGTTTGGGCTATTATCCATGAAAATACTTTCTAAAAACACTGTAGTACATCAATCCATTTAAATGTGATCTAAAAGTTGTTGTTCTTGATAAATATACTGACACCAATAGGATTGTAGTTTGGCATTTGATACAAAAATAAAAATATAGGTGACTAATGTATTAACTGTATTGTCTTTTTCTTATTATTCTTATACGTCGGGTGTTGATATTTTATTCCTACTTGTTGCCCAGTTTGGTCCATGTTCTGTACAACCTTTTTCTTTTTGCATCATATGTATGTAAAGACTTCCTTTAAAATGTATTAGGGGAATGGGGTACACATTGTATGCACATGTTTGCAGCAATCCACCAAGCTAAAGGCAGACATGAGTTCACTGCAGAACTTACCTGAAGAGGGAGATGCAGTTAATACTACAAAAGCAAGCACAGTGACCTGAAGGTGGATACGGTGCTCATAAAAAGGTCCCATCAAGCCTGGAGGGGAAACTGGTTAACAGGGAGGGCAGTGCAAGACAGAGGAACCTCTGGATAGGAGGTTACTTCATACTACAAGAAGTGGTACTCCATGTTTGAGACACTAATTTCCCCCACCGTCTCCCCTAAAAGACGGTACCAGTATTGACTGTCACTTTGGTACAGTCTTTAAAGACTCCCACTCTGGTACCTAGAAAAAGGAGGTGAGATTCCAAACAGGGAGACAAGTATTTACTGCTCTACTTTACAGGACTTCCTATGCAACAAAGTTGAAACCTGTAAAGCAGTCTTGGACGATATTTCTCATCCCACAATAACTGGAGGCACTATTTGCACCATTTTACTATGCTGTAGAACAGGGCTGCCCAACAGGTAGATCCCCAGATGTTGTGGAATTACAACTCCCATGATGCTTTGCATGCCTTTAGAATGACAAAGCATCATGGGAGTTATAGTTCTAAAACATCAGGGAATCTACCTGTTGGGCAGCCCTGCTTTAGAAGAAGCAAGTTATCCCTACAGGTGGGGCCTGGAAAGCAAAACGGTCCACCTTACCAATATGTCTGGGATCAGCAAATTTACTCAAGCACCGAGGATCACAATCATGGACGTGGACTCTTGACTAGACTAGTTCAGGCCACAACACCCAACACACTGTATAGGACTGCAGCAACTTAAGTTACTTAAAGTAATTCAGCTTTCTGGGCATGTTTATGCTTAATAACTGAACTTTGCATACAGGGCCCATAGTCCTGAGTATGTGGTCACCAACCTATGTTTGCTTAGTGTCTATCTTTGTCTCGTAGGGGAGCTCACACTCCATTTTAAATGCATAGTACTAGGTATGTTTATCACCATGTAATAAAAGCTTTGTTTTCAGATTATTCTGTTAAATTAAAAGCATCTCTTACAGTTAAACAATAACTATATAACTACATAATACTTACCAATTAATGTACTTTCTCTACTCATATCATTCTAAGACTCTTCCTGTAAGCAAAACAGCAATGTGAGTCTTAATGGAAAACTAGCATGATCTTTTATCATTTAAAACTAGCATCATCTTTTATTATTTAAAACATCATCGATAGCATCACACACGGATGCTGCTACTCACTTATGTGTCTTTCAGGAGAAAACCCAGTCATGTTTCCCAGTGAGGGTAAAAAAAATGCAAATACAAAGACAAAAAACTTGTACAATGTTTCAATATTATGTGTGAAAAGCAAAACAAAAGACTAAAAAGGAAAAAAGGAGAGGAACGGAAGAGAGGTGAAGAAAGTAAGGGGAGCATCAGCCTAAAGTGAAAGGAGTTACTGAGAGATCCGTCTACATGATCGTAGGCTGTTAAAACAAAAAAAAAAAGGTGTTGTGCCATTTTGTATTGTAATTGGGCTGTAATGAACCAGATTTTTCGACGTGATATTCCAAAGAGAAAGGATAGAATTTTGGCACAGTTTAACAATCGTTAGATGAGCAGCAGTGCAGATACGATGGGTCAAGCATAGGGGACACAGCTAGTTTGTAATCAAAGTAGTTGATAATAAGCAGGGACACTTTTGGATCCGAGTTCAATTATAAATGAAAAATGCATCAATTTCACCATAGCTGCTAGGGTAGGGTTAGGCATTCTTTGGCACTTCAGATAGACTACATCTCCTTTGATGCATTGCCATCATAATGGCTGTAAGACCATTATGGAGTGCTGTAGGTTGCCTACACCTGCCCTAGGGCATAAGCCTGAGGAGGATAATTCGATGTACTGAAGTTTATTCAGGTTTCGGTTAAACCATTAAAGGAACACTATAACGTTAGAAATACAAATATGTTTTCCTAATGCTATAGAGCCCTAGTCACCTAAACAGTGACTAGGGCCTTTAGTGGTCCTTTAGGGCATTTTCTTTAATCATGGCACAGAAAGTGATTTTACACAAGTGTAAGAATGCTTTGCATGTGTGTGCGTATCTTTTTTTGTTTGTTTTTTAAATGTGAGAATAAACTATAAGATGCTTTTGAAATTGAAGAAATATACATGTTTTATTTTAAGTGTGCACCTGATATTGTAAAGATATACTTTTGAATCTTTCCATAAAAACATTACCGCAGCAAGACAACATTCCATTTATTTCAAAGAACGTTATAAAGAATGTTTTGTGATTATAGCAAAGAAGTATACTACGATAATTGTGGGTTTTCATTTTTCAAACTTTAAAATAAATGCAATGCCACACAAATTCAATTTAAAAGAAACTTTTTTTTTTAATTATTTATAAATGCAGTTATATACATAGAACAATTAAAATTAAATTACTTTGTACAAATATTAAAATATGATCTTCAGCCCCAAAGCAATGTCCAGGGTGACAGTCAGAGGGAGGAAAACAAACCAAAATAAAGCAATGGTTTACTTAGGATGCATCACTCTGCAAATGCAAAGGTTACTTAGTTATGTGCACAGGCATACATTATGCCATACTTATTCTAATGCATGTGCAGGCTGCTACAGGGCAGGTAAGAGGTTATAATACCATCACGTTACTCTTAACATACCAGTATATTATGCAGATGCGTAAACCAGGTACATGCCATTTGATGCGCAGCCTCTCTGGGTGGGGGTACAAATTCACATCACCTATATATGTGAACGAGCGGTGTTGGAACCCAACATAAAACAGATATAAAACACAAAATAAAGCAAAGCATTTGTTACAGTCACAGAGGCGCCTGTGAGATGATATTTACAAATCAATGAATGGCGGTGATGTTTAAACACTTGGCTTGTATCACAGCCTTTTGTAAAATGTTCCAGAATATATTGCACATCAGATTTTGTGAGACTGTTTAACAAAAAAAAATAAAAAATAAAAAGTTAAAAAACTTTAACAATCTGGCATAATGAAATCAAAAAGAACAAGGACATCATGTTGCTCATTTGAAACATTGTTCTGTCTTAAATAAAACTTTATAGAATTTGTCACACATATGGATTAAGGTCACTGCTACAGTAGTGTCATCGCTTTACTGTCAGAGTTTATATGAAAAATAAAACCGGAGTGGAAAGCCTAAAAACCCAAAACATGGAAATGCACGCTCGCTCACACACACACACACACACACACACACACACACACACACACACACACACACACACACACACACACACACACTATTGACTTGTGTGCCCGTTTGCTTCAACTTGTTTCCAATTAGTATATTATATAAAAGAAAAATTAATTTTTAATAATGCTTCTACTGCCCTTCCCCAAACCTTTCTGTACTCCCTCCCTTCATTCAGCAAAATCACACAAACACACCTGAAAGTAGAGAGGAGAAGCTTGGAAAAGGTGAACACAATGGACGTAACCCTTTTTTTAACCTCACAGGCTAGGTTACTCTTAATATTTAATGGGTTTAATACTATGTGGAAACAAATTCAGGGGTCAGAGGTGTGTGTTTTCTCAAAACACATAGATTTCAGCCAATTGTAAAATTCACACCACTCCATCAGAGTGAAATCAGGGTCTCTCCTGGTATGTATACAAACCTCCAATAAATCATTCCAAACAGGATCAACCAACCACATGATTCACAAATGACAAGCGTAAAATAAACCAGTATATCTACTGTCCATAAAGTTTCCAAGAACAAAGTATGGGAGGTACGTTACCCTCTGAATACATTTTCCATTGCTTGTATCACTCTTAACCCAGCAAAGAGTACTTACTGTCCAAATCTTAATTTTGGACAACAAAACATCTATATCCAACCAAGTGGTCTTCATATTATAATATAAATTTGTTTATTAGATTGTGGGACTTTGATGCGGGTCTCTTACTTGGGAAAAAATGTGGCTACGCAGTGAACAGCATGTTCACCTGAGAACCATAGCGTCAGCCTGAGTATAAAAACCTTGAATGGGAATATCAAGGAATCAACATTGTCAGAGTCTGCCTTGTGAAAGTTGGATATTACCTGAACAACATCTGAACATTTTGATCAATGGGCCAGCCAAAGGTAGCAAAATTATTCCAAAAGGATAAATGCTAGGCAATATTAGGGCAAACCCCACTTACAGAGTTTTATATTTTTGTATATATACACACACATCTGTATATAACCTATAATGAAACAAATACACATTAAATATAGTTTTACACCTCTGTAAGTGGGGCCTCACAGTGCCTGTTTTTCAGTGATTGGAGAGTGTGGCTCATAAGGTGTGCTCCACAGTTTAAGTGGGGACTAGATGGTCTGCTCCTCACTAGGGCTGGTGAGAGAAACAGAGAGGCACAAACTGTAAGCTCCAGGTCACCTGTGAACACAGGTGGAGCAGAGTAGGAGGTTTGAGGTGATCCTTCAGGGCTGAGTGAAGAGTCTACAGAAATCAGGCTTCTTTCAGAAGAGGGATATCTGAGGAGAAAGAACACAGAAAGAAACTCAGATTGGAATCGTTGCATGTTTGAATAGCACTCGCAGAGAGAAATCAAATGAGCGCATTATACAAAGAAGTGCAAACACAATCAAATACATAGAAGTCAGTAAGAATTAGGCACAGAAAGCAAAAACATAGCACACAAAAACTAGATGGTATTTTTCACGTACTGCGTATTTCGCCTGCACATACTACACTGCGTTACGCTCCTTGATACATCAATTACTGCCCTTTTGTCTGCTGACTGCGCAAGAGCAATTCTTCCTGTCATCCACATATACGCTGGGGTTTACTCACTAAACCAGAATTTGTGAAGAAATGACGAGAGACAAATTAGAACTCTTTTTAGCTTGTTATTTTGGCCTAACATTTTGTATTGTGGCTCTTGGTCACTGGACAATTACAGGTTTAGTGAACTCCAGTGTGTGCTTGTGCAAATCCTGTAATCTTGAACGCACAACCAGCAAAACCAATCACAGAAAACACAGTGAAGAAAGACTTTCTATAAAAATAAGCCATCCTAAATACAGCAGACATTTCATAGACAGACTTGAGAACACACAGGAGACTGAGAAAAGGGACATTAGGAAATAACCATGACCGTTTTAGGAGCCATTGTTACTTGGGTTTGTTGAGTGCTGGTGTAAGAACATGAACACCGTACAAGAACAAATTAACAGCAGTGTTTTGTGCATTGCCCCAATGGTTACCAGATAATGTGAACAAACCAGAAACTGTTTAACCCCTTAAGGACACATGACATGTGTGACATGTCATGATTCCCTTTTATTCCAGAAGTTTGGTCCTTAAGGGGTTAAGGCATGCACTGTACTAATAAGCGTAAACAAAAAGCTGTACGGACATTACACACAAAGTTGGGTTAGGTATGCCTAATGCAACACACAGGGATGAGGGAGTCTGACTTGTAAATGGAGACGCTCAAAACTGGATATAGGCGGAGATTTCACCAAAACTCTGTCTAAAAATGTAAAATAATGAAGTTAACACCGTGGGATCAGTGTGATGAATCCAGGAGCTGGTCCATTAGAAAGGCTTAGGTTAAATTGTAAAAGGTCTAGGATGGATGACAATACATATATATGGAGTGTATACCCTTAAATCTGCTATAGACAGAATCAATCTGATACACGCCAAATGTTATACTTTATATAGAAAAGATATTAACCATTTCATGTGTAGGAAAACAGTATGAGGAACTGTTTCCTAAATTGTACTGAAATTAAGTGTAAAAGTTAGTGTATAATAACACAGTAATATGTGGTGTATATACCAAATAATTTACTTTGTAATCCAAAGATATAGATCTTATAAGGTAGATATACAGTACAAATAACTGTATTCTATAATGTGTTACACACAAAGTGTTGTTTCACACAGGCCATTGAGTGATAGGAGACAAACATTGCACAGAAGAACCCTAGGGAAATGCAGAAAGCGATAATGCACTACATGGATCACTAGTTAAAACAGAAAGGAAACCGCACATAAGCCAGTAGCATGTTTTGAACCTTGCTGCCAAACTCGAGCCATATTAGCAAGACATGCACATGAAGAGGTTTCATTTAGGTTTGTGGAACATTACAATTCTGATGAATAAATCGAAGTAGAATATTAAATTAGAGATAAAAGGTATGCAGCAAAACTTGGTAAATGGCACCTTGCTTCTCCCAACGTGGTTTGCCATGGCGGGAAAAGTATGCATGCAACAAACCTAGAGCAGACAAACAGACATGCACAACATAAATCACACATATAGGATGAAGAATGTATGGTAAGCAACAAACTACAGCCAGAAGAAACATTTTGTAGATAAGTATACTGGAACACCCCAAAATGCTGAGTGTGCCAGATGCTACATTACTCACCATCCGTATAGTCCTCAGAAGAGAGGGAGAGGAGACTCTGCACATCAGAATCCGCTCCTTCCCCTGCCAGTGTCCTGCTTTCTGCTCCAGATACCCATGATGGGGAAGCCTGATGGACCAGGACAGTCTCTGAGCGCTGCGAGCTGCTCGGTGTGCCCTGCATAGTATGTCCCACAGTGTTGCCACTAAGATCAGAGTGTAGAGCCTGGCCTGCATGGTTAGAACTGCATGCAGATTGCTGTAGATCTTGCTCCTCACCTGGCCCCTCTGAGAGCACAATTTGTACTCGGGAGCTTGCCGATGGGATGCAGTTCCCTGCGCTGCCGTACACTGCTTCCTCGTATGACGGAAGTGCAACTTGCACGCCATCGACCATTATCGAAACCTGCTCTCCTGGCGCACATGCGTCACGCCTGCAGGATACAAAATGTCAGTTTAAATACATTTAAGAAAAATTATTATTTGAAATGTAAAGCTACCTGTCTTTGAATTTATATACATTTTATTTGACTGCCTAAAAGTCCAACCTCCTGGTAACGCACTCACCTGCTGTGATGGAAAGACTTGAGCTTTGGCTGTAGCAACACAAACAGGACAATGAGAAGCAATATCAATGCCACAGAACTGGCAGTGGAGGCAACAATGGACAGAGTGGGAACTCCAAGGCTGGTGTGCCTATTGGTATCTGTAAAAGGTAAAGGGTTAATGTCATATACATAGCAAAGTGTCAATGAATATTTGTCCGAGGGGTGAAGATTATCAACTAATTTTACTAGATCAGATTAGAAGTCTGTCTACATCAGTAGTGCTCCAATTATGTCAGCATCGTGCTCGGGACTCACCTTGGCTTAGTCTGCAGCTCACTCCCATTGGTGGGTTCCATGCACCATCCCTGCAGGTCAGGAATTTATAGTCTCCTTTAAGCATATATCCTTCAGCGCAGAAATACTCAATGACACTACCAGAGGTGAGTGGCTGCTCACAGTGCGGAGGGTGACACAGAAATCCACCATTCTCTGGCTCCGGTGGAGGCGGACACACTTTATGCAAACAAAAGAGAGAAGAGGGCACATTATAGGTTACCTGTCTGTGCATAGGTTCACTGTAATGCTATCTGTGTTATATAGACACAAAACATCCAAAAAGTAAACAAGAAAAAAACCTAAACAAAACAATGTTCTATTTAATTTGTCACTTTACCTACAATTCCCTTCCTAGTCAATATCTCTACAAAGAGGGGTATTGCGGTGCAAGCTCTGATCTTTTAAGAACACCCCCCAAAATAAAATTTATTTTGGCAATGGAGTGAGCGCACACAGGAAGGGAGGAAGTGGAGAGCCGTCTGCAAGATAGAAGATCTTCACATCTGTCGCCAGCATGCTGGCAACATACATAAAAATATGCACAGAATTGACATTTAGCAGTCTGGAAACAGAGTCATGTGTGCCAGGGATAATAAATAGATCGCAGTATGTGCAGCATTTCAAACAGAAATGCTGCACATACAAACTCCTACCACCATGACCACTTCAAATCATTGAATTGGTCATGGTGGTTGGTGTAACCCTTTACTGCATAAAGTTTGCACCACCAAGCATCAGCTAATGAGCTAAGTCCAGCACTTCTGGGCTAGCTCAGTACAGGAACCTTACAGAGGCAGAGAAGGAGGCGATTGGTGTTCTGCAGACAAAGGTAAATTATCAAACTAGTCGCAAACCCTTTGACGACTTACCCTTGGAGGTCTCCATGGCATTCCTGGTACCATAATCAGTACAGTGCTTGTAGTGTTCGTTTAAGACATGCAGTGCACCAACATAAAATTAGAGCCATGTAAATGCATACTTTTGACAAGCAGATAAACCCACAATATTTCAATAGGGACATTTCATCTCTGTTCAGGAAGACACTTCACCACACATGGCATAATTACATAGAACTATAAACACAAATCACAGGGTGTGTGCATCAGTGGGAGCATAGGCAGGGAGAATGTAGCGTTTGTTCAGTAAACTATGAACTGTGATGAAATGACACAAATTGTAAAATTCAGGCTAACCTATCCAAGCTGTCACTTTAGCAGAGTTGGAGGTTTGTTCCTAGTCGAATACTGTGGCTTAAAATTTGCAATTTCTATTCACGGTTTTGTGAATAAATGTTTATACTGGTGCCGTTACACCAATCACATTAGAAGATACACAGGAAAGCTCCAGTTTAGTGTCCACCATAATGTGTCAGAAGTGTCAAAATTCAACTCAAATGGTTACTTACTAAACTGAGAATTCAATGTGAATTTCAAATTTAATGGAACACAAACCTGTATTCTTAAGGCTTTAGTGCCCCTGTCCCTAGTTAGATATATGTTGTTTCCCCACCCCCTTACTACAATAATTCTCTTGACACCTGAGACTCCCTTGGCATTGTTCTCCTCTCCATTAGTGGAAGTAACACTGCAAAGTAAACATTTTTAAAGTAACACTATAGAGTAAGGAATACAAACGTGTATTTCTGATCCTATAGTATTAAACACTATTTAGGTGGCGGCTCCCCTTAAATAAATATTTTACTCCAGCACCACAAGGGTCCATGGTCACTGGCTCTTCCCACGATCTGCCTCATTGGCTGAGATGAGAATTGAAGATCTCAGACAGTTCAATGCTTTCCCTAGTAAAGCATTGGATTGGCTGAGATAGTTCATTCTGATTATCTCAGCGAAGGAGGTGGATCATGGGAGGAGCCAGTGCCAATCCAATGCTTTCCCTAGGAAAGCTGAACGTCAGTGCAGCACTGACTCAGGAAGCACCTCCAGCGGCCATTTTAATGACTGCTGTAATGTAAACACTACTTTTCTCTAAAAAGACAGTGCTTGCAGCAACAGGCTATACTCACCAGAACAACATTAAACTGTAGTTGTTCTGGTGACTATAGTGTCCCTTTAAGGAATGTCAACAGCATACCAAAAAAAAATGATATCTTTGTCATCTCCTGTAACAGATGGTTTTTCCCTTTAGGGAACCGCATAGATTACATGTACACGTGGATTTAACAGCTGGGGTCATATAGCAGTCTTTGCTCTCAGCAAAACAGAGCATCTGAGCTTTACAATCTGGCAAATACGAGTGTAACTCTAAACAACATTAACTGCCGGAAACCACACTCACACTCCAGAAAATGAGAGGGAGGGTGTGATGGGGGGAGTTACAATGAAATGAAAGCAGGAAAACTAGCATTTTATTCCTTTTCTACTCCTAAAACACTGTGGTCTAGCAGCAACACTAGACACCTTCAGACTAAAAATGCTTGGACTAGGAATGTCCCTAAAGTAACAAGAAATGTACAGGCCACCTGAGAAGACAAAAGAAGGGTAAACCGATGCCCACAGGACGATCTATGATAAGCACTTCTGATGGGACATGTTCTACTTAAGATAAACTACATGGAAGCAAACAGGAAACCACTCTAAAGAGAAGCGACAAAAATAATATGTTCCGATAAACAAGAGTGTCTTAGCAGGTTATGACCATATGAGTCGAGACTCACTTTTACTTACACTAAGGTAGTGAATTTTTTCCACAGTTTAGAGAGAAAACATTTGTGTCTGCAGAGAACTAGGCCCTTTTCCATCTAACAATACGAGCTAGTTATATATAGTTCATATTTAATATGAACACTCACATGTACAAATCAGGTGCTCGCCCTCTCCTAGCTACGAGTAAACAGCGATCGGTTAATTAGAAAAGCACAGATTTTGTTTACATGACAGTTCTTAATTTTAAAAACTAACCTAATCACCCATTCTTCATCTGTTACTGAATATATAACACAATTAACCCTGCAGTCTATGGCAGAATGAATATGAATTGCTCATATTTCAAGCTTTGGAGATCCACAGTAATAGCAAGGTGAACCACTTTTGCAGTAACGCAGTAATATACCACTGCACTTCCAATCTAAAATAGATCACTATACCATTCACACTCATATGACCCTATTCCCCCTATTGCACATTATGGAGGCGTTGAAGAGGAAGCGCGATAATAGGAAACGTCGCTGGGACTTTCCCGGAGAAGAAATCTCACAACACTACAGACTATTCTCTGGTTACCCAATCCTCCCATGGGGACACAACGCAGTTGATGACATCCACATCCCTTAGAATCAAGTTGTAAACAAAAGCAGCTAAACAATGTGTGGGAATATTGATATACACAGAATGCATTACTCAGGAATTCCAGGACAACTGTAACTTCATATCTGTAGTACACATTCTTGAAAAAGCCTAGAAAAGCTAGCCTAGCCTTAATTACTGTAAAAGCTTGTATAGCTCTTCCGCCAAGTGTCCAGATAACCATCTATTTATACTGGTTACTTATCCGTGGAAGTATACACATGCACAAAGAGGCGTCAAACAAAATGACGTGTCTGAAACAGTACTCAAATCAGCGTAATGAAGACCAAAAGGAGCAATAAAACAAGTGAACAGACCAAGCCCTTCGCTATCAAATTCACAGACACAGGGAATGTATAATAAAGCAATAAACTATTAGGTAAGGTGTTTAAAAAATAAAATTTTAAAAGCCTTTTTAAACGTTAAGTCTTGAAAGGAGTGGGGTTTAGCAAAACTTTGCCAAAAGAACAGCTTTAAAAAAATAAATAAATTGAAAAAAATTACAAAAATAGGTTGGGCACCACTAGCTGTTGTGTGAACACGATCACTTGTCACTCCATCAAGGTACATGAAGGTATACGAACAGCAGGATAATTGTAACTATATACAGGTTAAGAGCCAAGATTTCACACAAGCCCATGCTTCAGGCAAACATTTTAAAGCAAACACCGCCATATACCAAAACCTCTGCTCACACCTCCATCTCTTGTTTACAGGACTTTTCAAGGCTTACTCCATTGTATCCCTAAACTATCTCCTGTCTCTACAGTTGCCCTCATGTCAAAGACATTGTCCTAGCCGAATGAAATCAGAATAAAGGGTGCTATTCGGGGTGCAATATAATAGATGCGGAGAGGTTGCGACCGTGATTGCATATCATTTTGTTCTGTCTCAGACTAGCGCTGGCTTTTTGTCTTGATAAATCTCTCCCTAAATGTGCATGTTGAAACAATCAGTAAAAAAAAAAAAAAGTCAAAGTCACATACATAAACTACAAAATCCCACATGCATATGCAGAATATGCAAAGAATTGACGTCAATAAAAATCATGTGTTTCTGGCTGTTGCCTTATTTACATGAATATTTATTTTAGAAAATCACTAGCAACTAAATTGTAGCTAAAACCTGAACGGGTAGAACTTCAGGAAGTGGAACATAAAATGGCAAAGTAATCATGTAATTGTGATTTACAAATAATTGACAGTTTCTATTACATAGGTATGCTTGATCACACCCAAAGCATTGCACCTCGATATTGCTTTTTAAGTAATTCTTTATATTTTTATATAAATCCAATTTGAAGCAATGTTTGATATTTTTGTTTCCCTCTTCAAGAAAGGGGAAATTGCAAAAAATAAAAATAAAAAATAAGGAGTAGAGTTGCCAGATTACTCACAACACATCAATAGGAAACTACGGAAATAGGCTGTAAGCTTATTTCATGGCCTAACGCATCTCATGGTTTACATGACTCAAGGAGTACGCTGACATTGGGCAGAATTTCAAAAAGGCAGAAATGAGCTATCAGAACAAACTGTTCAAAGAAAAGAATGAATGGCAAATGCTGAGCACTTGTCACAGACTGACAGTGTGCCAGACGTGTGTCAGGACTGATTAAATGACAACACATATGGCTTTGCCTTCTACAAGGCAGTGTCCTACCAAAGTATGGCAGTCAACCTCAAGAGATTTAATGTCTTACTTCCTGGTTTCATTGAAATGCTAATGAGATCACTGCCCTATACACAGAGTAAAAAAAAAAGCCATTGTCTTGTAGACAGATGGCTAGGTCAACCGCAATGTCTATAGAATCACCAGATGCAGCAGTTGCCCTAGCACAGCTGCTGTGAATGGACACTATCTGTCCAGGGCCTTTTAATAACCTCATATGCAGACAGAAGCAAATGTGAGCATATTACCCACAGGGAGTGTCAAACAAGGGATACGTTATTTAGTGACCAGACAGACTCTATGTATGCTAGTGCTGTGTGCATACTCTGTGCATTTAGCAAGTTCGTTCTTTTGCTATGAGGTAAGAGCATAACATTATGGTTTTCTACTGTATCATGAGAACAGGGCAATAGATACACTACGCCTCAATAATACCTAATCAATCTCATACAATGCAGACAGTTCCAGGACAATCATTGGAAGAAACCAGGAGTGTCTTATTATACGAGTCGTCTCGATGAGGTCTCATTTCCTCATTTTCTTTTATAGGAGTTCACAAACTGCATGCAAGTATCAAAGTTTGGCAGTAATTAAAATACACAGATAGCAGTAAGCAGGGCTGTAAATTAGGTTAATGCACCCAATAAGAGGACAAATGGGACTTTGATAACAAAGCACAACAGAGTCCTATTTTATAGTGCGGTCTAACTATACATTTTGCAAGCCAGATAGTTCTGCAACAGTAGAAAAACTACATTTCTACCCACTGGAAACCAGTGCCGATCCCAAACGAAGACCTGAGAAAATCTTTATCAGAGTTATAATGGCCACTTAAATGACAACGGTCACATCAAGCCATTTTTTAACATAATAATCCTCCCAGCAAGTGGAAAATATAAAATAGCGCCTTGGTTCAGATTGTGCATGAAAACGGACAGTATCCCTTGTCTTCCCTGCTTCTGTGCAACAAGTTAAGCAGGGAAGACTAAACAGACTAACTTGGTTTATTATAGTAAAAATAGTTTAGAAGTGACAGTAGTCCTTAAATGCCTTCCTGGTGGGGACGGGAAAGGAAATCACCCCCCATACCAAAACTGTGCTTTTCTATGTGCCTTTTGCTAACCAAGTGGATAACTTGCATCCAGCTCCACGCCTGTGCATGTTTCAGAGAGCCAGTGTAATAATGTGGCATAGCTGCATTATGCATACTACCACGAGGAAATTAGATGCACACTAAAAATAGCAAATGGTGTAAGATTATACATATATACACAGCACCTAGGACCTTATGCTCAACGGGTACCATTTACTTGCACAAAATATAGGAACGTTTTTGTACATTTATTTTTATTGCTTCTGATTCTAAAAGACATATCTGTTTTTCTGCACTAGATTACTGTAAATATGTTGGAAGGTTTGTGAAGTTAAGAGATACAAGCAATTGTGATATAATCCATAACACAAGAACATGCATCCCACATTTACCTTTAGGGGCAATAGGGTTGGGGGACTAGTTAGGGAGTTTTTAAAAGCAGATCTAACAAATGTTACTAGCTTCCGAATAGCAAGAAATGAATGAATTCGGTAAGGAACACAAGAGTAAGTCATACGTAACAGACATTGACATAGTTCGCTGTCAAAGAATTAGCAAGAAATGTGCCATGTGGTAAGACATTGTTAATGAGTTCTAGAAGCCTGATGGAGCATAAAAAAAAACACAGAAATCATCTCAAATTTATTATTATTTATTAACTCTCCCTCTTTACGAAGGGGCTATAGTTTTACTTGGTTCAAAGGTCCCCTGGACACTAGTCTTCATGCATGAAGAGGCTTAAAGCTGCACAGATTTGAAGAAGAAGAAAAAAAACACAAAAAACATTGCTACAGTTAAAACACTGACAGCTCCTACATGAACAGCAGTTTACTACTGTCCAAGCTCGTGTCAAAGTGTTTTTTTCTCCATTGCACTACCTATATAACGAAGTTGAGAAAGTCACCTCCAGTCTACAGAGACATTTTAAAGCAATAGAAAAAACACATTTAGGTACAGTCTTCAGGCAGACTTTAATTGAATCAGAGGCAAGGCAACATTTTGGCTGTGATATAGATGCTTTGTGAAGCTTGTTTAGCAGGTTTGAAAAGGCTTTATAGCAGAGCCAAAACATTACCCTACCATTGATTTAATTAAAGTCTGCTTTACGACGATACTTGTGTTTCGATCTTTCTTTACATTGCTTTATAATTTGGAGTGTCGGCTCTCTGGTTCATGTGTGCACTGTCATGTGGTCAATTTTGGCGGGCATGTGTAAGTTAACTTTCACTGGTTTTAGTTCACGTTATTATTGCACATCTAACCAATATTATTAGCCTGCTTTAGAGTGTGTAGGATTTATCTGAATGGTCCAAATTCTGTGCCAACAGCAAATCAAGAATTCAGTGAATGCAGAGCAGATTTAACTAGAGGCTTCTGACGGCACAGAACCGGACAGGATGCAAGTAGGAAATTCTTACCTGAACTAAGAGATTGGGTAAATAAAGACAGCAGTAAGATCAATTGTAGATGCAGTCCACTCCCACCAGAAGACCACACTCGAAACCAGGAGGGACTGACTTCAGATACTGCTCCACGACACATTTTTTATTATCGCCAAACTAGAAATGCATGTAAGCAAGCAGTTACCAAGCCTGTGGGAACAAACAAACGGTAAGTTAAAACTGCAAGAAAGACGAAATTCAATAATATAGAACTCAAACAGTGGATATCTGTACTGCTTATTTAAGCACAAAAATATTATTCTTTAGTAGGAACGTGGCACAGTATTAAACATTGCAGACGTTTATATTAAGAAAAAGGAAAGAACGCCAAAATACTGTACATACAAAGATATAAAAAAAAAAAAGATTATGTTTTGTGAAAATAACCAAAAAAAATATAAATGAAACAAGATGATGCACATATGATTATTCTTTTGATAGCCATCATTTATTTATATAGCTCAAACGAGTACCGCAGGACACAAACCAAAACAACAGATTGTAAAAGCCCTGTTCACAAGCTTAAAATCGGCATATATTTTGACATATATTATAAGAGATTTGAACACGGTTGCTGCATAAAATGGATGAGCTGCATTATTGTTAGCAATATCCTATTTCAAAACACAATATGGCCACATTGTGGAACTGAACCCTATCACCTTTGTTAATTGACAGGCCATACTCCAAACCCATGAGAGGGACATGATGCCAAGTGAATGATTCAAGGAAACACAGAAGAACGGCGGAGAAACATTTAGATGGCCATTTTGGTTGCATAGCTGGTAATCGTGTTAAGCATTTCTTGATTTCTCTTCCTCCAGAAAATACACTATTGCGATTAGTCACAGTCTCTTACCAAATCCACCTTAGTGACGACCCAAGAGTGGTTTTTCTAGATTGTCAAGTTCATTAGCCAAGAACACAAAGCTGTAAATTACTGAATTAACAAGCCATGACCAATCTTCTTACGCTATTATTTGTGCCCATGTATGTACCATATCTGTATGATGTTACAAATTCAACATCACCTTAATTATACCTATGAAGAGGATCTGAACCACTGGAGCCTGGGGGACCCAGGTATCAAACCATCATAAAAATAGTTTGGATGTTACCTTGAGGATGGTACTAGGGAACTCCAAGTACCATAACTATACTGTAGTGGTCATGATGTTTAGAGCCGACACTTATTTATCCTAATGCAATATGGAGTAAAACTATAAACTTAAATGTTATTTCTTCAGTTCAAGAAAATCAGAATATGCGCATTGTAGCTGTAGCTGAATGACATACAATAGCATGTATTTCCATGAGGAAATACCCCACTGTTTCCATAAAATGCTTTGTGAGAACACAGAGGTCAATAGCGGTATTACCATATAGTTTTACATTTATAAAAACCCAAATCTCTGTAGTGCTGTAAAATAGGGGGAAAACACAATAAAAAGTAGACGTGCCAGTACAAAGAAAAAGGACACTGTCCATGAGCTTAAAGCATCATAGCCACTATAGCCCGCTGTTGTGGTCATGATATCAGGAGTAGCCTGCTCCCTTTCCCTGGAAATGGGGCAAACCATCCTACTACGGTGTGTCCTCTAACCTGGGTCCCCACTGGGCTCCCTGCTGCTTTGGTGACATACATCCAGCTGCTGATTCCGTTGGCAATCATTGGCTGAGAGCGTCAGCTGATATCAATTCTGTGTAGAATTATAATTGTATCAGCCAACCTGGAACTCTAGTGGCTGGTGAGGACACCCTAATGACACTCCCGGGAGTTGCACCTCCGGCAGCGAAGGAGCTAAATCCAGTATGTGCAGCGCTTCATAACACTGCACATACAGACTCCAGGAACCATTCAAATCTCTTTACATACAAACTTTCATTAAAGGCCCAGGTGAACTCTCTCTCAATAGTATAGTAATGATGCTGTCAAAGAGAAAGGGTCAACTCTTTACCATAACTCATTCAAGAATTATTTTAATTTTAGGAGCCATTTTCCCTTCGTATTTTATAGGGTTAATGTATTTATATTTGCATAAAGAGAGTACTGCTATCAAAGTATGAAATGGAAGATTGAGATAAGTTCAGACATGTATGCAGACGTTGTGAGACCTGTCTGCTGTGCAATATCCAGCCACAAGATGCCTTGCATTTAGGAGAACGCAGGCTATAAAAGCTGAATTAAAGAATTAAGAAACAAATCTGGCCCTTTTTAAGCAATGGTGTATTTTATTGGTATTTTTGTTCAAGGCAAACCAGAAGCAGTTTAGAATTTAAAACAGTCATTTATGAGAAAATACACAGATGAACACAAACTCTGGCTTTCTGGATCAATAAAAACATTGCCTAGACGTGTTCTAAAATCTTATTAACATGTCTGTCATAAACACAGCTGTGAGCTTATCTCTGAATGTGCTATTTAATATATATATTGAACACTCACAGCACCATAACACTACATACAGGATTACAGTGGCAAGTAGGCAAGGCCAAGGTAGCAGAGAAGAAGTGACATTTTAAGCCCTGTTACAAGTTAAAAGTATCAATGCAAAAACAGATAGATCACATAGATTTTTCTAATTTGACACAGAGAGAACTGTGTCCTAAAGTTCAATGACGCAGGGACATACATGCAATGTTCCAATTGTGTATGCCAAATCGATTTCATGATCACAGAACATACAATTTTACCATAACATGGTGGGAGAGGGTGGGCTGCACATACCCTAGGTAAACCCAGTTGTGTTTAAATTGCTTAAATGGTTCAACCAAGAACCGTGGAAGTAACCTGCAGGGTAACGGCGCTATAATCATTACTTCAATAAAGACTTTAAAAACTGAGCAGCTGTGAACATGCCTTTATCTGATAACCAACATTTACTAAATTGCAAATTGTAGCAAGCTTGAAACAAATGCCAAAATGAAGTCTAAAACTGCTAAACTAGGACTACAGCGGAGTGGAAGATTTTATTTCAGATGTGCGATTATAGTCTAAACTTTGCTAATCACATTTCAATACACAACAATGAGGAGCTCAGTGACTAAATCCTGAAGTGAAGTGGTTTATTTACTAAACCCCAAAACGTACAACATTCCAAAATGAAGGACCGCAATAACTGAACTATAACCATAGCCGTGTTGTTAGCCTTTTAAATTAAATTAACAACTTTTGCAACTCATTTTACAATTCAGTACAATTCGCTGCTGTATATTACAATTTCTAGAATCACACTGACACAAACCTCATCTACCCACATTATGACCTGCCCCCTTGTAATGTTGGTATACATAACCTTTAAGACAGTATCCATGTAACAATGCAGACAATATACAAATAATACACCCACACAACTTACCCAGTATACTAGTTTAAAACCGTCCAGGTCTGTTTCTACAATTTCACCTAATCCACGTCCCTATTTTTGTTCAATCTTTGTTTCACCCCCACACCTTTGTCTCATCCCACTTCCTGAAGGCTTTTTACCTTATCCCCTCCTCCTCTAATGTTACCATTAAAAAGAAGGAACTCCACCACGTCTACATATCCTACCCCTACAATGCATTACAATACCACTGTTATATTTACCCTTTTGTCTTCATATAGCAAAAACACCAGGGTGTCCAGGACTTTCATTTCACACAGAATTACAACTCCCATTAAGATCAGAAAGCCTTCCAGTTGGTAAAGAATCAAGGTCCCCCTATTTGAACACCCCTATAATAAATCCAGCACCCCTTCTTGGATACAATTGTAATAAAATCAGGAACCCTTCTAGACACTCCTGAAATAAAACTTAAACCCTTTCTGTACCCTTTCAGGGCACCCCTATAAGAATCCTGGACACCCCTATAATGACCCTAAACCTTCGCTGCACACCCCTATAATGACCCTACAGTATCTCAGGACACCCCTATAATGACCCTACATTATATCAGGACACCCCCCCTACATTATAGCAGGACACTCCCCCTACATTATAGCAGGACACTCCCCCTACATTATAGCAGGACACTCCCCCTACATTATAGCAGGACACCCCCCTACATTATAGCAGGACACCCCCCCTACATTATAGCAGGACACCCCCCTACATTATAGCAGGACACCCCCCTACATTATAGCAGGACACCCCCCCCTACATTATAGCAGGACACCCCCCCCTACATTATAGCAGGACACCCCCCCCCCTACATTATAGCAGGACACCCCCCCTACATTATAGCAGGACACCCCCCCTACATTATAGCAGGACACCCCCCCCCCTACATTATAGCAGGACACCCCCCCTACATTATAGCAGGACACCCCCCCTACATTATAGCAGGACACCCCCCCTACATTATAGCAGGACACCCCCCCTACATTATAGCAGGACACCCCCCCTACATTATAGCAGGACACCCCCCTACATTATAGCAGGACACCCCCCTACATTATAGCAGGACACCCCCCCTACATTATAGCAGGACACCCCCCCTACATTATAGCAGGACACCCCCCCCTACATTATATCAGGACACCCCCCCCCTACATTATATCAGGACACCCCCCCCTACATTATATCAGGACACCCCCCCCTACATTATATCAGGACACCCCCCCCCCTACATTATATCAGGACACCCCCCCCCCCCTACATTATATCAGGACACACACCCCCCCACATTATATCAGGACACACACCCCCCCTACATTATATCAGGACACCCCCACCCCCTACATTATATCAGGACACCCCCACCCCCTACATTATATCAGGACACCCCCACCCCCTACATTATATCAGGACACCCCCACCCCCTACATTATATCAGGACACCCCCACCCCCTACATTATATCAGGACACCCCCACCCCCTACATTATATCAGGACACCCCCCCCCCCACATTATATCAGGACACCCCCCCCACATTATATCAGGACACCCCCCCCCCACATTATATCAGGACACCCCCCCCCACATTATATCAGGAACCCCCCCCCCCCCTACATTATATCAGGAACCCCCCCCCCCCTACATTATATCAGGACACCCCCCCCTACATTATATCAGGACAACCCCCCCCTACATTATATCAGGACACCCCCCCTACATTATATCAGGACACCCCCCCTACATTATATCAGGACACCCCACCTACATTATATCAGGACACCCCCCCTACATTATATCAGGACATCCCCCCCTACATTATATCAGGTCACCCCCCCTACATTATATTAGGTCACCCCCCTACATTATATCAGGTCACCCCGATAATGACCCTGACCCCCAGCCATGCTCCCTATGAAGCAGTATTCCCCTCTATTAAGTCTCTGTCCGGTTCGGTCACACAGTGCCGGTATTCGGTCCCCTCGCTCCGTGTATCGGGGGCGGTAGGAGGCCCGGGCTGTGTTTATATCGGGTAATGCGGGACAGGCGGTCGGTGTGACTCACTCACCGGCCGGTGTGAGCGGACTCCCTCCCGGTATCGGTCCCTCCGTCAGCCGCTCGGTGCTCGGCCGGTCTGGCTGGCTCTCTGCGCTGCCCCCCCGGATGTGACGCAACCAGCTGGTGGATGACAAACCGGAAGTGATCCTCCCAGCCAGGCTTCAATAATAAGGAAGTAGAGAGCCAGGCAGCCAGCTGTATGAGAGCTGTGTGTATACTGTGCTGCCAGCAGGGGGAGGGAATAAAGAGAATTTAAAGGGAGTTTCAAAATAATCAAAATAGCCTAACCTAAAATATCCTCTTAGCCAGCTATGGGGACACTCCACTGTCCAAATAAGTTAAAATATCACTGTCTAATTACAGGGATAGGCCACCTTCCGCACTCCAGATGTTGTGGACTACATCCCCCATAATGCTCTTACACTCATAATGCTGGCAAAGCGTCATGGGAGGTGTAGTCCAAATCATCTTGAGTGCCGATGGTTGCCTATGCCTGGTAGTAGATATACCACAATATGCATGCATGTATTTTATTAGGCATTTATTTTATTGGGGGCAAAACCAACAGATGTTTTGTCTTCTAACCCCTCCCAGACTTGCCTTGGTGGGATCTGTATTGTTTTAGATAATGACAGTGGCGTACACACAACCCATGGGGCCCCGGTGCGAAAACTGATCCGTGGTCGTCCCCCCCCCCACGAGCTTACTCTGCGCAGGCTGGAGCCGCAACACATGGCGACGGGCACCTGGTCGCAGGGGTAGCAGGGCTGCGACCCCTGCGACCGCAGTATGTACGCCAGTGGATGCAGATACACATACACTTAAAGGACCACTACAGACACATAGATCACATCAGCTCAATGAAGTGGTCTGGGTGCCAGGTCCCCCTAGTTTTAACCCTGCAGCTGAAAACATAGCAGTTTCAGAGAAACTGCTATGTTTCACTAAGGGTTAATCCAGCCTCTAGTGGCTGTCTCATTGTCAGCCGCTAGAGGAGCTTCCGCGATTCTCACTGTGAAAATCACAGTGAGAAGACGCTGAACGTCCATAGGAAAGCATTGAGTAATGCTTTCCTATGGGCGGTTTGAATGCGCACGCGGCTCTTGCCACGCATGCGCATTCGGAGCTGAGATTCGGATCGGGGCAGAGAGATCCCCAGCGCCAAGGGAGTCCGGCGCTGGAGAAAGGCAAGTGCTTAAGACACACACACACTTTCACGAACAGACGCATACACACTAGCTAACAGACACACACATTTACTGACAGACACACACTCAGTGACATACACACACACTCACTTACAAAACACACACTCACTAACAGACTCACACAAACTAACACACGTTTAAAAAAAAAAAAATTAATCCCCCCCAGCCTCCTTACCTGTGGGAGTGCTGAGTGGATTCCCTGGGGTCCAGTGGTGTCACCGGGCTGGTGGGCCGGACCCGGTCGCAGACGCGACCCCTGCGACCCCGGTATGTACGCCACTGGATAATGATCAGTAGCCAGGAGGTATAATATGTGTGTGCTGTGACCAAATAAAAGCATTCCTATTATCACCCTTCATCAAGGTCAGACTGATGTTTGGGTGGATAGCTATGTCACTGAACACTCTGTGGGGAAAAAGGAGAGAGACTATGGCAATTCTCACTTTAGTAAATAACCCAGGACATACTTGAAAATGAGAGAAATCTCAATGTATCCTACCTGGTAAAATATTTTATAAATAATTATAATAGTAACCCTGTTAGGCACTATTACAGAGCGCTGGAACAGATCAGGGTTCCTCTGTCACTTTGCCTCCCTTCTTCGGCTTAGATACTCTGGTGTGTCTATAGGAGAGATGATAGCAGTGATTATAGCCCAGTCTCCATACACTACTTTTAGATGTAGTGATGGGTGAAAAGAGATACAACTTTCACTGGCACAAAAGCAGCATATTTAGAACAAAATAGTTTATTCCCACCGCAGGCAGGTAATTGACACACAATAGGGACAGACCCTCCTCGTTGCCTCTGTGTCTGGGCTGAGTATAGCTGGCTTTCTAATGGTGTTTTTATAAATGTTTGATAAATAAATATGTGTGGTTTTTTTTTTTTTTGTACTTGAGTCAGTAGTGTATGAGGATGTTCAGCTTCAGAGAAAACCCGATAGAAAAACATTGAGCATTGAGAAAGGCTTAATGCACAAGCGGTACTTGCCGCGCATGCACATTAGGTCCCCCAATCGAATGACATTGGAGGAGCTGGACCGCGACCTAGTGCTGAGGGACATTGGTCATGGAATCGTGTAATGTGGGGGCTGAGGAACACGTTAATGTTAGGAATACATCTTTGTATTTCTAACACTAAAGTATTCCTTTTAAACGTTGCCTGATTTCTCCTAAATCCTATGGAAATGTATCCAGCCCTTGTTTAGGAGGAGTATTTAGGTGTAGCATTTCAGTTGACAATTATGCTGAGAATTTAGTACACACGGATACAAGGCTGAGAGGCCCAATACATTTGTTTTTCTTAAATTCCTAACAAAGAGTTAGATTACATTAGATTACTCTGCATAACCCATTTGTTATCTTGAAGTGTTTTATCTGGTTTCCTTCATACACCCACTGATAGGACACAGCAGTGATTCTTCTCCAGTGATTTTCAGGCTAACCTTCCCTTACTATTATTTTGTTTAAGTATTCACTTGAATGTATTCACTTCTGTTTTTGTGTAAACCCTACATAAGCTCTGGAGCAAACATTAGCCTTAAGAAGTCATACTCAGTTGAGTGGAATCCACCACAATTAAAGTGTACAATGATCTCAATGTAAATACATCTGTTTTGCGATACACTCAACCAAACAGGCCATGAACACAGGGCTAAGCGTCTAGCAGGGCCTCCTGGCTCTCCATATAGGCAGTGATTAATGCCCAGTGTACCTGTACCAAGGTACCTGTTAGCAAATGGTTTGATAACTCACATTGAGGGGGGAGAGGCACCAGGCATTACTGGCACCATAACCACTACAGTGTGCTGTAGTGGTGATGGTTCTTGGAATATTTCTTGAAATTTTAATTATCTTTTCTACAAGCTAAGGCTCATTTTCACTTTCCTGCAACAATCTAACAATTCCAGCAGCTTTCTGTCATCCACAAGTATGTCATCAGTTGTACTTTATCTTATTCTTACTTTTCTTTTCCATCATTTGCTTGTGGTATGTGCATAATATGGTTAAGGTTCATGCTCTATTAGTGCACTTTAAAAAGACAGAAATACAAAAATATACAAAAAATATCATGGAGAAATTCTAATTTTATTTCCCCCTTCTCTAGCGTTGAACCTGATTATTCCCAAACTGGCCCATCCTATATCTACTGTTCAGACAGTGACGACAATATATTTACAAGAATGCTATGGTGGCAATATGTCTCATTTCTGTTTCTGCTATCACTATCATGTGACGTCCTTCAGACAGATTCAGCCCAGGGAAGGACAGAGGTTGACCAATGGCAAACACTCAGAATGTTACATTTGGAGGTGTGCTTATGCCAATTGGCAACTCTTGGAGCTATAACTTGAAACAATGTCCTCACTTATATTCATGGACTACATAAGTAGTGGAGGAAAACGTTAATGAAGAATTGGAAGCTACGATGGCACAATGTGGACCAGTGATGAAGAACAGGAGATTTTTTTCATTTATTTTTAATGGCATTATGTGATATAGTGGAGAACATATATCATATAACTATTACGTAGAATTAGGAAGTATGGTAGTGAATGGGGAGTCCTGATGCAGGTTATCTATCTATGTGTGCAGGTATCTATTAAATTAGTTTACAAAATACAGTATATTCTTTGCTAAAAAAACATCACTGCAAGATCTGTTTTATACATGTATCCCTTTAACAGCAAGATGAGCGGTAATCAAAAGTGCCTACCCAGAATCCTTAGCTGCCACATAAGCATTGTAAACTGGGGAAATATGTGGCAAAACAGGTTGCTTACTTATCTAGGCTATTTTTGGTTGTACTCTGAGTGCTTTTGTTGACCTTTACAGTGTTTATACTTGCTGGATTTCCAATATCTTTTTTACTTCTCAAAACATCTATTGTGTATACAATTTATTGCACCTGTTGTACTTAAAATATTTCTTTCCTTTGCATTTCACATTTCTGATTCAAAGTAGAGATTACACAGTTAGAAAAACTTTGTGTATGCAATTATATTTTCAGATCTTTAACCCCTTAGTGACCAGAGACTCTGGGACTCTTAAAGGGACTCTGCAGTGCCAGGAAAACATATCCGTTACATACCCTGCAATGCCCCTCTCCCTCCCCCCCCATCCCATGTTGCTGAAGAGGGTAAAACCCCTTCAGTGACTTACCTGAATCCAGCGTTGATGTCCCTCGGCGCTGAATCAGGCTCCGCCCACGCTCCTCCCTGCCGACATCAGCCGGCGGGGGAGACCTAATGCGCATGCGCGGCAATGGCTGCGTGCACGCATTACACCTCCCCATAGGAAAGCAATATTCAATGCTTTCCTACGGGGATTCCGGCAACGCTGGAGGTCCTCATGCATTGCGTGAGGACGTCCAGCATTGTTTAAAACACTTTTCATGTTCTAAGAACACGGAAGTCCCTCTAGTGGCTGTTTGACAGACAGCCACTAGAGGAGGACTTAACCCTGCAAGGTAATTATTGCAGTTTATAACAATTGCAGGGTTGCCTTTGTGTCAGTATGTCTGATAGTATATGTGTCAGTGTATCTGTATGTAGTCAGTGTGTGTATCTGTGTGTCAGATACACATACACTGACAGACGGTATGTCTGTCAGTGTATGTGCCAGTATGTCTGTCAGTGTATGTATCAGTAAGTCTACCAGTGCATGTGTCTGTGTTCGTATGTCTGACATTATATGTGTCTGTGTGTATCTGTATGTGTGTGTGTGTCTGTGTGTATCTGTATGTTATCAGTGTGTGTGTGTATCTGTAGTATCTGTATGTAGTCAGTGTGTATACCTGTGTGTCAGGTTGTGTATCTGTTTGTCTGTATCTGCGTCAGTTTATGTGTCTGTATCTGCAAGTGTGTCAGTGTGTATATCTGTGTATCTGCATGTGCTTCAGTGTGTGTATATCTGTGTGTATGAGTATCACAGTGTGTGTGGCAGTATATGTGCATACATCTCAGCATTGATACACCAACACTACATACAAATACACCACTACATTCAAACTTCAACACTACATACAAACACACTCCTGCATTGAAACATCAACACTATATACAAACACATACATTTTGGTGTTAAACACCAAGAATATATAAACACAACCCTACATTCAAAAACCAACACTACACATAAATGCATGCTTGCATTCAAACGGCACATACAAACACACCCCTACCCATTCACACAAACATACTCCATACATAGACATGCTTACATTCAAACACACCAATACGGCTCAGTGCTAAATACAACCCTGCAAGCATGGAAAAATGGTAGAGCCCTAGCTGTCAAATCATTGTTGGAGTTGCACGACAGATAGGGATCTACCTTCTGGCCACCCTTGCTATTGGGGGGCCCAAATATATTCTTGCACCAGGCTATTTCAACTTTAGTCCGTCACTGCGTTGTGGTGGACAGTTTGATTGCATGCCAGGGAGTGAGGGGGGAGGTGGCGGGGGTAGGATCCAGGGGGCCCAAGCAAATACTTGCCCAGGGTCCAATCAATATTAAAGACGGCCCTGACACAGGCACATTCACCGGCAGACATACTGACACACACAAATACATACACTGACAGACATACTGACACACACAGATACATACACTGACAGACATACACTGATTGACCTACTGACACACAGACAGACATACTGACCCTCACACACATCATATATACTGACATAAAAACTAACACACACAGATAAACACAGACAGACATGCTGACACACAGAGGTACTGACACACACACAGACAGTAGAACAGTAATTAGGTTGCGCCACAGTTCTTTTAGTTAAAAATGATAAAATGATTGTACTTACAGTAAAAGTCAAATGTTAAGGTTTATAGTTCAACGATAATATGTGGAAGTAAAATTTTATTTCTTATATATGTATAATATATTATAAAACAATTAAAGCATTTTATAATATATTATACATATATGATTACATTATAAGTATATTTTGAGATATGTGTACATATCTCAAAGTACACTTATAATGAAATCATTTATATGCATTATATATGTATAATATATTATGAAATGCTTTAATTATTTTATAATATATTATACATATATAATATACGTACAATATATTTATTTTAAAAACAATTAGTTTTTACTATTTTAGGAGTCAGGGGGACTTCCTGACAGCTCAGGCAGTCCCCTTGCTGGCAGCTCCATAGACCCCTATTGCGGCCATGTAATCATGGTGATCACATGGCCCTGCAGGGGTCTCGGGCAGCCCCCCCCCCCCCCCCCCCGACCAGGATCGCTGAGGCTCTCCGGTCCAGTTGAGTACAGGGGTCATTTTTGCCGCGGACGTACCAGGTACGTCCGAGGTCAGGAAGGGGTTAAACCATAGTCAGACTTTGTACCATCATCATGTGCACCAGGATAGATAAACATGTAGATAGCGATAGAAATAGATAGTGAAACAACCCGCTGAGGTTGTGTTAAGTCCTGTAACTCAGATGCAATAACAGCTCTCACTTACAATCACGATCCAAAGAGATGCTGAGGGTGAGAACAGAATTCTGTCAAGTCAGAAATATCAGAAAATCCAAGGCAAAGGTATCCGAAGACAAGTCAGGCAGAAATCAGAGTCAGACAGTCCAGAGGTCAGGGCAGGTGGCAATCAGCAAAAAACAGAGAGCAGGCAAAGTCAGGGAACCAGCAAGGACAGGAAACACAGGGAAATAAATGCTAGGAGTTCAGAGGCCGGCAATTAAACAACCAAGCACTGACTGAAAGGTGTGCTCTGCTTGTAACCAGGTCTCACCTTTGGGAGGGGTTACCTCAAGTCAGTATGACTGACTTTGAGACTTACCACCATCTTGCATACATCATCATCCTGGCTCTGCCACCGACATGCCTCCTCCTATATATAAATATATATTTAATACATTGCTAAACACAAATACACACCAGTCAAGCCATAAGACTTGCTTTTCCCACAGAAATCTCACTTTAACAGTGCTCTCACTACTGCAAGGGATTCTGGGTAGGCATATGCAAATGAGCTCTACAAAGAACCAAATTTTTGCCTCATAATTCCACTTTATACATGGATTCCTTGGAGTATGTGTCTGCTGTATACAACACAGACCAGAGAGATGGTCTGTGAATAAAAAAGCAGCCCTGGAAAATATTGTGTGTGTGTGTGTGTGTGTGTGTATATATGCACACACACACACACACACATACTTTACCAAGTTCAAGGTCTTATGTGAAACTCAAATAGCTTTCAATGAGCCTATATTTGGATCAGAAAATGTCTAGTTATTTTACAGCACTTGCTGCTCAATTCATTCACCTTTTTCTTTTTTTTTTCTCTCTCTCTTTTACAGGAAGACTGAAGTAATTCTATATAATAATCATTATAACACATGTAGCTCGTCCCTTTATTTATACCATCTCTGCTGCTCCAGTTATCAATTGCCCTCCCTCTAATTTCTGGCCCTTCTGATCACAAGTGTCTCCACCCTCCTCCGAATCTAGGGCTGTTCTACGCATTGCCCTCCCTCCTACTGCTCAGTTGGTTTGAACTGCATCCCTCCCTTTCCATCAAAGAGCTAGCCCACCAGCAGATCTGTGGCTGTTCTCCCACCCTGCCTGCACACCCCTCCTTTCCCTATCATTGACCACTGACTATTCTGTAGAATGGCCTGCTCCTCATTGATAGCAGGTAGCTGTCCACTGCTGTAGTGCTGATACTTGCTGATCTATACACCCCTCAGCTGGAGGTAAGCAACATCTATTATTATATATACATGCATTATGTATGTTAGTGTTCTGAAATAGAATGTTCCATATTAAACAATCACTATATTCTTGGATCCTTTATCACTGCTTCCTGATTTTTTATTATTTGCTTGGATTTTAGACGCATACAGCTCTGTAGACTCCCTGTCTAGTAATAAATAAATACACTTTTTGTTTGTGTTCACATGGAATATCTTGCATAGAGATTTTACTGCAATATCCCACCTGCCATGGCTTCCCTTATAATATTATTACTGTGAAATCCCTGGCTTCTAGCACAGAACTGAGGATTAATAAACAGATGCTTGTGCTACTGTAACTGGGCTGGGATTGGGGCCATGGATCTGATTTTAACCACTGGGCCATGAACACTTATCTTCTCATCTTACCCATCTGTGCTTCTTATAATGTCCCTGCAGCTCATACTAACCTTGAGAGCCAGTGTTAAAACCTACACCCCAACTGAACCTCTGCCATGTTTTGTCCCTTTTTTTGTTTTAAAAGAAAAAGGGCTACGTCTCTCCCCTGGCACTGCTTTCTTGGTAGGACACGCAATCCACCCTCTGGGATACAATGATTTCCTCAATTCAACCTACTTCCCAGCAGTGACATCTCACTCATTGACACACAGTACAGAACAACATCTCTCTCTCATGTTGCAAGTTTAATATGTGAGGTGGGTGAACTCCTGGGAAGACAAATATGAGAAAAATATTTGACAGACTTTATGTTTACAGCCCAGGACACAAGGATCAGTGCACTGACAAAAAAAAACACACACTTAAAATATGATTTTCTTTATATGTAATTGAGGTATTGTACATGAGAGAACTGTCACCACCTGAATCACTCCACATTACTTGTGCGTTAATGCCAGTACCTTCCTCTATTTCTCACCCGTTCTGCCTCTAATTAGTAAGATTTTTAAGCAGTTAAATATCCAACAGAGAAGCAGGTTTACTACTGAATTCGAATAAAATTAACATAAACAGATGCTAATTTATAATGCAACTTTGGAGAAGGTTGCAAATCAAGATTAAATCACTGTTAATGTTATAAGATTTTAACTTTTACCGTAGTAACAAATTGTCAGGGGTAAGGATCACAGAAGTCATCCACAGCACTTCATCTCAGTGAAGTGGTCTGGGTGTAGTGACCCTGCATTCAATGCTTCCTTATGAGAAGCATTGATTGGACATGTGCATGACACTGTCTGCATATGTGTATATGTTCTTAAATGAGTCTCTGTAAGATGCCTCCATGATGATGTTGCAGTAGGAAGAGCGGGCGGCAGTACCAAATTAGTGTTGGCACTGGAAAAAAAGGTTAAGTGAAAAGTTTTTTTCCACTACAGCTCAAAAAGGAGGTGGGGGAATCTGAATTGGGTCTAGAACCTAGTTTCTCAATCCATGGTATGCACACCAAAGGCAGAGGGTATGCCAAGAGGTGGCCGGCTGGGGAAGACAGGAGGCAGAGGTGGTGAGGGCGGTGAGGAAGCTGTACTTTTTATGATCATCCACACCTTCTCCCTCACGCACCCTGAGGTGATATCGGGCCAAAAGGAGCAGCACGAATATTACACAAGTCCCACAGTGGACTGCAGGGAAAATATCCACTCCAGCTCTCTGAAAAGTAGAGAGGCTGGGTGAACTTATATAAAAATTAGAAAAAATAAAATTAAAATAAAAAGTGTTTGTTTGAGAGAATGTGTCTGTCAGTAAATGTGTGTGCATCGGTCAGTGTGTGTCAAATCAGTGAGAGTGTCAGTGAATATGCGTGTCAGTAAGTGTGTCTGTCATTGAGTGTCATATCAGTGAGAGTGTGTGTCAGTATCCTTCTCTGTGTGTGTCAGTGTGTGTCTCTGTCCTCTGTGCATAAATGTGTGTGTGTGTGTGTGTCACTGTCCTGTGTGTATGTACGTATATCAGTTTCCTCTGTGTTTGTATGTTAGTGCCCTCTGTGTGTAAATGTGTGTGTCAGTGCCCTGTAGGTGTAATTGTGTGTGTGTGTCAGTGTTTTGTGCTTGTAACTGTGTGTGTCCCTGTCCTCTGTGCATAAATGTGTGTGTCAGTTTCCTCTGTGTGTATGTTTGTGTGTGTGTGTGTGTGTCAGTGTCCTCTATGTGTAAATGTGTGGGTTTCAGTGTACTTAGTGTCTAACTATTATGTGTGTATTATATTTTAATTTTGTGACTTTTCTACTTCACATTAATAGCTGACACACTCTTCCGTACATTCACAATATTCATATTATGTCATATTTATTTTAAAAATATTCTTTACTACCTTTAATCAGACCTGTTCTCCAATATAGGATTAACTTAAATATCAGTGTCTTCACATTTTATTTGAAATTTAAATCAATAGAAATTACTCTCGAGGCAGAGGTTCTTCTCTGTAAAAGGTTAAGAAACACTGGCGTAGGACATTTTTGTATTTCTAATGCTATGGCATTCCTTAAATCTTATTAAAAATGTCTCAGACTGGTAAACAGATCACTATTTAGACCCCTCTCCCTCGCTCCAAAGCAGACTCACAGTTCAATATATTGGGTCAAGAATTATCAAAGTGCTCTGTTTGAAAAAGTGAAAAGGATGGAGTTACCAGTAGAACATACCTGCTGGTTCCATTTGGTTCCATTTGTTTCCATGGTAACTGCCGTGCATTTAGGATTAATTCTCTCCCATCGTCATGGTTAAGGGACATAAACATTGTTTGTGTTTTGGTTTACAACAAAAAAAAATGTATGTCATAAAAAACACACAAATATAAAATGAAACAAAAATTAACACAGATACAATACAAAACAATTCATAACAAAATATTACATAAAAACAAGGCCGCAATTACTGATGAGAGACTATAGCAAACTCTGATCTGACTTACTAGGAATATAAATATTCCGAGGCAACCACCTCTTATCGAAAACTGCATTATTACCAAAATTAAAGGCTATACCAGTTTTAAAGGTCATTAAAAGCCTCGCTTAAAAAGGTATATACAAGAAGAATGCATTTTCAAAAGAAAAAAAATGAAATAGAATTTCAACTCCAAGCATCTTGGAACATTCACAAAACACTCTACTCCAAGTTTGAGAAACTTTTGAACACGACCACCATGTTTGCAAAGTATTGCCTTCAGACAGATTACAGCACTAATACAAATTGGAACAACCACAACCAGCATCTATCTCATTCCTAATTTTAGGAACCAAATGCCACCTGTGAAGAATCTTATAATGGGGTTCTAGATTATTTAAATAATGAATAATATTAATTTCTAGAGTAGAACTAAGCCATGAATCAAGATGATTTTCTTTACCCAGTTCTCTTTTCCATTTAACCCAGACAACCGGTTTAATTTCATTACCTCCAGAACAGAGCAAATTCTGAAATAGATTTTTAAATATATTGTTGTTGTTTTCAAACATAGCATGGTGGCTGAGGTAATCTTTACCACTTAAAATGTCACTGCCATGGCCAAATCCAGATTTTTTTTAACCCCCCCCCCCTCCCAACTCCACTACATCTAATTGTCCAACTAGTCAGATTAAAATCTCCCAAATGCCCCTACTCGCTATGCTGCGAGTAGGGGCATGTTTACTAAACAGGGAGCAGCCCCCCCGAGCACCCACGACTGGGGGCTATGCAACTAAGCAGAGGACATAGGGTCCCCCTTGGCCCCCACCCATGAGTGAAATGAAAATGGGGGGACCTATTGTCCTCCTCCCCACCCCAACCATGGGTGATAAGTGGGGGGGGGACACCTATTGTCCTCCCCCCAGCCCACACCCATGAGCGGCGGGTGGGTGCCCTAAATGAAAATGGGGTGGGACCTATTATCCTTCCCTCATCCTCCACCCATGAGTGGTGGGTAGGGGCCCTAAATTAAAATAGGGGGGACCTATTGTCCTCCCTCCGGCCTCCACCCATGAGTGGCGGGTAGGGGCCCTGAATGAAAATGGGGGGGACCTATTGTCCTCCCCCCACCGGCCCCTACCCATGAGTGGCAGGTGGGGGGCCGTAAATGACAATGGGGGAGACTTATTGTCCCGCCACCGGCCCCAAGCCCATGGGCAACGGGTGGGGGCTTTACATGACAATGGGGGGGACATAATGTCCTCCCCTTCTGGCCCCCCCAATGTAAACCCCCTCAGGTGACTAAGGGTCCCCAAACCTCTACCTACCACCTCACCCTAAAAATAGTGAGGAAGGAACAATAAAACGAAATTCCTGTAAATAATTTTTTTTTTTTTTTTTTAAAGTTACCATTTGATGTATTCCTTTTTCTAAAACCTTCTTTTTTCAGCCCCCAAAAAGGCCAAATAAAAATCCATAATACCCATCGAACTTTTAAAATAAAATAAAAAACTGGAGCGTCCCCCAAAAAAATCAGTTAAAAAAAAAAAAAAAACCCTGACGCAAAAAAAAAAATCCATCTTCACCCAACGAGGGCACCACACAGACTGAGCTCCGCAGGGCGGGGAAAGGCATATCAAGCCTAAACACGTCCTACAATTTGATTTCGAGCACTCTGATGAAATGAAGCACACTCTGCTCCTCCGCTGGTTATAGCTGGTCAGGTGTAGGAAACCTACATAAGACAATATAGTCCCTACTTTGTCTTATGTTTTAAAGAAAACTAGAGCAGGCAGGAAGAAATGAAGAACAGATCCTGACAGAGGGAGAGAAGAGGAATCGATCAGGGAAGCGAAACACCAATTGTACTAGAGAAAGGTTCTTGATCTTATCACCAGCAATAAACTCTCCAATTTTAAGATTATTAATAATATAGCATATGGAAGTACGATTATCTCTTTAGATAGAAAACCTTGCATTAAATGACCCATGCAGACCATATCAGAAAATGCACGCTGCAAATAGTTTTTGGACTCTACATGGTTTTCAAAATACTTTGCCCGGAGTCCTGTAGAAGTGGTAAGCTAGACAGTGAATCAGATCATGAGTATAACTGACCAAAAATCAGTGACCCAAGGTTAACGCTACTTTTATTTAGTAAGTTAGCGGTATTAACCATGTAAAAAAAAAAAAAAAAACAGATTCTCAGTTTCAAAAATAGATTATTTTAAGGAATTAACCGCATATGGAGATGTAGTGGTAATGGTGTGAGCACAAACAATCCAACATCTTGGCATCTCCTCCATATCAACCTCGCCTGTGGTGTCCTACCTATGGGATAGAAACACTGTAAACTGCAATTCACATTATTCTAAATCAAGATATTGTCAGGATTACAAGTTGATCAAGCACGCAGTACTGTGTCAGACCTAGGACTAAAGATAACGTATAACCGGACCTTAGGATGGCCGGACATAACGTCTCCAAGAATAGTCAAAATACTTCCGAGGTCAGGGACACAGAATCAGACACAAAGATGAGGGAAAGCCAAAAGTCAAGGATACCAGATATCAGGGAAGTCAAAACAAGGCCAAAGTCAAATATAAGAAAATCAAGATCAGGAACTCACTCTCGGATAACCATATGCATGAAACCACGACAGGGCAATGAGCAAAAGGAAAATTGGGTTTAAATACCCCTCCAGTGGAGCCGATTGGCTGTAACCAGCCTTTGACCCCAAAGGCAATTACCAAGTGTGCATGATTGCTGCTCAGCACAAATCCTCCTGTGGATTGGATTGGCCATGACCAGCCTTTGACCCCAAAAGTAATTACCAGGTTTCCATGTGCATGATTGCTGCTTGGCACAACTTTTCCTGCCAGGACGGTAATGTTGCTCGGCACAACTTTTCCTGTCAGGAGAGTAAATGCAATTAACCACATTTTTATGTACGGATGAATACGTATACAGTAAATAGAGGAAGGATCAATCTGAGTGGGTATAAAAATACATTGCAATGGTGCACATTAATCCTCTCTTGTCCTATGATAATATTACTGTATGGTTATGAGTATAGTAGCAGTGAATCAGGTGCCATTGCACAAGTAGACTATGTGGTGCATTTAATCGATTTACTTGTATAAAAGTGTAAATATAAAAGTGTTCCTAAATTTGACTTGTAAAAATAGAAATCCAGCGCACTCACTTATCAACTAAACAGCTACTTTGATGCTGACAGATTTGACTAGTTTTATTAAAAACACCTAATCTAGGCAAAAAATAATGGGGGTTTAGTTACACTATATGATCATACATTGCATAAGCCTGCCACAAACGTCAATGTACCTCATTGACGTTTGTGGCAGGCCTCTGCAATGTATGATCATATAGTGTAACTAAACCCCCATTTTTTTTGCCTAGATTAGGTGTTTTTAATAAAACTAGTCAAATCTGTCAGCATCAAAGTAGCTGTTTAGTTGATAAGTGAGTGCGCGGGATTTCTATTTTTACTGTACTTATTGGCCCCCAGCAGCACCCCATTTAAGCATGTTTAGGTGAGTGCAGCCAGCCCCTTGTTTTCCTAAATTTTACTTGAACACGGATATGCACACACACACGAGACACAAACACATTTAGAGGTATGTTTTATATATGTGTGTGTGTGTAAGCATGCTAAACCTTTTTTCTCACCAGGAATGATAATGGAGGAACCCACTGAAGATCCAGGAGGACCAGAAGCTTCAGGAGGGGCATCTGGACGTCAAAGAGAGCACTCGCCCATGCTGCACCTGGATCTTTATAACTTTGAGAGCGCCGAGGCAGAGGGAAGTCGTTATGTGCTCACAAGTCCACGCTCACTGGAGGCCTGTGCTCGTTGCCTTGTAAAACCTGTTGAACTCCTGGCCCGGAGTCTGTCTGACCTAGTAAAAGAAGCACCAGGTAGATCTATGCGAGTGGCAACAGGTCTTTGTGAGGTTTACGAGATAGAGAGACAGAGAAAGCTGAAGATGTGCAGGGAAGAGAGAGAGAGGATTATCCGTCAAGAAAAGAGACGGATTCTACCCTTGATAATTAGTAGCAGCCTTGGCTCCCCATCAACTTCAAAGTGTCCCTCACGTGCTGAACTTAATTCCACCACAGATCCCAAAAGGTATGAATCTCTGCCTACCACAAGCCACCAAAGAAAAAGTACACCACCTTCAAAGGATGCACATAGAACAGATACACCACCTTCCAAGTTTCACCAAAAGAACAAATCCCCCCTCACCAAAGGATCAAAGAAACATCATGCACCAGCCCCTAAGGATCAGAAAAATTATCCTTTGCTCATCAATAGAGCTGAAAGTAGTGAATCATATACTTCAAAAGAGCCTGTCCGTGCAGTCCCCCCCAAAAATAAGAGCCAGTCCTTAGACTCGTTGCAGAGAATGAGGGATGGAGCTTCTGCAAGAACATCTTCAGAGTCTGCAACATCATCTTATAGTGGTGATAGTATGAAGGACAAAACAGCACAGTTTCCTCAGAGGCCCCAAACTTTAGATACTGTTAATTCTCTGTTGGGACGAAGTTTTAGCCTTGGAGATTTGAGTCACTCACCACAGACAACTAAGAAAGTGGAGAAGATGGTAAAGGAGGTGAAGAAATTGGGTGTTCAAGAACTTCCACAAAGGGACAAAAAGATAGCAGCCCTTATGATCGCCAGACATCAAGAGGAAAACATCAGAAATGAGCAACGTTATTGGGCTCACTTACAGTGGGACACCCAACGTAAAACATCTGAACTCAAGAAGGAACAGGAGGATAAGGAAAGGCACAAGTTCTTGGTGCAGGGACACAGAAGGTGGGAGTCTCAGATAATGAATAGACATAACCGAATTTCATTGGAAGAGTTGGGCTCCTCCTCCCTAACCCAAAGCAGGAGTTTAGTACAGTTAGAGAAGTGGAGGGACAAATCTCTGGAGACAGAGAAACACAAGAAAGGGAAGAAGGAAAAAGCCAGGCTGGACGATGAACAAAAGAAGACCCATGAAGAACAAAAGTTGAAATCCAATGATCAAAAAGAGAAAGAGTCATTTAATCAGGAAGAAGAGATACTTCAACAAAACATGCTTGCGGCTCAAAGTAAAAAGCAGGAAAAAGAGCAACACATGCAGAAAAGTCTACAAAATAAAACAGACAAAATGAAACATCAGATTCTTCTACAGGAAATCTCTCAGAAGGAAGAGTCTGAAAATGAGGAACTCAGAAAGAACATGGAGAAAAATCTACATAGGGCACAAGAGAATGTGGAACATCTTCTAGAGAAAAGAAACCAAGAGTTGAAGAACAAGGCTCGTAAGGAAGAATTACAAATTTTGAGGGCCAGGCAGGTAGCAGAGAAGAAAGAGAGAGAACGTAGGGAACATCTGGAAGAACTGGTCAGAACCGCGCAGAGAAGGCTGCAACATGCAAGTCAGGTAGCTGAGGAGGTGGTACAGCACAAAGCAAAGAAGGCTTTGGAAGGAAGATTGGAAAAAGAGAAGATACAGAGGGAAAACAGGCAGAAGGTTCAGAAGAACGAGGACATGAAGCGTCAAGAGCTAGTCATGTCCATTGAAAAAAAGCTAGAGCGCAGTGAACAAATATACAAGGAAAAACAAACAGTGCTTGACAATGCTCGTTCGGTAGCCAGAGCTTCTTTCAATATCCGGGAGAAGGTACGAGCTGAGACCAATACACGTACCTTTGACAAGATGGCTCTGGAAGCTGAACTATATGCAAGCATTGACAAAAACTGAGAATTAATAAAGGCCATCAAAAGACACTTATGCCAGTCTAGACATTGGTAAGTATCCACAGTATTACTTCAGTACTTACCTTACGGAAAGAGATTTGCAGTCCTAAAGACCTGTAGAATGGTAAACTTGCTGATTGCAAAATCCCAACACAGGGAATGTCAGGCTTCTCATTGATGCTATGATTATTTCATGTTCATTGGCTTTCTTCAATTCTATCTTCTGGTAATCCTATGTAGATCTATTTATGATTAATTAATTATCACATTACAGATTAATAGGGACTGGGAAAATGTCCACATTCAAAGAACTGCCTCAGAACTCAGGGAGAGTGAATTTATTGTGGGTTGTCTTCTACATGTAATAAATCTTCACTTGATTTTTATTAATAATACCGTTTCATTCAGTTGAATCAGATATCTACAGGTCCAGTGACAACTAATGACAGCAATATACCTATCAGGTTAAATAAGGACACAGTGTATCAATGTATGTTAGTCTGATTTACCAACTGAAATTGAAAACTTTATATTTTTATTCCTGTTACTACCTAGAAAGTGGATGGAGGTACTGTAAAATTCACATAAAAGTGGTTTTGTGTGGCACTAGGTAACTAAGTGTTTTTAATTTTGTCAGTCAGTCCCTCGTGATTTTAGGAGACACCAGTGTCTTCGGTGACAAAAAAAAACACACTGCAAGCAGTTCTGGATTTTTTTTTTGTACCAGACTTGTATAGATCGGCATTCACTGTCTGCGCAAGGTAGGATTAGTTACAAAATTAAGATTGCTTAAATCCGGCACAATTCAATATTTATCTGGCATGCAGAGATTAATATGCAACTATGGTGTCCCTGGGAGGAATACAATTTTGGAACAATAAAGTTAGTTAAAAGATACTTTTTGTAAAATATTAGCAATCAAACTGGCGCAATCGTACTAACAGAGCGTTCAGGGCTTTTTGGATAGAATATACCCAATAAGTTACACGGTAGTCTTTTGGCTTGTGGCTGTTAATAACTACTCATACACATAATAATCAGGTGAAGTTTGACTTGGTAACATAGGAAAAACTAATTCTCCAACACAAACACCCGAATAGGTGTTGTGCCAGGATAAAGAAGTACAACCCTGTAGAAATGTACTAATTAATCAAATAATTATTTACATACATTTCTACAGGGTTGTACTTCTTTTTCCTGGCACAACACCTATTAGGGTGTTTGTGTTGGAGAATAAGTGTTTTCTATGTTTTCAATTACTATTAGGGTTACCCCCTGTTCATCAGTACAACCCGGTGACTTTCTTTTCCCTTGACTAGGGTTTTCTTGGGGGGACAACCGCTCTTCTTAGCCCAATTTTTGGGCTGAAGGGCAGTGCCCAACCGGACCTGGAGTCAACCTTTAGGAAGTTTGACTTGGTTTTAAAGAAAGGTAACTGGTAAATACTAAGTTTCAGAAATAGTCCACATTGTTGATCGTTTTAAAGAACTAGTTAAGATACATGCAAATACACATAAATTTAAAATTTTAGGCCAACATTGCCAAACAGAAAAGGCAAATTCTTCCAATTTGGCTATTTTGTCGTAAGATTTAAAATTCAATTTGAATTCTGACATTTTGTAGAGGAAAGTGTATAAAGAAGAAACAAGAAAGTATAATTGTGTAACATCTCTGGTTTTCAAATGATTCAGAATTTACAGAATACTTTTTTTTCATGAGAAAGGGAGACCAGGGTTATCTATTTTGAATTTTCGTGACAAAAAGGGATTTATTCGCTATATTGGGATTTGCACTGGATTGAAAAAGTAGGGAAAAATTCAGATCTGTATTCCTGACCCTATAGTGTTAAAACCAGCATTTATATGGCTTGCGTCCCTTAAAGGGTAAGAAAAAGTACCTTGTCCAGGGCCACGTGGATCCACCTGCGCTGGCCACGCCCCCAATCTGCCTCCTTAGCTAAGATCATCAGAATTGATGTCAGCCAATCCAATGCTTTCCCATGGGAAAAGCATTGGATTGGACTGTCTGAGATCATCAAGGAGGCGGGGCAGGTGTGGGACCAAATGTTGGCCTGGCCAATCGGCATCTTTTCATTGAATCAATGCATCTCTATGGGGAAAGTTCAGTGTCCCCGTGCAGAGTGTGGAAACGCTGACTAACAATGCTGTACATTCTGCAGCACTGCCCCAGGAAGCACCTCTAGTGGTCATCTGAGGAGTAGCCACTTGAAGTGTCCCTAGGCTGTAATTATAACAAACACTGGCTTTTCTCTGAAAAGGCAGTGTTTACAGCAAAAAGTCTGCAGGGACTGACTATCGCCACCAGGACAACAACATTAGGCTGTAGTTCTGGTATCTTTAGTGTCCCTTAAAATTAAAGTTTAAATAGTCAAGCTGTGAACGTAGATGGATAAATTCTTCTGAATAAGCTATTTTGGCCTAACTTTTGCACTTCGTGTTTTACTTCATTACGTTCTTCATTTAGCAAATAAACCTCAGTGAGTGAAATCCGGCATTATGAAAGAGATTGCATATACTAAATATGCTACAAATGTACATTGCAGTCTGTTTACTAAACAGTGACTTGGGGTGATTTAATCCACCTTCAAAACTTAGGCTAAAGTTTTAAATTTGGAAAAAATAAAAATCAGATTCAGCCCACCTTAAATGAAAATACCCACGGGGCCACAGAGATCAACAATACTAATCACCTAGATTGTTCTCAGTGTAAAACAGACTAAAATTCAAGTAATTTACTAAAGTATACATTTTCATGCATAAAAAGTATATTTCAAAGCATTCAGACTATTTTGGCATATGTTTTGAAATTCACTAAACTCCAAAAGTTAAAGGGACACTCCACTGCCCAAGTACAAAATAAATAAAAATCACCAAATGAAAACATTAATTCATTTAATTATGCATTTTTAAATTAGGGATATTTCGGAAAACGGCTTGCAAAAGCTGTAGATCTCTTCTCTGCTGCATTTTACAAGCCCTCCTCTTCTAACTCCACCCAGACTTTCTGTGGCTGTCCAATCACAGACTTTCCAATGCAACTTAATGAGAAGTCTTTGCTAGGCAGGTGCTCTGGGAAATTACTGCCTCTTGAGTTTAGCTTCACTAAGCTAAACAATCCAGGAAGCAACAAGACCAGTTGTGTGATTAACAGTCAGGGGGGTGTAACCAGGTTAATTTATAAAAGTGTCAATTTCAATTGAAATCTGCACTTTTTTCAAAATTTAAAAAGGGCACACACTGCACACATACATCTTCTCAGCAAGCTAAAGTGTTTTAGGGGTCTGGAATGTCCCTTAAACAAATTGAATCCAAATGGAAAAAGTGAGGTTAAAATAGCAGATATTGAAATTAAATAAAAGAGTTAATTCTCTAAAATTATTATAGTATAGTTCAGTGGTTCTCAAACCAATCCTCAAGGCACCCCTACCAGTCCATGATAGGGATTACCCAGTTGTGTCTAAGATTTGTTTTTAGAAAGAAAAAAAAAACACCTTAGACACATGGGTAATCCCTAAATCCTAGACTGGTAGGGGTGCCTTGAGGATTGGTTTGGGAACCACTGGTATAGTTAATAACGGTTTGAAGTCACACAATCACTGACAAATCAAATGAGTGAATTAGCGAATAACCTTGTAATTGTTTTACAAATAGTTCAGGTTAGTCGGTTTTATTTATTCACGTGGCATATAGTACTTTAAAAGGCTATGCAAATGGTTAGATAACTTGTGAGAAGAGATATGTGCAAAAATATGCTAAACTGCCATATTGCTTGTAAAAAAAAATCACCTCTTGTCATGGCATAGTTTCCAACGCTGTACGCAGAACCAAGCACTGGGGGCTAAGTTTTATGACACCTCAGGATCTTGGTGTCCAGTTAAAAAAAAAACATAGAAATTTCTATACTGATTGGAGATCATTTTCTCTTACAGTTTAGTTCATAAATTTTACATATGTTATTCATGATTTCATAATGTTATACCTGCATTTCTTCACTTTATTTTCATCCTTTGAATACCGATAATATTAAAATTAAAGCCGAATTGTAATTGTTTTTTGTAAAATCTCCATCAATGTAACTTGCGTACTTCCATATTGGAACCTTGAAGGAAAGGGTGAAAATATACTTATATGAAGAAACTTACTTCCATTCCATCTTCCGAATAAAGCAATGTCATCTGCCAGGAGTCCACATCACTGGTGAAGAGGAAAAGTTTGTAGAACATTGTCCGTGGGTGATCTCACACAGGCGCAATGAGATGAAATGGGATGATGACATTAAAAAATCTCGCGGAGGAAACTACAGGAAGCTCTGCTGATTGCCAGATGTTATAATAATGAAATGCATATATAAAGACAAATTACCCCTCTATTGTCACAAATAGTGTTTACACTGCTACCTAAAGCCTCCTCTATTGGCTGTCACTTACATAGCCACTAGAGGAACTTCCTGGATTCAGTCCTGCAAAAATTGAAGGATCGACGTTCCATATTGTGCATGGAGACGTTGAATGCTCCACATAGACATAAAAAAGACACAGATGATTATTTATCTTCTACAGGTGGTCCTCTTTTTGCGACCTACCTGTTTTATGACAGCTCACACGTCCGACCAGCTCTCTCGTGAGGTGGTAAGTGCGAGCCGTCATGGGACTTAGAGGGTTCCCTGCAATGCTGCTTTCTTCTATGTTCGAGGAAATTTCCAAAAGCATAGATTAGAGAGATTCCCTGCTCTTGTGCATTCGTCTATGTTCGGGGAAATGTCCCTAAACACAGACATGCGCACCAGAGCAGGGAATGCCTTAAATCTATGTTCAGGGAAATTTGCCCGAACATAGAAGAACGCAGCAGAGCAGTGAATCCCTTAACTCCTCACTTACCGACCAATTTGTTCTACGACCTGGTCGTAGGAACAGAACCCGGCCGGTAAGTGAGGAGTGTCTGTATTTCTTTAAGCAGAGTAATCACAAAAAGGTATTGCCTTTAGTAAAATAACTTATTCCAACTGATAATTAGGTATAAGGAAAGACTTAAAGGAAAACTTTCATTTTTTTTTTTTTAATTACTGAAATTACAGTTTTCCTTTGACAAATGTCATGGTTTTTAATGGTAGTGAATTCAAATATCATATTCCTGAAGCATAATTCCCATTCCATAGGCTTATAATAAAGGAAATCTCATACAAGGACCAGTACTCTTTTTGTTATTCATTATTCCACAGCTTGTGAAGAAATGACAAAGGAAATTAAAATTGTAATGTTGATGTGAAACTGTTAATTGGGAGTTCTTTGTATTGTAATTGTTTTCTGTTGTTCAAAACCAAGACACAAGCACAATCTCTGGCAGAGCAAATCAAGAATGAAAGGAATGTAATGAAATATACAATCACCATACGGTTTCATTTTCCAGCATTTGTTTGCTTTTGACTGTTGAACCTGTTGGGTCTTGAAGGTACTCGACAACATCAATAGTACTTCAGGATTCAAAGGTTTTAATGCACATCTTTAACTCCTATGTGATACAGGGAAACTGTCCAGTCCCTTTCCAGTAATACGGATTAAGGACTCTGCATGTTACAGATCTGTTACACAGCTTTTTAATATGTGGTTCCCCACTGGATATGTGAGACCTCGTTATTAAGCACACTGCTTTATTCGCTATGTAAGACTCACTTTGCACTGTTTAATTTATATTGGTTTGTGTAAAATACTATTTTTATATCAATAAATTGGCAAGATTATGTTGTATGATTGTTATTGAGTTGTGTACTCGACATACACTCACTACATGACATATTTAACATATAACTCATAAAAGGATATCTATCCAGGCTTACTTGATTTATATATTATTTTGTATTGGATATGTTAAAGGATTACTCCAACTACCATGATTACTTTAGTGATTTGAAGTTGTTATGGTGGTAGGAGTCTGGATGTGCAGGGTGGAAGTGACATGGTGGTAGGAGTCCAAATGCACACTCCTTCCCTTTGCTGGCTCAAAGCGCGCATGCAAAATCACCCGAAGGAGGGGCACTAGTGTGTGTCAAGTGCAATACAATCTACCCATAGGAAAGCATTGCTTTGCTAAGGGGATTTTATTGACATTAGTTGTCCTTGTCCAGTGCATGAGGACATCCTAGCACACAGGAAGTGCCCTTTTGCGGTTGTCTGAATGACCGCAACCAGAGGCAATCTTATCCCTGCAATGCAATTTTTGACAAAAACTGGGGCTCTCACTTCACCCAAAGCTTGGTTCCTTGTCTGCCACCACGATAATATGGAATTTCAATGTATTATTGGTCTAAATTTCAATGGCAATGGAAGGCTTTGAGCACTGGTAGACGCTTAGGAAACGGGCTGTGTGTCGTAAGAGCCACGATTTGTCTCAAGCCAGTCAAAAGCAACTTGCCAAAATCATGGGACTGCACCCAAAGACACTTCACATTACAATAAATATGGAGATATTCGTAGCGGTGATGGTGCATAGAATTAATTTCGTAAATCAGTATGCAGATGTTAGCCATAGTTTCCGGTTTTCATTTTGAAATGTAAAGTTACATTTATTGCTACTCAGTGTGCTTTCTGTATATCCAGATAGTCTTTGTTCACACGGTACGTTTTTCACCTTTATTTATGTGTAAGCTTGTTTATATTTCCATTTACAAGCCTTGTAATTTTTACATTTTACCTTATCCCGGGTTAGATCCAGGTGAAAATGACTTCAGTTTTCCAGCTTGCTGCTTTATATTGCGAAAAGGTCATTATGATGTCACACAATGATTGTGATATGCGTGTGATGTCATCAACAAAACTCTGTACAAGCATAGGTGCAAAGCTTAATTCCTGAGTAAAATGTGAAATATAATTAGTTAACTACTCCTGTATGCTTAAAACCACAGAGAAATACTGTATACTCTTGGTAATCATTAAACAAAAATGAACTTCTACCTGCATTATTCTGACCTATAGATAACTTCTTCAAGCACCAAATGGAAGGTCAATCATTTTGGAGGAGATCTCTGGTGCTGTAAACATAATTTCTAGGACAGTTTTCTTGTAAATTGTGTCTGGGTTGGTTGTCCTGCTCTCCTGCCTCTTAATGAACCCCCCGCACACGGCATTATTCTAACATGCACACTGTGGGACCTTTATCCTCAAACCTACACTTTAGAACAATAAAGGTTTGAAAGGTTAGTTTATTGAGCTTTTCTCAGTAAATCAAACCCAAATAAGCTTCATATTTAAATATAAGAAGTAGGAATACAACTGATATCTAAACTTAACACAATAGTGTAACAGACTTTTGTGACTAAGCCCCAAATGGATAGATTTGCACTCACAAGCAGAAGGAATTAACAGGCAAATCACGATGCCTCCCCTCGATGTGTTGGGGGGTCAGAAAAGCTCTCCTTAGCTGGTGATGGGTCTTTTGTAGCATAAAAGGAAAGCTGTAATACTTAATCCTTCTCCAACAGAATTCATTTCACAGTTTAAAACAAATGCAAATCTATGCATTTGGGGTTTATTCACAAAACGGTTTAACACCATTGTGTTCATCTAATATTAGATTTCAGCCATATTCCCACATTGTATATTTGAATTTTTGGTTATACACGAGACCACACAGGAAGGTCTCAGGGAAGACAGCCACAGCAATTTCCAGCACATCAAAGGGGAAGTATTTTTATACAAAATAAAAGCGATATTTGTCAATAGTGCAGTGAGAAAACATTCTATATTCCATTTATATTGGTGGTATTAGACTACCATACTAAATAAGCTTCATAAAGATGTGGATGGTAGATTCCCCTGACGGGTACAATGTCAGTACGTATTTCCAATAATTCTTTAATAGTCAGTGGAAGAAGAAAAAAAAAAAA